>NW_023602073.1:41467419-41528251 GCF_014898055.3 Talpa occidentalis | reverse complement strand
TGCACTCCGGACGCCGAGAGAGACAGTGAGAGCCTGTTTTGGGGTTTTGGTTCCTTTGGGCTTATTTATTGTTTTATTTAATTATTTGTTTCGGCTATTTATTTTAGTTATTTTTTTTTTTCTTTCTTTGTTTTTACCTTATTTTCCTTTTTTTTTTTTTTTTTTTTTTTTTTTTTTTGTATTTGCTTATAGTCAGGTGGTGAGGGTGGTCAGCGTAGTCAAGCGCACAGGCGCTATGTCCAGGGACGGCAAGGGCAAAGCTACCTGGTGCTGCGGGAGCTGGGCGGGCTCCACGCCATAGGTGACGCTGGCGCTGCACGCGCTCACGGGCACGAAGGTGCTCATCAGGGGCGTCCGCAAGTCGAGGTGCCCGACCTCCGCCTCTGGCCCGCGAGATGGGGTGCATGAAGGCCTTCACCACCCGAACATCGTGGAGCTCTTCCAGTGGTGGACACCGGGCCGGAGCTGCAGCTCGTCATGGATATACGTGCAGGGGGAGGACCTGCAGGCCTTCCTGGACAGCGTGGGCGCCTGGGCGAGGCGCGAGGCCCGGCCGCTCTTTCGGCGATCCTCGCGCCTCAGCTACTGCCATGCCAAAGGCATCGCGCACAGGATGTGAGGCTGAGAACATTCTGCTGACCCGAGAGGGAAAGTCAAGCTGGTGGACTTTGGGCTCAGCGTCAGGCCTTCAACCGGGCGCTGAGCAGGTGCTGCTGTCGCCCAGAATACAGGGCCCCGAGGTCTACCTTGGCCAGCGCTACATATGGCCCAAGGTGGACGTGTGGAGCCTGGGCGTCGTGTTCTATAAAATGGTGACCGGCACACTGCCCTTCAGGGCCCAAACCTCTGGGCGATCAGGGTGCGCGTCGTGGGCAGGCGGTCCAGCTGCCCGACTATCTCACGGAGCAATGCCAGGACCTACTGGCCAAAATGCTGGAAAAGGACCCTGGAGGCGCAGCACCCTGGAGAGCATCCGGCAGCACGCCTGGGTAGCAGAAAAGACTGAGGGACTCCTGCCCTTCAGCGAGCCGTCCCTCAGCCCAGGACCGGCCATAATCAAAGGTATGGAGCGCCTGGGCTACCAGAGGCAGGAATTCGGGAGGCCATGACGCTAACAGTACGACAAGGTCATGCCACCTACCTGATCCTCCGCTCCAGGAAGCAGCGGGGGAGGAGGACTATGAGGAGGAGGGCCAGGAGCGGCCAGGCGGTCACTTTCCAGGTGCCAAAGCTCGTCACTTCCGGAGCCCGTGACCCCGATTCCAAGGACAGCCTCCCGCAGCCTGAGGTTTCGGGGAATACCCCAGGCCGGGTATCCTGCGAAAGCAGGAAGTCCAAAAGAGGGCAAAGGATGCCACCCCGGGCACCAGGGTCATCTCGCGGAGTCCCTGAGCTGGAGGACGCCCAGAAGCACACCACCCGCAGGGCCAGGCCCTGTTAGATGATGCCCCGAAGGGCAGACCCTCTGCGCTAGGCCCGGTACTGGAGGACGCCTGGGGGCACCAGCACCTCTGTGGCCAGACCCCAGCAGGAGGACACCAGGGAGCACAGTAGCACCTTGGTGTCAGTCCTCCAGCTGGAGGACTGGGGAGCACGGCAGCACCACTGAGACAGGCCCCAGCTGGAGAGGACCAGGAAAGCAGGGCCAGCACGATCTGTCCAGCTCCACAGGCCTCCAGACCCCCTAAGACTCCCCCAGACGTGGCTGGCCTTCCAGTGCAGTGGCCCTTCAGCAATCATCAGGGCCAGAGACAGGGTATTAGAGATTATCCTAGAATTTTGTTGCTGCTGTGCAGCATTCGAGTTGCAGAGCAACAAAGACTAAAAATAGCACCACACCAGACAAAGCCCCCCACCCCAACCAAAGCACAAAGTGGCCATGGGGAACAGGAGTACACCAGGGAAGGTTGAGGCTCTGGAGAGGCTCAGGGGCTGGGCCCAGTCACAGGAGCCAGGAGCAGCATGAGACCCATGGGACTGCAGCACAGAAATCTGGGCAAAACTGATGTCCTGAGCAGAGCAGGTGAAGGGCCAGGAGGGCACGGAACTGGTGAAACACTGGAGGGGAGCAGAGTGGGTGAGTGGTGGGGTGTGGAGGGGCTGGGGAGAGCTGAGCAGGTACAGGGCCAGGAGGGGTATGAGGCTGTGTGGGTGGCCCAGGGCCAGAGGCAGGAAACCTGGGCCTCTTCCCCCATCATAGGCTCAGTTCCTGAGGAATACTGCCCCCTTGCTGGGAGAGACCTGCTGCTCTATCCTGGGCACAGGGATGGCATAGAGGATGCAGGAGCTCTTGCAAAGGCTTGGGTCCAGGTGGTAAAACGTGCAGATTGCAAGGAGCAGATAGAGAAGGTTTCTAGCTCCCTTAAGAAAGACTCGGGGACCAGTATATTAGAATCCAAACAGGACTCTTCAAGGTGGACAGAGTTTATGCACAGACAACCTTACTCCACACGACCTGCTCAGCTGGAAAATCTGCACATCTTCCTACACCAGGAAGCCCTAGGCTGTGATCAAACTCAGTCCCACAGTGAGCATTGTCACCTCAAATTTTTGCAGCTTGGGATTCTTACACAGTGTCAGCCCAGCTGGTATTTCCCCTTTTAAAAATCCTCTCCAGACGGCCACCACCCCTCCTCCTCCCTGGATTCAAACCCTGCAGGGTGACCTTAGCCAAATTGGAAACGTTAATATCGCCCAACAGATGCAGGCTTTGGACACCAGTCTCTGCCAAGTAAATCACTGGGTCCAGGAACGAAAAGCTACAGGGGCTGTCTACCTTAAATTTGTGTTTTTCATCATTGTTTAGATGGTGTTCAAGATGGGTAAAATGAAATGGCATAAGAAAGAAAGAAAGCAAAAGAAAGTGTTGAAGGTCTGAGAGAGATTTTGGTGAGAAATCGTGTGTACTCAGGTGTCTCCCCTCCTCCAACACATTCATGGACTTGCTCATCTGACCAGCAAAGTCCCCTCTGATCGATACTTCGTCAGCCGAAGCTGGGGCCAGGACATCCAAATGTGGACCAGCTCTCCCTTACTGCCATGGATCCTGCCCTAGTAGGCCAGTGATTATGATTATGCTTTTCTTTGTTTCTACACCCTGTTTTCTCTGCTTTATCCACGCAAAGCTCTCTGAGATGAGCCTTCGCTCTCCCAGACCCGGGAAAGCCATTCCTGTTATTGACAGATGAGCAACAGGGCATTGCTCTAGGGGTTCTGGGCCACCTGGGCTGTCCAGCGACCAGTTGCTTATTTCCCTAAACAAACGGATCCCACTGTAAGAGGATGGCAGCCCTGCCTGCACGCACTTGCGGCAGCTGCTCGTCTCGCTAGACAGGCCTTAAACCCACACTGGGCCAATCTGTAGATGTTAATTCTCCACATCGGCTCCAGGACCTACTCAAGCAGTATGTATGCAAGTGCTGGGCCCAACTCGGGCACGCATCACTGCTCCCCTGGTCCAGGTTCCACTCAGCCTACAGAGCAGAGACCCACTGTTTCTAATCCCATCACTTCAAGCCACTTCCCGTTCTTCTGTCTATACCTGGAAATTCCAGATCAGCGCAGCCTCAGGCAAGGTATTAGCACTCACAGGGCCTCTGATCCTAACCTTATTTTTTTCTTTTTGCCCATGCTTACTGCATTTCATCCAACACTGGATCCAAGACCCACCCGTAGCACCTTTAACCAACTCCTCCACCATATCCTCGTGTCCCTGCAAAGACCTTCTCATAACCAGGCCTGAGCCCCTACCCGGTCTTCGCCCCCGTCCAGCAGGAAGTAGCCAAAGAAAGAACCGTCGCCCTTTTCCTATCAACAAAAGGCTGGTATGAAAGGTCGATGCAGGGCCAGGAATGGGGAAGCCCACATACAAACAAGATGGCCCTGACACCAGTACCCCTGATTCCATCAAACCGAAACTGAAGCCATAAGCAGGGAAAACAACTCAGCTCCACGAAAAAACAACTTTGTTCCCCCTAAACCTGTTTCCCCCCTGCCAACCCAGTTTTCCTGCCTAACCTCTCCTCACCCTATGAAATGACATCTCCCCCCACAACGGGCGTGACTTCAGGGACACCCCACCTTGAATCAGCAAAGCTCGCCTGGGGGCACAATGAATGTCCCTTCCTTTGAGAAAGTTTAGCCTGGCTCCCCTTTTCTTTACCGCGCCAAACCTTTCATCTTGGTGCCCGAAACCCGGAAGGCTGTGTCCCCTGGCGCTGGGGCCGCCTTCCCGTCCCTGGGACTCTCCTCTCCATGGCAGACGCCTCACATCCACCCACGGCCTTGATCCTTGGGGTGAGTCACCTGCCTGACCCTCCTTCCTAGGAGGCCTCACCCCTGGTTACCCGGCTCCTCTCCTCACCCCATCCTGGTCGACTGTTCCATAAACCGCGGGCCTACGCCAGCCGACCCCCATTGCTCCTGGTTCTGATTTGGGGACGCCCATCCAGTCCAGGTGTCCCTTTCTCATGCCCTCCATCTCTCCCTCCTGCAAACCAGTTGTACTTTCCAAGTCTCCAGTCTCCTCTCCCTCTTCGCCCTCTCCTCTTCTGCGTTCTCTGATCCTCTAGATGTTCAGTCTTCACCTCCTTCAGCTCCCCAGGCCTGCCCCCGCTTCACCTCCAGCTACCACACCTGCTCTCACAGTCGTCCTCTTTGTCCCCTTAGGGAGGTTGCGGGGACTGAAGGAGCAGGTGGAGTCCACGATCCTTTCCCTCTGTCTGATCTCTCCCAGATGGAAAAGCGTCTCGGCTGTTTCACTAAGGACCCACTACCTACACCAAAGAATTTCGTTATCTTACCCAGGTTACACTAAGGTTACACCTATAACCTTCGGTGTCATGACTACACGTTATCCTCTCTTCCACCCTGACCTCTAATCAAGAGAACGTGTTTTTCAGTCTGCTCGAGGCCACGCAGATCAGGCCACTTCACTGACACAACCATGCCCCCAGGCCCTGAAGCAGGTCCCCGCCAGGAGCCTGGCTGGGAATCCCAGACTGACACTGATGCGGGTCGCAGGGGCAGGGCTCGCTGCCTCTTAGCCAGGCTCCAAGCAGCAGCCTGTCTCCAAGGCAGTTAATTTTGACAAGCACGGGAGATCACCCAGTTCCACCCCATACGAGGAGGACGGTGACTACAAACAGCGATGAAGAGCATGTGGGTGCTAGATCTGTTCATAAACCTACCCGGGATGGGTTGGTTGCACTACAACTAGCGTAGACGGCAGGACGGTTCAAAGCAGGACGGCTCTACGCAGACGAAACCCTTTGGAACCTGGGGAGGGGTTGCCAGGTGGCCAGCCACGAGCAGATGGTACTCAGTGGCCAACCTCCTCGCCCTGTGGGCACCTCTCCAGGAATGGCCAGAGGTAGATGGATCCCCAGGGCAGTTGGAACAGGCCCTGTATGAAATAGAAGAAACCCTGAGTGGATGTGTTATAGGACAGGGAGAGGGGCAGCCCAAACCCCGCAAACCTGCCTATTCTACATGGGTTCTGCCATCCGCCGCATCAACACAAAACATAGGAGACTTTAATGGGAAGGAACTTTAATAAAACTAGGAAACAATACAGGGAAGGCAAAGAGTCTAGTTTCTAAATGAAGCATCCAGAGTTACCCGTCCCCTCGTGGGTAAAAGTCCATCCAAATGGGATTGGCCCAGAACAAGGCCCCAAAGCCTGCTACAAGTCTAAAGCATCTTCCAGTGGGGACCCACAGAAAAGGGTCACAAACAACTGAACAAGCCCGGAAGGAAAAGAGCAAAATCAACATCAAGATAAAAGCTGCCATTGTCACCTCCCCACGGGTCTCACCCACATCTGTGTTACCCAGTCCACAACCAAAAGACAAGCACAGTTTCTTCACGTGTCTCTAGGCTCCATGTGCCTCCTCCAGGTCTCCTTGCTCCATCCTGCTTCCCTCCTCAGTCTCTTCTTCAGCTTCTCCTCTTCCTGCTCAGCTCCACCCTCCCTTGGGTGGGGCAGGGAACCTCCCCCTTTCCTAGGGACCACCCTGTTACAGATGCAGTGCCCGCGAGGTGGCAGGAGCAGTGGGATGGGTGTTTCTCACAGCTCTGCTTGAGTCCAGGCAGAAAGAGCAATCTAGAGTCCAGCGAGTATGGGATGAGATGCGGGAAAAGATGCGAAAACTACAATGTTTGAGGATTCTGGAGGAAGAAGTTCAGAGAAACCAACCCACCATTCTGGAGATGCCAGACTCCAGCTCAGAAAGGAAGGAGAGGGAGGCTGGCCCTTTGCCCGAATCGCAGCTGGTGGTGGGAAACCAACCCATGACTCCAGAGATGCCAGACCCTCCTCAGGACAGGAGGAGAGGGAGGCTGGCCCTTTGCCCGAGTCACAACCAGCAATGGCAAACCAACCTGCGACCCCTGAGATGCCGGACTCCTCTGGAGAGGAGGTGGAGGCTGGTGCCATGCTCCGGGCCCGCCGAGTGGTGACTCAGAAATAAAGCGGCAGCCACCCATGGCCCCAGGTGGGTGGTCAGGCTGCTGGACCACCACAAATGACAGAATTTACTTCCTATCAACCATACACCCAGGCGGAACTGGTGGACTTGGACAAACAGTTTCCACCAGAAACCAGGGGAACCCTTGGCAGCCTGGCTGCTACATTTGTGGGGCCTGGGGCTGGATGGGATCATTTGCACGGCACAAGTGATGGAGAGACTGGCCTCCATGGTTTACACCCATCCTTGCGACAGAGGCTACAGAACAGCCAGCGGTATGGCCAGGGCGACCACACCCTCCGGGAATGGATAATGGCTGCCACACGGACAGTCTGGCTGATGCAGGAGACGTGCCGGACACAGTAAGTGGATGGCAGACGTACGCCGAGCTGGTACAGGTCCTTCGGGAATTGGGGATGCGGCAGGCCATGTTTAATGTGAATTCCCGTGGTCCTGATGATGAGCGTTTCACAGCAGGGATGAGAGACTTGGTATTAAAAAATGTCCCCTCATCCTCATTTGGATCCCTCATGGCAGTTGTAGCACCCCATGTGAGTCGTCAGCTACACGACGTCACAACAGTGATAGCCAGCTTGGGCGAAGTTGAGAACTGGCGCTCTCAAACTCAGGAGGGAATATGGGTAGTTGTTGAAAAGTCAAAAGGATGCCAAGGAGGGAAAGGAATCTTCTTGGCACCACAGAACTTATTAAAGTCACCCATAACCAAATGTGGACAGATTTAGTGAGAGCAGGTGTAGATAGCACTAAAATACACGCACAGCCCAATCTATATTTGTTGGAATTATGGCAGCAGCTGCAAGAAGACCAGAGGTTCACGCCCATGAGAAGGACTGCTGCTCAGAGGGAGCCTGGAAGCTCCAGGTCTCAGGCACACGCCCTGTGCCTGGAAGACACTTGCTGCCAACCCTATCCTCGGGTGAGGCCTGATCGCTTTCAAATAGGGTGAGGGCCAAGGAACCCGTCCACAGGGGATGGGTGGGGATCGGAGGCCACATGTGGAGCTCGCCATCCACTGGTCCCCAACTAACATGCAAAGGGTTTTAGCTCTGGCAGACACAGGAGCAGAATGTACTCTGCTCTATGGAAATCCAGAAAGATTTCACAGGTCTACTTGTATTGATGGCTATGGCGGCCAGTGTCAAGGTGACATCAATGAGACTATCTCTGGGGATTGGGCCATTACCCCCCAAAAGAGTATAAAGTATATGTATCGCCCGTGCTGGAGTACATCCTGGGGGTGGATGTACTATGTGGCTTATGGCTAGAGACCACAGCCGGAGAGTTTCAACTTAGAGTGCGTGTGGTAAAGGCAGTGGTGAGAGGACACGCTAAGCATCTGCCCACACAACTGCCAGTCCCTAGGCGAGTGACTAATACCAACCAATATCAGTTGCCCGGAGTCTACAAGGAAATTGGGCACAATATCAGAACTGGAGAAAGCGGGCATTGTGCGTACTGCCCACAGCCCCGACAATTCACCGGTGTGGCCAGTGAAGAAGCCCATGGCTCTTGGCGCATGACGCCAAGAGATTATCATGAGTTAAATAAGCTAGTTCCCACTTTGCATGCTGCAGTGCCTTCGGCAGCAGATTTGGTGGATCATCTGCTGGTGCCAATGAATGTCTTTTGCCACTAGGTTGGTACCTCGCCTGGACTAACGTGTGTTCTGTTGTCTTTTGTTATTATAGTGTGATGTACACTATTCACTTTTGTGGGCCATGGCTGCATTGTTTATGTTTGCTAAGAAACAAAATTGTATTATGTAGATGGTCTGGCAGAAAACCCTGAGGGGGTGGATTGTAGGGTAAGGTAAAAAGTATCAGGCTTTTCTGCTCTCCCGCCATTAGGAGAGATGACGCATCCCTGCGGGCCTGAACGCAGGCCTGATGGCGGCACCTGGAGTAGGGTGGGGGTGCGGTGTCGAAGGTGGAGGAGGACAGTGGAGTGTGTGGAGGAGAGCGGCGACTACAAACAAGGGCGAGGAGCATGTGGCTGCTAGAACCGTTCATAAACACACCTGGAATGGGTTGGTTGCGTTACAGCGGGGTCCTGGGGTTCACTCTGGGATAGGTGTATGCAGAGCTCCCCTGTCAGTGGCACGCGGCGAGTTTCCCAGGCGAGTTTCTTCACGAGACAGAGACGGTAGTTATATTTAAAAAACAGGTTTATTGGGGAAAGGGAAAGGGGCAGGTTTTGCTGAGAGAGGCCTGCATGGTTGAAGGCGGGCAGCCTTGACAGGTCATAGGCGGGCAGGAAGCTGCTGCCCTGCAGAGGGAGAGAGTTGGTAAGAAGAGGAACCTACACAGTCCCAGGTGGGCAGAGGGAGTGCTGCCCCGAGCCAGTGCAGAGACTTTACAGACACAGTCCTCTTTTGTTTGGGGGGGTCACTCCTTGTGAGCCGTCAGTTGGTTGCTGATTTTGGATAACCACGCAGAATCCAAGAGGCACTGGAGATACCAGGATGGGGAGTGGAGATTCCAGGATGGGCCCAATCTCCAAATCTTTCCCCTCAGGCCTGTGCTCCACTCCCTAGAGCATCTGATCCTGCTTGGGTCTCATGCCTTGTGATGATCCCTGGTGCCTAAGGGTCACGACCTCTACAGCTGAGTTAATGGTCATGCTATTTCCCTCTATCCCTACCTCCTTGTGAGTCAGGTTCTGGTGTCAGGGTACCTCCTTTCCAATCTTTCTATTCTGTCTGCTATTAAGGTATTCCTATTTTGTGAGGAGGGGAAGCTGGGTCCCGAATGCTGGGTGAGTATGGAGTAAGTGGCTCCTCTAGCAATCAGAGAATTAATATCTTACCTGTGACATCCAGGGTTACTCTAGGCTTAACCACAGAGACCATGTCATTGGGGACCTGGTGACGTCCTTGGGCCCTATCACTTGTCATCCAGGAGGTGTCAGTAGTCAGTCTACTACAGGGCAGGGAGAGGGGCACCCCAGAACCCCCAAAGCTGCTTGCTCTAAATAGTTTCTGCCATCTGCCGCATCGACACAAAACATTTAAGACTTTAATGGAAAGGAACTTTAACACAATTAGTAAACAATACAGAAAAGACAAAGAATCTGTTAGAGGTCAGGGAGAAGGGCAGCCCAGACACCACAAACCTGCCTGCTCTAAATAGGTTCTGCCATCCGCTGCATCAACAGAAAACATATGAGACTTAAATGAAAAGGAACGTTAATACAATTAGTAAACAATGCAGGAAAGGTAAAGAATATAGTTTCTAAAACAAGCATCCAAAGTTACCTGTCCCCTTGTGGGGAAAAGTCCACCCAAACAGGATTGGCCTAGAGCAAGGCCTGAAAGCCTCTCCAAAGTCTAAAGCGCCTTCCAGTGGGGACCCACAGAAAAGGATCAGAAACAACCTGACAAGTGTGGGAGGAAAAGAGCAAAATCAAAATCAAGACAAAAACCACCATTGTCACCTCCCCACCGGTCTCTCGCCCATGCTGTTGTCACCCAGTCCACGACCAAAAGGCAAGTGCCGTTTCTGCACGTGTCTCTCGGCTCCGTGTGCCTCCTCCAGGTCTCCTTCTGGCTCCATCCTGCTTCCTTCCTTCTCAGTCTCCACTGCAGCTTCTTCTCTCCCTTCTCAGCTTCCTTCTCTCTCTTCCTTTGGGTTGGGCAGGGAACCTGGAACTTCCCCTTTACCTGGTGACCACCCTATGATCTTGGATATCTCATACAGAAACACATATTTTAACTGTCTTAATTTGTTTAGGTGAGATGTCATTAAATTTTAGTTTTCTTATAATAAGAAGCAAAAAATAAACCTGCAAGCTCAACAATATTTAGAGAAAGTGATATTGTTTAACATTCTCATTCTTAAACTTAATAAGACCTTGGTTTTATATGAAATTTGGCCACCATTTAAATAATGATAAAAGAAAAAATTTAAGGGAGAGATACCAATTGTAGCTGTTAGTTTTTCTTAGGACAGGAATTTTAAATTAATTTCAGAGTTGCAAATTATAACATCCCAAAAACCAAATTTCTTTCTTAGGCAAGTACTAGATAGATTGATAAAAACCAAGAAAAATAAGAGAGACTTAATATCATATACATTTCCTACATACCTGTGAGGAACACAGTGTTGCTACGGAACTTGCCCATGGGGCTAGTTTTTGCTAGGACAAGGGGAAAGAAAGAAGTCAATCTGGGATTTTTCTGGAAAAGAATTTTATCAAGAGATTTATGTCTAATCATCAAAATGCAAACTTATCTTTTTTGATGTAGACTAGGTCAATTACTCTTTTTTTTTTTTCCTGAATACTGAGTGCTTCCTTTTGAAAATAGAGACATTTCAACATAAAATATTGATACTCAATATGAAAACTGTAAGGCTTGCATGCTACAAATTCAACCATTAAGTTTTGATCTAGTTTTTGATTACCAAAATCTTAAATCCTGATCTCAAAATTGGGAATTTTTTATTAGACTTTATATAGTTGTCATTTATAACTAATACTCCTAAAGGCATTAGATAGTGATACAAACAGATTTTTTGATTTTTTTTTTTTAAACTTTGGTCATGTGCATTAGTTTTAAAAAGTAGTTATTCTTTTTTTTTTAATAATAAATTTTATTTTTATATTCCCCAACAATTGCAACCCCCCCATTCTGACCCCAATCCCTCCACTTCCGGCCCCCACCCTCCAAAAAGTGTCTCTGGTTCATAGTTTTTTGTTGATTTTGATTTTCACTTTCTTATAGTTATTCATTTTCCTGGTCCCTTATTTAAGTTTTCTAGATTCCTGCTATGAGTGAGACCATCTGGTAGTTTTCTTTTTCTTTCTGGCTTATTTCTCTGAGCATGATCCCTTCCAGCGCCATCCATGTTGCTGCAAACTGCATGTGTTTATCTTTTTGAATGCTGAGTAATATTCCATGGTGTATACATACCACATCTTCTTGATCCAGTCATCTATTTTTGGGCATTTGGGCTGTTTCCAAAGCTTAGCTATTGTAAATAGTGCTGCTATAAACCTAGGGGTGCAGGTGTTCTTTGGAATTGATGTTTCTGTGTCCTTTGGGTAAATACCTAGGAGTGGAATTGCTGGATCATATGGAAGCTCTATGTTTAGTAGGTCCAGAAACCTCCACACAGCTCTCCATAGTGGTTGGACCAGTTTGCACTCCCACCAACAGTGCAGAGAGTTCCTTTTTCTCCACACCCTCGCCAATATTTGTTGTTGCTAGTTTTTTTAATATGTGCCATTCTCACTGGTGTAAGATGGTATCTCATGGTAGTTTTGATTTGCATTTCCCTGATTACAAGTGATGTTGAACATTTTTTCATATGTCTGTTGGCCATTTGCATTTCCTCTTCAGAGAAGTTTCTTTTTAGCTCTTCTGCCCAATTTTTGACTGGATTATTTTCTTTGTTGTTGTTGAGTCTCATCAGCTCTTTGCAGATTTTTGTGATCAGTCCTTTATCATTAGTGTTGGGTGCAAAAATGTTCTCCCAGTTGGTGGGGTTTCTCTTTGTTTTTGTTATTGTGTCTTTTGCTGTGCAGAAGCTCTTTAATTTGATGTAGTCCCAGCTGTTTATCTTTGCCTTAACTATCACTGCTTTGGGTGATGTGTTTGTAAAGATGTCTTTGATGTGCAAATCATGTAGTGTTTCACCTATATTTCCTTCTATGTATTTTATGGTTTCAGGTCTTATATCTAGTTCTTTAATCCATTTTGAGTTGATTTTTGTGTATGGTGTGAGGTAGTGGTCAAGCTTCATTCTTTTGCATGTGGCAACCCAGTTTTCCCAGCACCATTTATTGAACAAACTTTCTTTGCTCCAATGCATAGTCTTTGCTCCTTTGTCAAAGATTAGTTGACCATAAATCTGTGGGTTTATTTCTGGATTTTCTATTCAATTCCATTGGTCTGTGTGTCTGTTCTTGTTCCAATACCATGCAGTTTTGATGATTATGGCTTTGGAGTAGAGTTTGAAGTCTGGGAGTGTGATGCCTCCATTCCCTTCTTTTTTTTTTTTTCAGGAGAGTTGGCTATTTGGAGTTTTTTGTAATTCCATGTGAATTTCATCAATAATTGTTCTAGTTCTTTGAAGAATGACATTGAGATTTTGATTGGAATAGCATTGAATCTGTATATTGCTTTTGGTAGGATGGCCATTTAATAATGTTTATTCTACCAATCCATGAGCAGGGGATGTCTTTCCATTTCTTTGTGTCTTCTATTTCTTTTAATAGTGTTTTATAGTTTTCTTTGTATAGGTCCTTTACCTCTTCGGGCTCAGTGTCCAAGGCTTCCCCCAGGCGCTGAGCACGTGCTGCTGTCGCCCAGAATACAGGGCCCCAAGGTCTACCTTGGCCAGCAGTACAACGGCCCCAAGGTGGACGTGTGTAGCCTGGGCATCATGCCCTACAAAATGGTGACCGGCACACTGCCCTTCAGGGGGCCCAGCCTCAGGGCAATCAGGGAGTGCGTCCTGGGTGGGAATGTCCACCAGACCACCTACCTCATGGTCCAGGGCGGGGACCTGCTGGCCAAAATGCTGGCACGGGACCCCTGGAAGCGCAGCACCCTGGAGAGAATCCAGCAGCACGCCTGGGTAGCAGAAACGAGCAGGGGACTCCTGCCCTTCAGCGAGCCGTCGCTCTGCCCCCAGGACCTGGCCATAACCAAAGGTATAGAGCGCCTGGGCTACCAGAGGCAGGAAATTCGGGAGGCCATTGACACTAACAAGTACCGCGAGGTCATGGCCACCTACCTGATCCTCCGCTCCAGGAAGCAGGTGGGGGAGGAGGACTATGAGGAGGAGGGCGAGGAGCGGCCCAGGCGCGTTACCTTCCAGGTGCCTAAGCGCGTCACCTTCCGGGATCCCGGTTACCCTGATTACAAGGACTCCCCACCCACACCCACCCCGCCGGCACCTGAGGTTTCGGGGAATACCCCAAGGCCGGGCATCCTGGGAAAGCACCCAGTGCAAAAGATTGAAAAGGATACCCACCCCCATTCCCTCAGCCTGAGGTTTTGGGGAATGCCCCAAGGCCAGGTATCCTGCGAAAGCAGGAAGTCCAAAAGAGGGGAAAGGATGCCACCCCAGACAACAGGGTCATCTCCACCAGGTCCCTGAGCTGGAGGATGCGCAGGAGCACACCACTGCTGCAGGTCCAAGCCCCTGCTAGAGGACACCCCAAAGGGCAGTCCCTCTGCGCTAAGCCCAGAGCTGGAGGATGGCTGGGGGGACACCAGCACCTCTGTGGCTAGACCCCAGCAGGAGGACACCAGGGAGCACAGCAGCACCTTGGTGTCAGTCCTCCAGCTGGAGGACGCTGGGGAGCACGATAGTACCACTGAGACAGGCCCCCAGCTGGAGAGGGACCAGGAAAGCAGGGCCAGCACGATCAGTCCAGCTCCCAAACCCTCCAGCACCACCCTAAGTCGTCCCCCAATATGTGACTGGCCTTCCAGTACAGTGGCCCCTTCAGCAATCATCAGGGCCAGAGATAGGGTATTAGAAATTATCCTAGAATTTTGTTGCTGCTGTGCAGCATTGGAACTGGAGAGCAACAAACATTAAAAATAGCGCCATACCCGGCAGAAGAACACCCACCCCCAAAGAACAAGCACTCAGTGGCCATGGTGAACAGGAGTACACCAGGGAAGGTTGAGGCTCTGGAGAGGTTCCGGGGCTGGGCCCAGTCAGAGGGGCCAGGAGCAGCATGAGACTCACAGGACTGCAGCACAGAAATCTGGGCAGCACTGATGTCCCTGGAGCAGAGCAGGTGAAGGACCAGGCAGGCAACGAAACTGGTGAAGCATCTGGAGAGGAGCAGAGCGGGTGAGGGTTGGCTTGCGGAGGGGTAGGGGAGAGTTGAGCAGGTAGAGGACCAGGAGAGGGGTGTGGGGCTGTGTGGGCAGAGCCTCCAGAGGTCCCAGGGCCACAGGCGAAGAACCCTAGGCCTCTCTCCCCCATCTTAGGTACTTCCCCCTTGGAGGGAGAGACCTGCTGCTCACCCCGGGCACACGGATGGTGCAGAGGATGCAGGAGCTCTTGCAAAGGCTTGGGCCTGGGTGGTAAATCGTGCAGATTGCAAGGAGCACATAGATAGGCTCTCTAGCTCCCCTTAAGAAAGACTCTGGGACCAGTATATTAGAATCCAAACGGGACTCTCCAAGGTGGGCAGAGGTTATTCACAGAGCAGCCCTAATCCACCATGACCTGCTCAGCTGGAAAATCCGCACATCTTCCTGCTCCACGAAGCCTAGGCTATGATCAGTCTCAGTCCCGCAGTGAGCACACCTAGGTGTCCAGTGTCCCCTGGGCCGAAGCTGCAGCTCGTCATGGAGTACGTGCAGGAGGGATTTTGCAACTTCGGATTCTTACACAGTGTCAGTCCAGCTGGAATTTCTCCTTTTAAAAATTCTCTCCAGACGGCTACCCACCCTTCCTCCTCCCTGGATTCAAACCCTGCAGGGTGACCTTAGCCAAACTGGAAACATTAATATCGCCCAACAGATGCAGGCTTTGGATACCATTCTCTGCCAATTAAATCACTGGGTACAGACACGAAAAGCTACAGGGGCTGTCTACCTTAAATTGGTGTTTTTTCATCATTGTTTAGATGGTGTTCAATTCCCTTCTAAAACTAAGGTTTTGCTAAGTCTGTTAAATGCAAGTGAGGTGAGGTATGTGTGTTTGAAAAAAGAAATGTATGGAGGAGGGATATTCTGAAGGGCCTTAAGATAATGTAAAGCCGGATGGGTAAAATGAAATGGCATTAGAATGAAAGCAAGCAAAAGAAAGTGTTGAAGGTCTGAGAGAGAGATTTTGGTGAGAAATCGTGTGTACTCAGGTGTCTCCCCCTCCTCCAACACATTCATGGGCTTGCTCATCTGACCAGCAAAGCCCCCTCTGACTGACCTTTTGTCAGCTGAACCTGGGGCCAGGGCATCCAAACTTGGACCAACTCTCCCTTACTGCCATGGATCCTTCCCATAGTAGGCCTGGTGATCATGATCATGCTTTTATTTGTTTCTACACCCCATTTTCTCTGCTTTATCCAGGAAAAGCTCTCTGAGATGAGCCTTCGCACTCCCAGACCCGGGAAAGCCATTCCTGTTATTGACAGATGAGGAACAGGGCGTTGCTCTAGGGGTTCTGGGCCAACCTACGCCAGTCCAGCGAGCAGTTGCTTATTTCTCTAAACAAACGGATCCCACTGTAAGAGGATGGCAGCCCTGCCTGCGTGCACTTGCGGCAGCTTCTCGTCTCGCTAGACCTAAGGCCTTAAAACCCACACTGGGCCAACCTGTAAATGTTAGTTCTCCACATCGGCTCCAGGACCTGCTCACTCATCAGGCTCTCTCCCCTCCATCACCCTCTTGTCTGTTAGATTTCAACTCTCTTTGTCAAAGACCCTCTCATCTCCCTCTCCCAATCCTCGACTCTCCATCCTGCCAGGCTTCACGGGTGTTCCACTCCCTAACGCAGTTAACACCCTCTTCTCACTACGGTGGACACCATCACCAGTTGGACAGTGGACCAGCATTTATCTCAAAGATTACTCCACAGGTCTCCTCCCTGGGCATCACCTGGAAACTACACATTCCCTCCCGACCGCAATCCTCTGGTAAGGTAGAATGGGTAAATGGTCTGACCAGAGACCACCTAGCCAAACTCTCCACAGAGCCCACAAATCCTGGGTGGAGCTGCTCCCACTGGCTTTAGTGCACCTCCGAGCCACTCCCCATGGCCCCTTGTTCCTGAGCCCCCTTGAACGGATGTATGGCAGACCTCTTCTTACTAACCATGAGCTCCGCGTCCAACCTACACTGTTGGCTGGATATTTTCCATACTTCTCTTTGCTCAGACAGCTGCTCCAAGAACACGCAGACCTTTGTCTGCCACAACCTGTGCCTCCGTCCCCTGATGCACCTGTCAACCTGCTGTGCCCTGGAGACCAGGTTCTTCTGAAAGCCATCTCTCCAAAACCACTTCCGCCAAAGTGGATGGGTCCACACACGATCATCCTGACTACACCAATGGCTGTCAAGGCATCAGCTGTCCAGGGTCAAAGTGGTCCCTGTGGACAAGCAGTATGTATACAAGCACATGGGCCCAACTCGGGTTTGCATCAATGCATCCCTGGTCCACATCCCACTCAGCCTATAGAGTAGAGGCCCTCTGATTCTCCTTCCTCTGTTTCTTTTTTTTTTTTTATTTATAGAGGCATGTTTTTTATTTATTTATTTGTTTGTTTGTTTGTTTTGTTTATACAAGCACTGGGTACAGTCAGAAGCGCGGGAGGGTGAGAGAATTCACCAGAGCCAGAGTGGGGAGCAGAGCAGGCAGAAGGACCAAAGTACACTGCTGAGGGGAGCAGCGGGCGGCAGGAGAGGTCTGCGCACCATGTGGGACCCTCCTCCGGTGGCAGGGGAGCAGCCGGGGATCGAACCGGCGCCGCAGAGGCTGCAGGCAGCTTCGCAACCCAGTGCTCAACCGCTGCACCACCGGGGAGGCCCTTTTTTTTTTTTAAAGATTTATTTATGCAAGCACTGGGTACAGTCAGAAGCACAGGAGGGTGAGAGAACTCACCAGAGACAAAGCGAAGAGCAGAACAGGCTGACTTGATGAAGCACACTGCTGAGGGGAGCAGTGGGCGGCAGGAGAGGTCTGCCTGCCATGTGGGACCCTCGCCTTGAGGCCAGGGATTGAACCGGTGCTGTAGAGGCTGTGGGCAGCTTCACAACCCAGCGCTCAACCGTCAACCGCTGCGCCACCGGGGAGGCCCCTCTCCTTCCTCTGTTTCTAATCCCATCTCTTCAAGCCACTTCCAGTTCTTCTGTCTATGCCCAGCAATTCCAGATCAGCACAGACTCGGACCAGGTATTAACACTCATAGGGCTTCTTATCCTAATCTCCTCATTTTTTTCTTTTTACCCCATGCTTACTCCATTTCATCCAACCCCGGATCCAAGAACTGTCCCATACCACCTTTAACCAACTCCTTCTCCACCCATATCCTCGCGCTGCAAAGACTGTCTCATAACCAGGCCTGAGCCCCCACCATGGTCTTCACCCCTGTCCAGCAGGAAGTAGCCAAAGAGAGAACCATTGCCCCTTTTCAACAAAAGGCTGGTATGAAAGGTTGATGCAGGGGCCAGGAATGGGGAAGCCCACATACAAACAAGATGGTCCTGACACCAGTACCCCTGATTCCATCAAACCGAAACTGAAGCCATAAGCAGGAGAAAACAACTCAGCTCCACGGAAAAACAACTTTGTTTCCCCTAAGCCTGTTTCCCCCGCTGCCAACCCAGTTTTCCTGCCTAACCTGTCCTCACCCTATGAAATGACATCTCCCCCCACAACGGGCAAGATTTCAGGGACACCCATCTTGGGGACGACGCTTGCCTGGGGGCGCAATGAATTTTCCCTTCCTTTGAGAAAGTTTAGCTTGGCTCCCCTTTTCTTTACTGCGCCAAACTGTTACAGGGCAGCCCCGGTATAAAAAGGGTTGTCTGACTGTTTCCCGATTCTGGTGGAGTGTTTCGGATTCTGGTGGAGCTGCCCGGACAGGGCCGGTTCTGAAATGGGCAGAGTTGGGGGTCCTGGAGGGCGGTGTCCTGGGGTTAGATGCTCTGTGAGGAGTCAGAGAAGCAGGGCTCAGAGGAGAGGAGACTCGGGGGAATGCCCTGGGTGTGAGGTTTCCAGCTTTTCCCCCCAGGACCCCTCTCTCCAGCCTCTGGATAACAAAACCTGGGGAAACAGGAAAGTAGATCATTTTTTCCTTTTACAACCTATTTAGTATTGAGGACTTTAAAAAAAAACATAACATTTAATGAATACTGTTAAATTTACAGAAAAGTTGCAAAGATAGTACAGTTCTTATTCATCCCACACCATTTCCACTTTGTTAACATCTTACATGAATACAGTTGTCTTTTTTTTTTCACAGCTAATGAAGCAATGTTGACACAGTGACCAAACTCTGTGCTTAATTTCATCAGTTCTTCCTAATGTACATTTTATGTTCCATAATCCAAATTGCCTCACTCAGTTACAGCCAGTTCTCCTCGATGTGCCTCTTGCTGACTGTTTCTCTGACTTTGCTTGTTTTTATAACGTTGACATTGGTGAGGAGTGATATTTTGGAGAGGTGTTGGGTTCACAATTGGGGTTCTTGGGTCACGTCTGAGAAAAGTTTCACCAGATTCCCCCTTTCACATACACAGTGAGTTTCCCCACAATACAGAGACTTTTTGTCTCTGCCAAAGAGAAGTTTTATTATTTCTTTTTTTAAAAAAAGGGAAAGAGTCAGAACCCTGCTACCCTCCCCCACCCACTGAGTAGGCTCTCTCCGACCAACGGAAAGGAGGGAAAAAAAAAAAAAAAACTGCAAGAACGAACTACAGATCAAGTGGGACACTGAGTACAGAGGAACTATTTCAGGCACCGCACCCCACAAATGGGAACTGTGGAGAACGGTGAAGAAATCACCACAGAAGTGATCGAGCGGCTCCGGGCGCCATCAGAGGAAGACAAGGATTCCACGGAGAACTATAAATAGCCTAAGGCCAGCTGAGAACCACTGGGAAAAAGCAAAGGTCAGCAAGGACAGGTCTCTGGTGCCACCTCATGACCAGAACAAAATCACCAACTAACTGATTCCCTGTTGGAACTAAGTAAATACAGAGGGAGGGAACAGTAAGGGACAGTGCCCAGCAACACAGCATCAACACTCTGGTGGAGTGTTGTCTCCAGTGCCAGTCTCAGTCTGGTGAAGAGTTTCCGACACCCCTAAAGGAGCACTCCAAAGAGATGGAAGCCTCCCTTAGGACAACTTGGATCCTTCTCCTTTGGGGAATTGCTGGCGCGAGGTTGCACAGAGAGGAGGGGGCAGAGCTTGCTGGCTTTCAGGGCTGCTTCAGAACCAAGGGGTTCTCTGAGCCCCTCTGGCGGCCCTCCCCCCAACAGCAAATGGACTGAACAGTGAAGAGGAGGAGGAAGAGGAGGACAAGGGTCCCCTGACAAAACTAAGCATCCCGGACAATCTAGACAGCTGCGAGTCCATGGTGAGCTCGGCCCAGGGGCCCCTTCCCTGCCCCTCCTTCCCCCTCCCACCAGCACACCTTTCTTCTTGGTTTCCCTCCCTTTGATTAAGCTTTCACCCACCTCTGCTGGGAGCCAGTGGGTAGACACCAACACCATCCTCGAATCAGGTGTGCCCACGGAGGCCCTGAGAGGTGTGCCTCCCAACCTCCTGCCGGGCCCACAGGGGCACCCTGCACCTCTGGCCCACAGGTGGCATTTTGTGACTCGGCCTTGGCCAGTGCTGAGGAAGAACAGGCGTGGCTGCACAGGCAGCTAAAGGAACAAAAGCTGGTCTGCTGGCTCTTGTCTCAGCAGGTAGCCCCATGGGACCAGGAGCCTGAGAAGATGGAGGCCCCAGCCCCCGGGGGGAAAGTGTGCCTGGGGAGACCATCTCTCTCGGGTCAAACGTGCGCCCGAAGACAAACAGTATGTATGTTGTAACCTGGGTCCTACTAGGATGCGCATTTCTTGTCAAAATCTCCCCTAGCTCAGTGTCCTATGTGTGGAAATTCAAAGTTAGGGAGACCTTTGTCTCAGGATCCACGGAGACTACCCACTTGGTGGGTACTGCAGAGTGCCCACAGGCCGGATGCACAGCACCCATCACTCTCACCCTAACTCTTTCATCAATTAACAACACTATGAACACCATGTTTTCTTTCTTTTACCATCAAACCTTAGATCATTGCAAGAATACCTACAAAGAATATGGGGGGTGCCCTTGCCCGTCATGTACAGTGCACCTTCCAGACAAAGGCCGAATGTTCTCTCCATCTGTCATAATACGGGTTTCAATACGAATCAAGTTAACTATCTTTTTCAGATCCTTGGGACCTACGCTGGGTACAGGGAGTCCAAGCCACAGGGTACACTGGCTGGCATTCCTACCCAATGGAACCCAACATTGTCCTTCTCAAGGGAATATGTCCCGACACAAAATGCCACAGTCCAAGTCTCCCGGGGCATCCTCCACTTGGAGCAAGTCCTACAAAATCAGCTAACACCATCAGAAAAGATGGAGACACACTCAACCTGGGTTCATATAATCCAAAACACTCTCCCCTTCCTGACTGACTCTTTTGGGACTAATCCCTCCTCTTGTTTCCTCTGTGCTTCCCTTCAGAGGCCTCTACTGGCGGCAGCTCCAATTAATCTCAATACCACTATGACCAAGATAACGGACGCTGCTTGCCAGACTCCCCAACTCTCAGTCCCCCATGGGACTCCAATCACAGCTACCCCTGCTATCCAACTGACGCCCTTCTCGGCTTTCATTCCTGCACTTCTAACATTTCGGTTAAAGGATAGATACCTCCTTAGAAAAAACCTCTGTGTCTTTAGCATCATCACAAAGACAGCTCCCCTCCCTGGCACAGGCCACTCCAAAACCGGCGGGCTCTGGACCTGTGAACGGCTAACAAGGGGGGCACCTGCCTGTTCCTCAGGGAAGAATGTTGTTATTGTATCAATGAATCAAAGATTGTAGAACAAAATGTGGAAGCCTTCATGAAACTACGCAAAGACATGGACAGGGAAATTGGGGGCTCCAATTCCCCGCTGACATGGTTTAAAAATCCTCTAGTGTCATGGCTCTTCCCACTCTTGGGGCCAATACTAATGATGACTTTACTTTTTTTTTTTTCTTTTTGCTCCTTGCCTCCTGAAATTCACACAGGCTCACATTCAGGAAATGTCTCCTACCACCTTTGACCAACTCCTTCTCCACCCACGTTATCGCATCACTGCAGAAGACCCTCATTACCAGGCCTGAGCCACCCCCTTGGCTCTCTGCCAGACCAGAGAGCAGTAATGAGGGAGCAGCACCTAGAGAAGGGGTTCTCATAAATGGGCTGGCCCAGGACAAAGAGGAGCAGCGAATGTGCGTGGAGGGGCAAGGGGTGGAATGTAGTTCCCTCACAATCCCTGGGAACCATCCTTATGTCACATCAAGAGCTGGGTGCTTGATTTGTTGCCCCAGCCCCCCAGAACTAACCCCCTTTCAGGTTTCTCTTGTGGCTACAGATTACCAACTTGAAGGGGACCCAAGACCATGGGACCCGACCCTGGGAGAGGGTTCAGGCTCGCTTGCTCTGTACTGAACCCCACCTTTAAACACTGAGCGCCTACAAAGCCTACGCTTCCCTAGTAAACTTGAAACGCTGGCAACTGCTCTGGGAGACACTGGGAAGAATTGTTTAGTTTGGTTTTCTGCAGGGTTTCTACTTCTCCACGGAGACTTTCCAATTTTTGTCTGACTCCTCCATCTCACATTCTAATTCCTTATGACCCTGGGGCCAGAGTGCCCCCCAATCAGTGCTCTTTGGAGTGCTCTGTTTACCCTCTGTGGATCAGATCCCAGCAAACTGACCTTCCCAGTTGGGAATCTTCCCCCAGTCGTCTCAACATGGGTTGCTCAGCTTGCCACAGGATAAACAGGCGTCTGAAGCATCAATTCTGCTTGAGTCTCCTGAGAAAAAAAAGCCTTCTGTGTTAATGCACGTATGCAGACATATGTGAGATTGTAACAGATTGCTCTGAAATGTGCCTGGCTGTGCCCCTGGCTGTCCCCTCACTGCCTCCTGCCATCAGCATCCACTGGTGCAGGAGCTTGAGCAGCGCTGCCAGCTGGCAGCTACTGAGTCATGGCATCCCGGAAGTTCGAGTCTGAAGACTGAGTGAAAATTCCTAAACATTTTTTCTTTAAACCAAGTTGTCAGTCCATTTCTTCTGTCATTGGGAGGATGGGACGGGGGAATAATCACAGCACCTGGTGGAGATGTTGGTGGCATGAAGTCAGATGGCAAATCTAACTTGTAAAGTGGGGTGTGAGTACAGGGGCTTGCCGTTCTCGTGAGCCTCAACTCTCTTTTTCCTCTCTGCAGTTGAGAGACTACCAAAGGAAAAACATCTTGGGGTCTCCTGCAAGAGACCACTGGAGGTGGTTGTAAGTCATCTGAAGATGTAAGTCTTGCTCAGCCAGGCTGGGAGAGGGGTGCTCCAGGGGCAGCTCAGTGAGAGGTGAAGAGCATGGAAGAAGTGGGTAAGAACCCTGGGTCTGAGTGCGGCCTCTCCGTAGCTCTGCTGGGGATCTGATTTGGGGCGACACTGTTTAAGCTCTTTGTCCACCTGTGAGTCAGGGTGCTACAGTTCTACTTAAATCTAGGCAGCATCCGTGAGAGGATTGTGCATTCATCCCTTCGTGCGGGGCCTGGTGCGCAGTGAGCCTTCAGTACAGGGCGTCGCTATGGACTTCTTGCTCTGGCAATTTCCCTCATCCCCAGCCTCAAGGGGAAGCCAGTCAGTGAGGACACCCTCTCCCTTTAGGGCGGCACAGATGAGCCCTGGGTGCTCGGGATTAGGTGACCTCTGAGGTGGGAGTCCGTCTTTGCCACCGACTTGCTGGGTGATCCCAGGGAAAGTCACGTCCTTCTCAGGCCTCAATTTCCTCAACTGGAAGATGAAGTTGTTGGGCCAGATCAGTGTCTTCCAGACTGATTTGGTAGCTTTGATCATCTCTTGGTTCATGTTGCTTCCTGCCTCAGGCGAGGTGGTGAGTGGCCGTTTGGAAAGAAGGCACAGGCCGTGTTATGATCCGTCACCCATGTCTCCATCATCCATCGTCCAGAGCTGCTCTCTCTTTCCTTCTCTGACCTTCTTGTCTTCTCTAAGCCGCTTTTCTCTTCCTCCCCTTGCCCTTGTTTTTCTCTTTTCACCTCCTGTAGATTCAGGACATTCTTCAGGTGCTGTGTCCGACCTTAACCGCTCCAATGGGGTAGCGCTCCCCCCATTGGACAGGAGGAAGGTGAGGCCGTGCCGAGACCCCCTCTCTGGCTTGGCCTCTCCCAGCGTGCATGCCCGAGGCTTGTCTGGTTGAGGTACTTGGCCTCTGGCTGATTTTATGTTGCCATCGTTAACCCTCAGTGTGTCCACGTCTGCCATTTCACCTGCTTGGTTGATCGTTGTTTTCCTTCCCGCACATCTTTATCATCTTGGAGAAGATACAATACACCGTGAAGGGTGAGAGGTCATTTAGGAAGAGCTTCCAGAGCAGGGGTGTGAGATTTGGGCCTTCCAAGCCTCCAGGGTGAATGCTCAGGGGCCCGTCCTACTAGGAGAGCCTCAAACCCCCACCCCAAACACGGGGCTTGTCCTCTGGGCATGTCCCGCAAAGACCAACAGTCCACACTGCAGTTGATTTTCCAAAGCGATGAATTCATTTTAGCTTAGGAGTGGGAAATGCAGGCTTAGGAGAAAGGGGGCTTTTGTGACAGGTGCAAGGACTAAGGTGAGTTTTGTAGCAGAACTGCAAGTGCGTGAGGTTCACCAGAGATGAGTGACTGGGACATCCTCCCCCACTGTCTTTTAAAAATCAACTGGACACTTACCCATCTCCCATGGGCCCTTGGCAGCAGACACTTTGCTAGGCGGCAAGGTGGGATGTGGCAACTGAGGGAGCAGTTGGCTCTGAAGGGTCTGGAGGCTGGAGGGGTGGCTTTTGAGACTGATGTGTAGAGGTGGGCAGGGTTCATCCCCGTGGAGAGCGGGTGACGTGGGAGACTCGGGCAGAGGGTGGGTGCAGGAGATGATCAGATTCGGAGCCCAGAGAGCGCTTGGCAAGAAGGTAAGGTGCCTGGGGTGCCCTGGGCTGGGGATGACCTCTTCCTGATGTGGGAGGGGACACCGAGCTCTGGGTCTCCAGCTGTATTGGGTGGCGTCTCATTGTTTCTTCTGTCTGTCCTGGCCCATCAGAGTATGGAGATGACCGGCTCCCTCCAAACAGAGCAACACACCAAGAGCGAGCTGGCCATGAAACTCGGCCAGGTACGGGAGAAGCTGGCAGAGCTGAAGGAGCTGGTAAGGCCTGCGCTAGCTGGGAAGGGCTCGGAGGCCTCCGGGAGGGAGGTCCTTAGGCCGGGACAGAGATGGCTCCAACTCAGGGCTGGGGGGCACTGAGGACCCTGCAGTCCTGCCAGGTCCGTGACCACCTGTACCCTAGGCTCTGACTTGAAGTGGTGGGTTCCTCGGGACTGCAGGTCACCTCCCTGCTGGAGGCATGAGCCAGTAGGGGAGAGACAAGGAGACGTGGAGACATCCTGGTTCCAGACTTGGCTCTGGGTCGCGCTTCACTGAACAGGGCTGAGCCTCAGCATCCTTCACTTCAGAGAGCACTAGAAAGCAGTTCTGCTTCGGTGAGGGAAGGGGCCTGGGCAGGTGGCAAAGTCCCACAGTGCCTGCCTCAGGAAGAGGGGCCTGTGCCTGTCCCCGGCATCTGTGGGCACAGATCTGGGAGATGACTTGGTGGCGGGAGCCAGCAGCAGCGGTGGTCTCCACTCTGCTGCTCCACCACAAGTCCGTTGTAGCAGTTGCTCTTCAGAACTGCCCTTTTCTGCATGCTTCCTGGGTTATGGGCAGGACCAATCAGGTGGTCCAGTCAGCCAAGGATGAAGATGGTCCAGGGCCTCCCTGGTGGCCTAGAGGTTAAGTCTCGGCACCATCACCACTGCTGCCTGAGTTTGATCCCTGGCCGGGAGCTGACCCACAGGGCGCAGCAGACCTCTCCTGCCTTGCCAGCTGCTCCCCTCAGCAGTGTGTTTCAGTCAGTCTGCCTGTTCTGCTCACTCTACAGCTTTGGCCAATACCCCAGTTCTTCTGCACAAAAAAAGAAAAATAGTCCAACCAGACTTGATGTTGGGACACCCTGAAGAGTGATATAAGCCAGGGTTAGAGGGAGCTGAGGGGCTCTGTTCCAACCTCCAAAGAAAGAAGGGGAAGACTCTGTTCCTGGTCTCTGAAGAAAGGAGGGCCAGAAGCTGAAAGAAGACAAGCAGCATCCAGTAGCCAATCTCTGTGGGAGGAAGAGAGGATGAAGACCTCTGTCAGAGATGGGGCCTCCAGTCGGTGTCTGACATCACCTGATAGGAGCACCAAAGGCTCTGGACCTCATGTCTGAAAGAGCTGTTTGTTGCTGGTGTTGTCCAGCAACTCATAAAGAGCTTTTAACCCTTGGTGTCTCTGACACCGGCTGGGATCCCAACTGAAAAGGGTATTCACAGGGCATGAGGATGGGATGCCAGGATAGGCCGCAGTGGCACCCACCTGTACAGGCTATAAGACAAGAGGGCTGCCAAAAAGCCCCAAAGCCAAAACCATGGGCTCGAGCAATACAGTACCCATACAATAGGGGCCTACAGGCTAGAGCCGATGGAAGGATAGTGCCCGGTAGGGGACTCATCACTGTGGTTCTCAATCGTGTGCACAATTGCAAGAGACTTCAGGCTCTGGAAACAACAACCTTGGGGGCCTCCCCTGGCGGCACAGTGGTTGAGTGTTGGGCTGCGAAGCTGCTTGCAGCCTCTACTGCCCACAGCCTCTGCAGCGCCGGTTCGATCCCTGGCCACAGGTGAGGGTCCCACATGGTGAGACAGTCCTTTCCTGACACTCGTTGCTCCCCTCAACAATGTACTTCGGTCCCTCTGCCTGTTTTGCTCCCTGCTCTGGCTCTGGTGAATTCTCTCAGCATCCCGCGCTTCTGACTGTACCCAATGCTTGTATAAATAAAAAAAAAAAAAAAGTTCTCTTTGCAGAACTTCTAACCTCCTGGAACCCCCTGCGCAGAATAAGCAGTTGCTCTCAGAGACTCTGGCTCCCTTTAGGGCGGCAGGTGCCAGCACACCCACAGAGGACCTTACACTACTTCAAAGGAAACTGATCACTGCAGCACTATTTACAGTAGCCGAGCTGTGGAAGGGATGGTACATAGATAATAGGATACTACTCATCAAAAAACATAAACTCATGCCATCTGGGGCAACGTGGATGGAGCTAATGGAAATAAGCCCAAAGAAGAAAGACAAATATGTCACTTAGATATAGATATAGAAAAATTAAACAAAGGGCTAGTTTAAGCTATCCCTTGAGTCTCCCAGGTGGTGCCTGACTACTGGCTGGGGCTGCAGACCAGCCCATACTTTCTGGCCTGACAGCTGGATGGTGGGCTGACCCTCTCTAATTTGACATCAAACTCATTTGATGAAAAAGCCTGACTCCAGCTGACTGAATCCCACATTGTGTCTTGTTGCACCTGCACCACCACTGGGTCTCCAGCCTCTGCTGTTTGCTGGATCTTGTACTTGATGCTGCATGTAATTTGTTTGTTTTTAAGATTCATTTTTATTTATTTATGCATAGAAGAACTGGGGTATAGGCCAGAGGTGCAGAGGGTGAGAGGATTCACCAGACACAGAGTAGGGAGCAGAATAGGCCAATTCCACTGAAATCACCTGCTGAGGGGAGTGGTGGGTGAGACAGGAGAGGTCTGCTGCCCCATGTGGGTTGCTCCCTGGCCAGGGATCAAACTCAGTTCTAAGCAGTGATAGCACTCAGAGTTAAACCTTATGTCACCAGTGAGGCCCTGTTTTTAATATATTTTTTACATCTTTTGATATTATTTACAATAATAGAAGTGCTCCTACTGCTCTACTTTCATAATAAACACGCTCCTTCCTCCCAGCCTTTGGCTCAGGTCGGGTTTACACGTGTCTTTGTCACCTTTACTCCTTGTCCATCTCTCATGACAAAGCAAGCTCCACGTCTCCTGGGTCCTCTCTCTGCTCCCCATTGCATCT
Source organism: Talpa occidentalis (assembly GCF_014898055.3). Classification (NCBI taxonomy): domain Eukaryota; kingdom Metazoa; phylum Chordata; class Mammalia; order Eulipotyphla; family Talpidae; genus Talpa; species Talpa occidentalis. The sequence goes on along the minus strand of NW_023602073.1, from coordinate 41,501,071 downwards.
GCAGGGGAGGCAGATTGGGGAGGCAGGAGCCAGCCAGGGAGAGGGATGCTGGGCAGTGAAGAGGAGGCAAAGGCAGAGAACACTTGGGAGATGCTCCCTGGTTCACTGAGAAAAGCATTTCTCAAAGTGTGGTTGTGGAATCCTTGAAGTCACCCAGAGCCTGTCACAGGAGCCACGAGGTCAAAACTATTTTCTAAACGTCACTAAGACACCATTGGCTTTTTCACTATTTTGACATCTGCTGAGGTAAAACTTACTAAAAATGGAGCTTATATTACTAACTGCAGTTATTCTTCACAACTACTTACCTCAGAAACACAACTCAAAGGCAGTGTCTTTCAAAGTGTCTTGGTTGAAGCATTAAAAATTATCTTCATTATTCTGTCATCCTCAAATCCACATTTTACAGCACCTGATGCGAGGACACGCAAGTGCACACACAACACTCCTGCTGCGTTCCCAGCTATAATGTGCCAAGAAAAATATTTACATGAGATGAATTGGACTATTTTTCTTTTTTGTAGGCAATACCATCTTCACATGAAGGAATGAATGACAAAATCTGTGGCTATTTGATCTGGTTAATGAGCAGACATTGTCCTGAAAATGAGTGTGTGCTCCTTTGAGAAAATCAACTGACAATTGCTAACTGACAGTAACTTCACCTTGACCAAATATAAGTGCTCAGAAAAAAACTAGAATCATGGAAAATTGTGTCCTACCACTAACTTGACAACTTCCAGTACTACTTTTACTTTTTGGATTTGTGGTGAAAAATAAAACGAATTTTTTAAAATAATTTGATTCTGGTGTAATGAACATTGAAGAGCTTTATAACTTGTGGAACAATATATTACTTTAAAAAAATCACACATTAAAACTAACTGCAGTTAGTTTTATGCAAGAGAGGACTTTGCAAATTACATTGGAGAAAATACCACCTGTATAGATTTAATTTAGTATCAAAATGGAATATTCACAGTAATGTGAAAACACTACTCCAACATATTTGTGTGAGGCTGTAGACATTTATTTCATAGACTTCAACCAGAACCACAGGAGGGTCTGGCGAGGAGACGCGGCTCAGCAGACACTAGGCCAGAGGCTCAAAGTGTCCAAGCCAGAGCCAGGCCAGGGAGTAGTGCTGGCCAGGGGTGGGGGTGGGGGTTGGGGGGTGGGGGGTGTGGTCACCGCTCCCGCCCCCACCCCCCACCCCTAGTCTCGGGGCCCCGTGACCCCCGAGGCCGTGGCCCCTGCCAGGCCCCTTGACCAGGGAAGAGCCCGCGGGACTTTCACCCTTTAGGTTTCATTTAAGTTTGGGATTATTCAGGGCGAGAGATCGATCGGGTGCGGGCAAGAGACCACGGGGTGACTGAAGGGCGGGCTCAGGGTCTCCCACGATCCAGAGGACTCTGGGCTGCGCCGCGGGGCCCGAGGGCGCCTCCCCCGCGGGCACGACCAGCTCCCCACGACGGCGCCGGGGACGCGCCCTGGGCGGGGACCTGCGCGCCTGGACCCGGCGGGCCCGCGGCTCAGCTCCCCGGCGCGAGGGGGAGGTGGAAGGTCGGGCAGAGCAGGACGGGAGCAGCCCGGGGGGCGGGTGCGTGGAGGGGCCCCCAGACTCCTGGGGATGGGGAAGGAGGCGCCGCAGCTCCGAGGTGAGAGGGCTGCGGGGCTTTGATCTCCCTGAGGCGCGCACCCCGCAGGGAAATGGAATCATGGTGAGGAAGCGCCCCCTCCTGGCCAGAGAGGGAGCTGTCGGCCACGTTTTCCAGCTCTGGGATGGAGACTGGTCCAGGGGGTTCTACTTTTTCTGAAGGACAGTTTAAGAATAGAAATTCTCCTGAGAAAGAGGGGAGACCATCCCTGAAGTCACCCTTCGCTGGATCTTTTTGACCAGCAGCCATTGTAGGAACAATGAGTTTCTCTCTCGAGATCTTGTTTTTTGGTCAGAGAGCATTTTTGGAGATCTCACTCCTGCCTGTCTGTGTCATCACCCTCCACCCAAGTCAGCAACAAAATGCTCAGAGACCTGCATCCCACCCTGGGCTCCCACCTGCTATCCCAGACTCCCAGAGCAGGCTGGTTTCTGGGTTTGTGCCCCTCCCTCCAAGCATACTGTTCTGTCCACTGCAGGATGGTCACATGAGGCTGCTTCAGTGTCCATGGAGGGAACAAAAAGCATTAAATTTCCATTTCTTCCTACTCAGGCCCCCCAATCGCCATACGTGACCCATCACCCCATCTCTGAGCATGAGGTCACCCTGAGGTGCTGGGCCTTGGGCTTCTACCCTGTGGACATCACCCTGACCTGGCAGCGAGTTGGGGAGGACCTGGCCCCAAGAAATGGAGCTTTGAACACCAGGCTGGGAGTAGGGGGGAATGGAAACTACCAGAAGTGGGCGTCTGTGGAGGTGCCTTCTGGAGAGGAGCAGAGATACACATGTCATGTGCAGCATGAAGGCCTGATAGCACCCCTAGTCCTGAGATGGAGTATGAAGGGAAATGTGGGCACAAAGGCTGACTCGGGGCCATCAGAAGCCCTTCTGGAGACCTTCAGAGAGTCAGACCGAGGCCTCAGGCTCAGGGTCTGACCTTCCCTTCCCTTCCAGTGCCACCTCCTCAGTTCTCCATCCTTGCTGTGGTCCTCAATTCCGGCTCTGTTTTCTTTGTTGGTGTGCTCATTGCACACAAGGTGGTTCATATGTGAGGGGGTAGAAGAAGTGCTCAGGTAGGGAAGGGAGTGGGGGATCTTGTCCACTGGGGGCTTTCATGTGCCAGGTAGAACTTGCCCTGCCTGGTTAATGGGAATTATCATCCACACACACGGGTGTTGCCCAGAGGGCATTTGGTCCAGTCCCCCTTCATCTCCTTTCCTCATTTTTCCCAGTCCTGACCTGGGACTTTACTCACAGTTCTGGAAACTTCCCTGTGGTGCAGGATTAGAAGATTCCTTTAGTTAGGCTTCTGACCTGACTACTCCCTGGTCTCACCTGATGCTTCTTCCCACAGGAGGACAAGGAGGAAGCTACACTCAGGCTGCAAGTAAGTGTGGTCAAGGCTTTGATCCCTGAGCCCTGGGAATGGTGTAGATGGAGCCCATGGGGGAGTCACTCTCATCAGTTTCTCCTGTGGTATCCTCTCACCAAGTTTTGTTGTGTTCTCCCCTGGGCAGCCACAGTCCCTGTGCTCTGAAGTGTATCTCCGCCCCTATAGGTGAGACCATGGAGAATTGCAGTGGGGGTGGGGATTGAGGCAGAGAGGCTGGGACTATGCAATGGGGATGCTTTCAGGAGGACATCTTGGGAATTCAGTGGACCATTGATAATGTTAACACTCGGGTAATGAGGGAGCTGTCAGGGGTGAAGATGCCACCACATCCTAGCAGGGGCCAGTGCAGGAGGAGGGGTCCCGCCCAGTTTCTTACACCTCAAGCCAACCATGAGGTATTTCTAAACCTCCTCCTCTTCTGCAGGTCCAGTGCTTTTTCAGTCCCACTCAGAAGCTTCTTCTCCATGGAATTGTATTTATTGGGGTGTTGTTCTGACACTCTTTACACTGTGTGAGATTTGAATTACTTTATTCTGGGGCTTGATGTTAACTGACTTCCCATCATTTTATATTGTGTACCCTGTCATTCTTGTTACACACACACACACACACACACACACACACGCACATTCCCCTCTCCTTGGGAACCAGCCCCTCACTCAGCACTGGGGTTACTCTGACTCTCTGTCTCTGGTCCCCTCAGAGCCGCCCTCTCTGCAGTGTCTCTACTCAGCGGTGTCTGAGCAGCCCCAGGAGTCCCTGCACCTCCTGCCTCTGACCTTGTGGGAAACCAGCCCCTCACCCTGCATGACAGTGAGGAGGCGAAGGCCAAGTCCTGAGGTCAGTGACCAATGGAGGAGACAATTTACCTTTTTCTTTTCTTTTCCCCCTCATTGTATTATTCAATTGAAGTTAGCATTGGTTTACACACTGCATGTGTTCAGAGGCAAGGGTCACATCTCTTCAGATGTTTGTTACCAAATCACACCCACCCTAAGGGCACCCATAGTCTTCACTATAGTCCGTTGGGCCCTCTCCCTACTTTGTTTCCTACTCTTACCCCCAGCCATAGCTTCAATTCTGCAGTCATATATATATAGAATATGTTTTGGTTGAGTTTCATCTGTCCCAACTTTGTTTCTTTATATTCCAAATATGAATGAAATCATCTGTATATAACTTTTTCCTTCAAATTTATTTCACTTAGTATAATCCCATCCACATCTATCCATGTTGTTGCAAATTCAATTATTTCATCTTTTTCACAGCTGAGTAGTATTCCATAGTGTGTATAGCTTGTGTTCTTTATCCCCTCATCTGCCGTTGGGCACTTAGTTTGTCTCCATCGCTTGGTTATGGTAGACAGCGCTGCAGTGACCGTAGGAGGCGCACATTCCTCGGAATTAGTGTTTTTACCTTCTTTGGATAAATACCATGGAATGGGATGCTTGACCATGGGACAGGTCTATTTTGAGGAACCTTCATTTTTTTTTCCCATAGGGGCAGGACCAATGTGCTATCCATAGAAAACAGAGGTACCAAGTTACCGCCCTGCCTAAGGAAAGGAGGAGCTAAGCAGGGATGAAAAGCTAAGGAAGAGGAGGAAGACATGGAGCAAGATGGGGAAAGGAGGCTGGAGGAGGTGCATGGAGCAGAGAGACATGTGAAGAAGAAACCACGCCTTGCCTCTCACTTGGACTTGTGCCACGGAGTTGGGGACATGGAAAGAGTCATGTGAAAGAGATTAAAAACATGGGTGAGAGACTCATGGGGATGCTGACAATGACCGCTGTTATCTTGTTGTGGATTTTGATTTTGTTCTTTTCCTTCCAGACTTGCCTGGCCCCTCCTGCCCCTTTCCCATGGGTCTCTACCAGTAGGTGCCTTAGCCTTGTGGCAGGCGTTCGGGCCCCAGTGGGCCTGCTTTGGGCCCAGCCTGTTTGGCTGGGCATTTACCCTTGAGGGGTGGGTAACTGTGGGTGCTTCACTTGGGAACTATTCTAACTATATTCTTTCTCTTCTTCTCTCTATTGCACACTGATTCTCTGTTTTATAGTAATTGTATTAAAGTTCTTTTCTATTGAAGGTCTTACGCTTTAGTGTATGTTTTGTCTTTATGCAGCTGATGGCAGAACCCATGTAGAGTGTGCAGTTTTGAGGGTCCAGGGAACCCCTCATTCTGCCCACTGACAGGACAAGACATCATTCCCACCCACCATGTGCCAGAATTCCTTTTTCTCCACACCTTTCAATGGGTCATTCTCACAGATGTGAGGTGGGAACTCACTGTGGTTTTATTTATATTTTAAAGAATTATTTATTTATTTAGTTCTCCACATCGGCTCCAGGACCTTCTCAGGCTCATTCACCAGGCTGAGAGCAGGTCTTGGAACGATGTGGAGAACTAACATTTACAGGTTGGCCCAGTGTGGGTTTTAAGGCCTGTCTAGCGAGACGAGAAGCTGCCGCAAGTGCACGCAGGCAGGGCTGTCATCTTCCTACTGTGGGATTCATTTGTATAGAGACATAAGCAACTGGTCACTGGACTGGCCCAGGTTGGCCCAGAACCCCTAGAGCAAAGCCCTAGTGTCAAAGACCCTCTCATTTCCCTCTCCCAATCCTCGACTCTCCATCCTGCTAGGCCTCACGGGTGTTCCACTCCCTAACGCAGATAACACCCTCTTCTTACTATGGTGGACACCATCACCAGTCGGACAATGGACCTGCCTTTATCTCAAAGATTACTCCACAGGTCTCCTCCCTGGGCCTCACCCGGGAACTACACATTCCCTCCCGACCGCAATCCTCTGGTAAGGGAGAACGGGTAAATGGTCTGACCAGAGACCACCTAACCACTGAGCTGCACAAATCCTGGGTGGAGCTGCTCCCACTGGCTTTAATGCACCTCTGAGCCACACCCTGTGGCCCCTTGTTCCCGAGCCCCCTTGTATGGATGTATGGCAGACCTCCTCGTACTAACCATGAACTCCCCGTCCAACTTAAACTGTTGGCTGGATATTTTTCATACTTCTCTGCTCAGACAGCTGCTCCAAGAACACACAGACCGTTGTCTGCCACAACCTGTGCCTCGTCCCCTGATGCACCTGTCAACCTGCTGTGCCCTGGAGACCAGGTTCTTCTGAAAGCCATCTCTCCAAAACCATTTCCGCCAAAGTGGACGGGTCCACACACGATCATCCTGACTACACCAACAGCTGTCAAGGTCTTGGGCAACACGTCCTGGCATCAGCTTTGCAGGGTCAAACTGGTCCCTGTGGACAAGCAGTATGTATGCAAGCACATGGGCCCAACTCGGGCACGCATCACTGCGCCCCTGGTTCAGGTTCCACTCAGCCTACAGAGCAGAGGCCCTCTGACTCTCCTCCTCTGTTTCTAATCCCATGACTTCAAGCCACTTCCTGTTCTTGTGTCTATACCTGGAGATTACAGACCAGCACAGCCTCAGGCAAGGTATTAGGACTCACAGGGCCTCTGATCCTGATCTTATTTTTTCTTTTTTGCCCCATTTCATCCAACGCTTACTGTATTTCATCCAACGCTGGATCCAAGACCCGCCCCGTAGCACCTTTAACCAACTCCTCCACCCATATCCTTGCGTCCCTGCAAAGACCTTCTCATAACCAGGCCTGAGCCCCCACCCCGGTCTTCGCCCCCGTCCAGCAGGAAGTAGCCAAAGAAAGAACCGTCGCCCCTTTTCCTATCAACAAAAGGCTGGTATGAAAGGTCGATGCAGGGGCCAAGAGACTCTTCTCACTCCTCGCCCTCTCCGGACCCCTCTTCTGCGTTCTCTGATCCTCTAGATGTTCAGTCTTCACCTCTTTCAGCTCCCCAAGCCTACCCCTGCTTCCACCTCCCAGCCAGCACACCTGCTCTCACAATCGTCCTCTTTGTCCCCTTAGGGAGGTTGCGGGGACTGAAGGAGCAGGTGGAGTCCACGATCCTTTCCCTCTGTCTGATCTCTCCCAGATGGAAAAGCGTCTCGGCTCTTTCACTAAGGACCCCACTACCTACACCAAAGAATTTCGTTATCTTACCCAAGGTTACACCTAAGGTTACACCTATAACCTTCGGTGTCATGACTACACGTTATCCTCTCTTCCACCCTGACCTCTAATCACAGAGAACGTGTTTTTCAGTCTGCTCGAGGCCACACAGATCAGGCCACTTCACTGACACAACCATGCCCCAGGCCCTGAAGCAGGTCCCCGCCAGGAGCCTGGCTGGGAATCCCAGACTGACACTGACGCGGGTCGCGGGGGCAGGGCTCGCTGAGACGCTTCATCCCCTGCCTCTTAGCTGGGCTCCAAGCAGCAGCCCGTCTCCAAGGCGGTTAGTTTTGACAAGCTGCGAGAGATCACCCAGTTCCACCCCGTACAGAGGAGGACGGTGACTACAAACAATGGCGAAGAGCATATGGCTGCTAGAACTTTTCATAAACCTACCCAGGATGCGTTGGTTGCGTTACAACTGGCGTAGACAGAGGGACAGTTCAAAGCAGGACGGCTCTACGCAGACGAAACCCTTTGGAACCTCTGGAGGGATTGCCGGGTGGCTGGCTAAGAGCAGATGGTACTCCGTGGCCAACCTCCTCGCCAAGTGGGCACCTCCCCAGGAATGGCCAGAGGTAGATGGATCGGTGGGGCAGTTGGAACAGGCCCTGTATGAAATAGAAGAAACCTTGAATGCATGCAGTGCCCGCGAGGCGGCAGGAGCCATGGGATGGGTGTTTCTCACAGCTCTGCTTGAGTCCAGGCAGAAAGAGCAATCTAGAATCCAGCAAGTATGAGATGAGATGCGGAAAGAGATGCAGAAACTGCAACAACATTTGAGGATTCTGGAGGAAGAAGTTCTGAGAAACCAACCCACCATTCCGGAGATGCCAGACTCAGAAAGAAAGGAAGGAGAGGGAGGCTGGTCCTTTGCCCCAATCTCAGCCGTTAATGGCAAACCAACCTGCAATGCTGGAGATGCCAGATTCCTATGGAGAGGAGGAGGAGGCTGGTCCCATGCTCTGGGTCCGCCTGGTGGTGACTCTGAAAATGAAGCAGCAGTGACCTATGGCCCCAAGGGGTCAGGCTGCTGGACCACCACAAATGACAGAATTTACTACCTATCGACCATACACCCAGGCAGAACTGGTGGACCTGGGCAAACATTTCCACCAGAAACCAGGGGAAACCCTTGGCACCCTGGCTGCTATGTTTAGGGGACTGGGGGTGGATGGGATTATTTGCACAGCACATGAGATGGACATACTTGACTGACTTTACACCCATCCTTGCAACAGAGGCTGCAGAACAGCCGATGGTGTTGCCAGGGCAACCACACCCTCCTGGAATGGATAATGGCTGCCATACGGACAGTATGGGCTGATGCGGGACACGTGCCGGACACAGTAAGCGGATGGCAGACGTACGCGGAGCTGGTACAGGTCCTTCGGGAATTGGGCATGTGGCAGGCCATGTTTTATGTGAATACCTGTGGTCCTGACGACGAATGTTTCACAGCAGGGATGAGAGACTTGGTATTAAAGAATGCCCCCTCATCCTCATTTGGATCCCTCCTGGCAGTTCTGGCACCCTATGTGGGACGTCAGATACACGACGTCACAAGAATGATAGCCAGCTTGGGCGAAGTAGAGAGCCGGCACTCTCAAACTCAGAAGGGAAAACGGGTACTTGTTGAAAAGTCAAAAGGAATGCCAAGGAGGGAAGGAAACCTCTTGGCATCAAAGAACCTATTAAAGTCACCCGTAACCAAATGTGGACAGATTTAGTGAGAGCAGGTGCAGATAGCACTAAAATACACGCACAGCCCAATGCATATTTGTTGGAATTATGGCAGCAGCTGCAAGAAGACCAGAGGGTCATGCCCATGAGAAGGACTGCTGGTCAAGTGCAGCCTGGAAGCTCCAGGCCTCAGGAGTGCGCCCTGCGCCTGGAAGACCATTTGCTGCCAACCTCATCCTCGGGTAATGGCCTGATCACCTTCAGTAGGGTGAGGGCCAAGGAACCCGTCCACAGGGACGGGCGGGGACTGGAGGCTACATGTGGAGCTTGCCATCCACTGGTCCCCAACTAACGTGCAAAGCGTTTTAGCTCTGGTAGACACAGGAGCAGAATGTACTCTGCTCTATGGAAATCCAGGAAGATATCATTGGTCTATTTGTTGTATTGATGGCTATGGAGGCCAGAGTGTCAAGGTGACAACAGTGAGACTATCTCTGGGTATTGGGCGATTACCCCGGAAAGAGTATAAAGTATATGTATCGCCCATCCTGGAGTACATCCTGGGGGTGGATGTACTATGTGGCTTATGGCTAGAGACCACAGCCGGAGTGTTTCGCCTTAGAGTGCGTGTGGTAAAGGTAGTGGTCAGAGGACATGCTAAGCATCCAACCATACAACTGCCAGTCCCTAGGCGAGTGACTCATACCAAGCAATATCAGTTGTCCAGAGGGAACAAGGAAATTACGGGCACAATATCAGAACTGGAGAAAGCAGGCATTGTGCGTACTGCCCACAGCCCCGACAATTCGGCGGTGTGGCAGGTGAAGAAGCCGATGGCTCTTGGCGCGTGACAGTAGATTATCATGAGTTCAGTAAGCTAGTTCCCGCCTTGCATGCTGCAGTGCCTTCGACAGCAGATTTGGTGGATCATCTGCTGGTGCCAATGAATGTCTTTTGCCGCTAGGTTGGTACCTCGCCTGGACTAACTTGTGTTCTGTTGTCTTTTGTTGTTATAGTGTGATGTGTACTATTTACTTTTGTGCGCCATGGCTGCGTTGTTTATGTTTGCTAAGAAACAAAATTGTCTATATGTAGATGGTCTGGCAGAAAACCCTGAGGGGGTGGATTGTAGGGTAAGGTAAAAAATATCAGGCTTTGGGCCTCCCCGGTGGCACAGCGGTTGAGCGCTGGGTTGCGAAGCTGCCAGCGGCCTCTGCGGCGCCGGTTCGATCCCCGGCTGCTCCCCGGCCACCGGAGGAGGGTCCCACATGGCGCGCAGACCTCTCCTGCCGCCCGCTGCTCCCCTCAGCAGTGTACTTCGGTCCCCTCAGCAGTGTACTTCAGTCCTTCTGCCTGCTCTGCTCCCCGCTCTGGCTCTGGTGAATTCTCTCACCCTCCCGCGCTTCTGACTGTACCCAGTGCATGTATAAACCAAACAAACAAACAAATAATAAATAAATAAATAAATAAATAAATAAGACATGCCTCTAGAAAATTAAAAAAAAAAAAAAAAGTATCAGGCTTTTCTGCCCTTCCGCCATTAAGAGAGATGACGGATCCCTGCGGGCCTGAATGTAGGCCTGACCCTGCAGACACCCAGAGCGGTGTCTGCAGGGTCACGGCACAGAGGGGCTGTCAGCAGCCTGGAGCTGTGAGCAGGGCTGACTCTAACCTGCTAGCAGGGAGTGGGGCCCTGGAGCCCCAGAATCATTCCCCACAGATGGCCCTCCAGGGCAGTACAGGCCTTTCTCCTCTTGATTCCCTGAATCACCTCCTCTTCATTGCAGGAATCTCCCTGCCACCCCAGCATTGGGGAGTTGGGGAGGATGTTGAGGCTCAGGAAATGGGGGCGTCCTCCTAACCACTGTCCTCTCCTCCTCTCTCTCCTTCATCAGCCTGAGTGTGCGTGTTTGAGTCACACCAGCCCTGCACAGACAGGAAAGGCCCAGAACCTAAGTGATTCCCTAATCAGTTACAGCTCCAGCCCCTCTGCAGTCCCACCAGGGGAGACAGAGACTCTCCCAGCCCCAGCCAGAGTCGCATCTCCCACACAGACCTTCCCCTCACAGTGTCCCCGATGCTGCCCCTTCCTGGCCCCACCCTTCCTGGTGCCCCCACCACTCCTTTTGGGCCCCATCCCCTAGTCCCCATTTTCATCCTCTGCTCCATTTCCAGGAGCCTCCCTGTCTTCCTAGTCATGCCCTGGGGGCTCTCCTCAACCTCCCCTCATTCAGGGATGGAGAATTTTTAAAAGATGTATATTTGTTTATTTATTTCCTTACAGCGTGGGTCATCTTTCTATAGTTATTGTTCCTCTGAGGTGCGGCCCTTCCACCAATGATCCACCACACACCACCACCAGCTCCCCGGGTCTCTCCCCGGCTCTGATCACTCCTGCTCCCCCCTGCTGCAAGACGTGGATGGTGGTTGGCCCCTGGTCTTGGTGTTTTCCTGGAACCTTGTCCTTTTCTTGGGCGAGGCCCTGGGCTCCTGGGTAGAATTGAATGTTAATTCCCTGGAAGCAGAAGCAGAAACAAAGTACAGAGACTCTGGAGTCCACGGATCCATCCGAGACTGAAGGAACCTCTATATTTGGGGATCAGCCCATAGTCTGGGAATCAGCTATTAGGACCTGGAAACCTGCTTTTGTCCTCTGTCCATAGGACTAAGAAAATTTGGGGACTTCTGACCTGACACTGGACTTGGGCGCCCCCTTGTGAGCAGATCCCTGTCCTGCCGCTGGGGGCCCAGGGAGCCTGGGGAGGGCCTGGCTGAGCAGGAGAAAGGGCGGCTCTGGGCTCCTGTGCTCAGCCCTGTGGCCACACGGGGGCGCTGCCGCGCTGCTCCGGATTTGGTGGCGCTGCCAGGACGGGGCGGGGGCTGAGGTGGGCACAGCTGGGGATGCTGGAGGGTGGCGACCTGGGGGTGAGATGCTCTGTGAGGAGTCAGAGCAGCAGGGCTCAGAGGAGAGGAGACTCCGGAGCCTGCCCTGTGTGTGAGGTTTCCATCTTTTCTCCCAGAACCCCTCTCTCCAGTCCCTGGACGGTGATACCTGGGAAAACTGGAAAAGAAAAAAATTTTTCTTTATATAACCTATTAAATATTGAGAGTATTTTAAAAAATAACATTTAAAGAATACTGTTCGATTTACAGAAAAGTTGCAAAGGCAATACACGTCTTGTTTATCCCACACCATTTCCCTTTTGTTAACATCCTACATGAGTACAGATTTTTTTTTTTTACCACTAATGCAGCAATGTTGACATAATAACTAAACGCCATACTTTAATTCGTTTTTGCTAATGTCCATTTTATGCCCAATAATCCCATCCAGTTTGCCTGGATGACGGTTTCTCAGACTTTCCTTGTTTCCTTGGGAGAGGTGTTGGGGTCCCAGATGGGCGTTCTTGGGTCACCTCTAAGAAAAACTTCACCAGAGTCCTCCTTTCAGTGGGGTGAGGGCACACACACACACGCACACATATGAAAAGAAAGAAGTCCATGCTTGCACAGACACAAATTGGCAGGAGGACCTGATCCTGGAGGGGGGGGGTGTTGGGGAAGCCTGTTAGTGGAGGCTCATTAGAACTCTGTTGGTGTGTGTGGTGTGGAATTACACATTTTAATAGGTGTGAAGCTGTACTCCAAAAATTTATACAGTGTTATAAACTAGTGTAACACACGCATATATATATTAATTATTGCTTTTGGGTGTTTTGCTTACATTGCTGCTAAAAGCCATGATCCATTACGGAGGTCTTACTAAGTGGGCCTCTTAGTTGAATCATAGTCTCTGGTATACTATCAGCTTTCCAATCCTCAGATATGGAGGAAATTTCTAATTCCATTTATACCACATCTAGGTCATGGGTAAGAAAATGTTTGCTCCTCAGTTGATCTATGTAGCCAACATCTGCATCAGTAATATAGAAAATACTTGAATTTCCTCAAATTATGTCCTGGTAAACGTTCCTCAAATTATGTCCCCTGCAGTTATTTCATTGTTTTCCTTTCCTTTCCAGTCTGATTTGGCTAATTTTAATGCCATTCCAATAGGGAACAGTGGTAGAGAAAGAAATAGATGAGATAGTAATACATCACTCCTTAATTCTTGTAGCCCTCGGAAAATCAAGTGTTCTCTATGGTGGTGAAAAGAGGAGATTATTTCCTGATGCAGGAGCACTCACAATGTAATGGAAATGCAGGGTTGTATTGCCATGGTTTGATCCATAGCACATTTTGGAATAGTGCCCAAGTCCTGTTTCATAAGCCTAAATAACTAACCTGGACCCGGGTTCCAAGGAGGACCATGAATTTGTGGCTCATGCGTGCACACTCCTCTGCCCCACGGGGGGCATATTGTGGCAACACCCTTGTAGAGACTTTGTTTCCTGTGGTTTCCTGAGGGGAGGTTCCCCGAACTGTGTTTGCATGGAATAGCTGTGAGCCATCTACAAACTTCCATAATGGAGTTTCCCTTCATGTATTTAAGCTGTATTCTGTTGTATAGTGATTTGTGGACCAGACAATGTAGCAGAAGTACGCTGAAGCAAGTTGATTAAGAGTTGATAAATGAATGCAATGTCACAGAATTAGCTGACTGCTTTATTCTCAAAATGTTTATACTTCAGTTAGTTTATGCTTTAGTTGGAATTACCATGTTAATCCCTTCATCATATTGCTCTGTACTATTCTCAAATAGTTTCTCATTAAAGTCTTTTCTCCTTGATCTGCTTTGCAGACTTTCCAAACAAAGACTGCCACCTTTTTCCAATGTATGTTTTTCAAGCATCACAGAACTTGGGTGTAGACCAGAGGTGCAGTGGTTGAAAGGATTCACCAGAGAGAGTGGGGAGCAGAACAGGCAGATGTACTGAAATACACTGCTCCAGGGAGCAGCAGGCATGACAGGAGAAGGCTGCTGTACCCTATGTGGCTTAGCTCCCTCGTGGGGAATTGAACTCAGGCCACAGCAGTGATAGAGCTGAGACTTACTCTCAAAGCCAACAGCGTGGCCCCTTTCCCAATAATTTCTCACTGCACCATTGGCCATATAGAATTTAATATAAAATGAATGTGTCTTTACTGATCAATGAATCATGTCACAGGCAAGTTTTAGATTTAAATTAATTGGTATGCATGTGTAAGGACTATATACTACATGGTTACTATGAATAGTTTTTTCTGAAATTGAAAAGACTCTTTTTGGTAAATGTCAAAGTAAAAACTAATATGAAAATATTTAACCTTTCGTTCTTATTATAACAAAATGGAAAATAACAAATGACAGGGTTTCACATGGTAGCCCTGAAGGATAATGCTTTTCAGATCCCTTTTATCCATCTCTTTTAATAAATAGCCCTTTACCTTTACCTTTTTATGTTACAAGTTTGCATACTGAACCAGATTGCAATGAAGTAACAGTCTAATGAAAAACAGTATGTTTGAAATAGATGTAGGTCATTCTGTGCCCATAAATTTTTAAGTAGTTGATGGAAAATTGGTCTCTCTAAGTAAGAGATTTTTGTTTTATTTTCAAGTTAAGCTATAGTTTTGGATCTGTGGACAAACCATTTACTCTCCCTGGTATTATCTTTCTTCTAGCTAATTCTGTGAGTCATAGTCTCTTCTGGTACCATCTATATTATTGCAAAGAGGAAGATTTAATCCGGTGGGGTTTTTTAGTAGCTGAGTAGTATTCGTGTGTTGTGCGCCATATTTTTGTAACCAACTCATCTATTGTTGGACCCTTAGGTTGCTTCTATCACTTTGGTATTGAAAATACTATTACAATGAACATAGGAGTGCACATATCCCTTCATATTAGTGGTTTTGTATACTTCAGAGAGATATCTAAGAATGGGATTGCTGGATCATCAGGTAGAACTATTTTTAGTATTTTCAGAAATACCTATCCTACTTTTCTAGGAAAGGAAACAGTCTTCATTTCCACCAACAGTGGAGTAAAGACATGGATATAAGTTCTGAAATCACAAAATACACAGAAAAACAAAAATGACACAGTTCCTTAATCAGGCTTAGAGATGACTTTTGTCAATCGGATTACATTGGCAAAGGAAACAAAAGCAAATATAAACAAATGGGACAATATTAAACTAAAAGGTTTCTATAGAGTGAAAGAAACCACCATTAAAAAAGCGAATGATTTGGAGAAAATACTTACATATGTCAGGCAAGGGCTTAATATAGAAATTTTATAAAGAACTCATTAAACTCATCACCAAAAGAACAAATGTCCCCATTGAAAAGTGGACAGAGATGTTGAAGAGCGCCTTGTCCACAGGAGACAGAGATGGCAGCAGGCCCATGAACGTGTGTTCTTCCTCTCCTATTCAGAAAGCAAATCAGAAGCAAAATGAGCGATCATCTCCTATCTGTTAAGAGGGTTATTATCAAAATAGACAAGAAACAAGTGATGGTAAATTTGTGGAGAGAAAAAATTCTTTGTAGATGTTGTTACAAATTTAAACTGTTCTAATCATGGAAATAGTGTGGCAATCCCTCAACAAAATTAAGAAAAGAAATATCACATGACCCAGCTAGCTGACTTCTCTTTAGTTGTCAAGCTTTACCACAAAAATATACAAACTTAAATTCAAAGAGATATATGGAACACCATGTTCATCATAACATTATTCACAACACTCAAGACAGAGAAACAAACTCAGAGCCCACTGATAGATGATAAAATAAAAAAAAGTGATATATATGATATATATATCATATATATATACAGTGGGAGACTACTCAGCTATAAAGAAGATGAAATCCTGCTGTTTGCAACAACATGGATTGACCTAGAGTATCTATATTTTGCTATCTAAAATAAGTCAGAGGGATAATAAAAGCACCATATGATTTTGTTACAGGGCAAGGAGAGGGGTAGCCCAGACACCACAAACCTACCTGCTCTAAATGGGTTCTGCCGTCCACCGCATCACCACAAACATATGAGACTTTACTGGGAAGGAACTTCAATACAATTAGGAAACAATATAGGAAAGGCAGAGACTACAGTTTCTTTTTTTTTAAATATTTTATTTTATATAATTCTTACATCATTTTCATCTTGGCACAATGTATGCATTTTCATTTTGGTTATATTCCCAATACAATTGCACCTCCCCCCCTTATTTTGACTCTAGTCCTTCCTCTCCCTGCCCTCTCTCTCTCCCCCCACCCCGCACCCCCTCCCCTGCATTGTGTCTCTATAGTTTCTAAATAAAGTATCCAATGTTACCAGTCCCCTTGTTGGTAAAAGTCCATCCAAAAGGGATTGGCCCAGAATAAGGCCCCAAAGCCTGCCACAGGTCTAAGGCATCTTCCAGTGGGGACCCATAGAAAAGGATCAGAAACCACCAGACAAGTCTGGAAGGAAAAGAGTAAATTATCAAAAGCAAGACAAAAACCGCCATTGCCACCTCCCCACGGGTCTCTCGCCCATATCTGTGTCACCCAGTCCACGACCAAAAGGCAAGTGTGGTTTCTTCACGCGTCTCTCTGCTCCATGTGCCTCCTCTGTGTCTCCTTCTGGCTCCATCCTGCTTCCTTCCTTCCTCAGTTTCCTCTGCAGCTTCTTCTCTCCCTGCTCAGCTCCACCCTCCCTTGGGTGGGGTGGGAACATGGAACCTCCCCCTTTCCTGGGGACCACCCTGTTACAATTTCACTCCTATATGGATGATAGAGAAACAAAACAAATGAACAAACAAAACAAACCAAAAACAATATCTTAGTCTGTAAGAACCAAATATTTGCTGCCAGAGGGAAACAGGAAAAGGGGCTGAGGAATTTGGGTAAAGGAGTTCTTGTATGGTGAAGAATAGAAACTGTTTATTCAAATCTTACTTTGTAATGTACACCAAAACCTATCACTATATAATGGTACAAACCAGTGGAACTTCAGTAAAAATTAAAAGAAAATGAAGTGAAACACAAAGATGTTTATTAGAGCTCATGAAATTTGTGATAATTCCAAAGCTCCATTTTTATATATATGTAAAAAAGTAAAAGCTATTCTGAGATATTTTGACTTGCTCTCTTATACGCAATCCTCATACTTCTCCTTTTTTAAATTTTTTCTCCCTTAGCAGTTAATTTTTAAAAACAATGGAGTCAACTGATGGCCTATGAAGGGACATTTCAAGGTCTTAATTTCAGAGGACATTTATTCTGACTGTTGTGTGTTCTTTACAGTTTTTGCTCTAATACATGGGAGTCAGAATCTACAAGATGGATGAGGGTTGCTCAAAGACCCACATTTTGATGCAAATTTCCTAAGTCATCCTAAATTCCAGCCACTTCAAAATTCATGGAGCAAACCCAAAGATGTAAAATTGTGGAGAAAAGGGAAATGATTTCCTTAGAATGAGGAAATGACACCCTCAGGCTAAATTCAACCTTGTAAATACAATGAAAAACCAGCCACATTCATTTGTTAATTGTCCTTGGCTATCTCCTCGCTGTAGTGCAGATTATAGTAGTTGCAAAAGGAACTACAATATATGGTAAATAAAGTTTGAAATATTTATTCTTTGACGAGAGAGAAATTTGTCAATCCTTGTTCTACAGTTGTGATTTGTAAACATTCAAGCACAGCTTCTCTGGCATAGGGAGGGTGAAGAAAGAGATCTGAGCCTGTGTTCTTCTTCCCTTATCAGGTCTCTGAATCTACAGAAAATAAGGGAACTTTTCAGAGTTTGAAAATCAGTGAATTTATCTTTAATTGCCCCATCAATATTAGCTTGCTAATGCTGTTAATAACATTTATATCAGAAATAATAATAATTCAGAGTCAGTGATATAAGCGATGATTGGATAGTTCTTAAGTTGAACAAACATTATTAAGCAGTCTTTGTGGTGGAACCATAGCTGGGGGAGGCATGAGGTATGGGGGTGTGAGAGTGCAGCAGAGATGGAGTAGAGAACAGAAAAGGAGGATTTATTGAAATACCCTGCAAGGGAACAGGGGGCAAGAGGGAGCTATACAGCTGTGTGTGAAGGATTTGAGACTTTTACACTAGGGTTCCATAGGGTTTCTTACTTGGGGAGCCAGTTTGCACAGGTTATCGGCTGGGATGTCTGCTCTTGGGTGCAGACCCTTGACACAGACACATGTGCAGGCCCTGCCTCTGCATTCCTGGAGTTGGGCTGGTTTATCTGCCATGGCGGTCAGTCTAGCGGCCCAGTTCCCGTGGCAGCCTTATTGATGCCCTTCTCTGCTCAAGTCTCTCAAACATGACTGTGGGGTAAGAGTGAGAGCTTAGTTTTTAACCTTATGAAATGACACCCTGACACCCGTGTTGGGCCAGATGTATACTGCAGGAGTGACAACATAATCCTTTCTCTGGAAATCACAGTATTTTCTTTCCTTTTTCCAGAATTTATACTATTTTTGCTGATTTGATGGGCTCATGTTTTAATATTTGGTAATTAAACATGGTTTTGACAGGGAATGAGTAATAAAAAAATAAAGCAACCCAATTCAACCCCCTTTTGCTCTTTTGATTGTACCATAACTTACAACTTAATTGTCAGAAATTCTCTCTTAAGAAAATGTAGAATTGCTTCCGTGTTTAGCCTTTGGGGATTTGGGGTTCCCTTTTTGGTAATTTACTTGACACTTATTGATATAAGAGTGTTAAGTCATAAAGTGCATGCTTTGAATTGTTTCTGTCAGTAGAGACTTCCAAATTTAATGGATGCAGACAGGTGAAGACCAAGAAGAGGGAATGTAAATCGCATATAGGAAATTATCCACTGTGGCAGAAAAACAGAAACCAAATGGTGGGGTAGTGTTAAATAAGGTTAAAATTAAGCCCCTACCCCTTGCCCAGCAGGAAGGTTTGGGAGGCTTGAACACAGAGAGAACTGATGAGGCTGCTCTGGGTCCCAATCCGTAAGATGGATCCCTTTGACCAGGAATGTGGAGGCAAGGCCAGGACACATTCTGGGTCAAAGATCAAGCCCCCAGGATCAGACACCCCTGTACTAACCAGCCCAAAACTAACTCCCCAAAGCAAAACTGACAAAACTATTTATAAAAGGGAGCCCAAAATCTTTCTTCACTTGTAGATCTTTCCTGTCTCCCTAGCTGCTTCTCTTAGCAGTGTATTTGAACAAATGTGCCTTTTCTGTTCTCCAGTCTGCCTCTGGTGAAATTTTTCACCCCTGCACCTCTGGTCTGTCAAGGTATCATTAAGAATTTGAAAACCAAGCCCCCACTCCTTGGCCAGAGGCAAGTTTGGGAGGCTGGAATGATAAAGGGAGTGGATGGAACTGCCATGGAAACATGGACCTTAAGCTGGTGAGGCCCAGAACTGATGATCCTCTATGCTGATTCAGATCATCAGTCAGGACACACCCAAGACTAGTCACCCTAACCAGTCAATGGTTCTAAAGCGTAGAGACTTGGGACCCAAACTCTGAGCAGTCCACCCTTCCTGTTTCGCCCTCTGCTTCTTTTAGCAGTGTATTTCAATAAATTCGCCTGGTATTTCCCATCTGTCTCTGGTGAACTCTTTCACCCCTGCAACAGGGCCTCCACCTTGATTCTTCCCCACAACATTCTATATCAATAATCTTTGTTAGATAGAGTGGTGTGATTTCTTATAAAAGAAGATGGAACCTAACCTCTTCAACTACACCAATCTTCCATCTACCCAAACCTCTACTCTTTGTTCTCTGAATTCAGCAAATAAAAATAAAACTTAAAAAAAAAAAAGCATGGGCCTCCCCTAGTGGCGCAGCGGTTGAGTACTAGGTTGCGAAGCTGCCCGCAGACTCTGCAGTGCCGGTTCGATCCCTGGCCACCAGCGAGGGTCTCACATGGCACCACAGAACTCTCCTGTTGTGCCCGCTGCTCCCCTCAGCAGTGTATTTCGTCACTCTGCCTATTCTGTTCTCTGCTCTGGCTCTGGTGAATTCTCTTACCCTCCCGCACTTCTGACTGTACCCAGGGCTTGTATAAATAAATACATAAATCTTTAAAAAAAAAAGCAAATAGCAATTACATCTACCAAGTTGCTCAAGATAGAAAGTTTGGCAGCATCTTTAATTTCTGTCTTTCCCTCACTTTCTATATCCATCCAAATCAGCCCTATTAGCTAACATCCTAAGCAAAGTACCACTCTGACCCACTCCTCTCTCTTTGTCTACTGCAAGTTTCTCAGTTGTTTTCCCTGTTGCATCTTGTTCTCCTACAATCTAGTTTCCCCAATGCAAAGAGATTTTCCTCAAACACAAATTATTCAATTCACTCCACTCGCCAACACCTCTCTCCATTTTCACAATTAGTTGAAGTTCAGGCCATCCCCCTGAATTAGGAAGTTCTGAGTGACTAGTTTCTGGGAATATCTTTGAGCTTGTCTCACAATTCCTTCTCCTTTGTCCACATGAAACACTGACCTCCTTTTTCTTACTGCAGGGTGATTCAGTCCTTTCTGCCTCTCTGTGCTCCCCTCTGCAATTGTGCTTTCTCCCAAACTTTGCTGTATGCATCCTGGTCTGTCAATAGAGTTCATATTGTCATTTATTGAAGTCTTATCATTTCCATGAAAGAATAATGTTTTCATAGCTTTACAGATACATACATTTTATTAAAAATATCCTGATGGGTTTCATATTTTGATGTTATCCTAAATGGCATTGAAAATTCAATTGGTTTGTTTCGATCCTTTGTACAGTTCCTATCACCATTTGTTATTTCTCTGTTGGATATTTTAAAACTTATTTATATTGCTTTTATTCCCTGCCACTGAAAAGTCAGTTTTATCACAACAGTTTTATCACAACAGTTTTATCTCTATATCTTGATCACTAGAACACTATCAATTCTACAAAAGTACAGTGTAGTTTCTCAATAATTAGTCATTGTTTCTTTTGAGTGAATATCATATATAGGTAACCTTGGAAAAAGTAATTAGCCTCTCTAAATCTCCTTCCTCAGATATTAATATATATGTAAGTGCACATATTGATATATGTAATATACATAGAATTAAAACAATGATACTTATACTTCCTGATATTTATCACTATTAAATCACTTTATTTTGGTTGAAGTGTTAAAAGCAACCTAAAAAACAAAGTATTCTGAATTTCCTAACATTTTTGTTTAGTTTTAAGCACACTGGTACTGTTATGACCTATTGGATTTGTTAGTATATTCCTTCTCAAAGGAACTTTTGTGCATATAGTATTATTATTTAATGTTATTTTTCTACTAAACTGACTGCATGACACAATTACAGCCCCCCAAAAAGAAAGACAGGCTGAAAAAGAATCCTGAAATTACCTCTTGAAAATTTTAGAATTTAAACCTTACTAGTTCATTGCAACAGCAGTAACTGTGCCTTTTTTTTTTTTTTAATTTTCTTAAAGATGTATTTTATTTATACAAGCACCGGGGTGCAGGCCAGATGCGCGGGAGGGTGAGAGGATTCCCCAGAGACAGCCTGGAACAGAACAGGCAGACTGACTGAAATCCACTGCTGAGGGGAGCAGCGGGCGGGGCAGGAGGGGTCTGCGCGCCACGTGGGCCCTCGCGGGCGCGGCAGAGGCTGTGGACAGCTCCCCAGCGCGCGCCCAACCGCCTGCGCCCCGTTTGCTGTTCTCCCCACAGTGTGAGCGCGACAGTAAAGCATCTGCACAAGGCGGGGCCAGGATGGGGACGCCTGGAAAAGCCAAAACCCAGGACGGGATTGCTCAGGACAGATGAAAGGGCCTCTCGGGCATTCCAAGGGTTGTCGTTAAGCGGCAGCTTTTTCGTTAAGGCTGAGAAACCGCTGGCGGTTCCCTCTGCCAATGGCTGTGGCCTGTGGCTCTGACGCCACAAAGAGCCCTTGTGACGGCACCGGCACCGCCTGCATCAGGCCCGCCCGGACTGCGCCTGTGTCCTCAGGAGCCGGGAAGCTCTGGACAGTGACCTGTGCACTCCGGACGCCGAGAGAGACAGTGAGAGCCTGTTTTGGGGTCTTTGGTTCTCTTTTGTTTTATTTATTGGTTTATTTATTTAATTATTTGTTTAGGCTATTTATTTTAGTTATTTTATTTTTCTTTCTTTGTTTTTTACCTTATTTTCCTTGTTTTTTTTTTTTTTTTTGTATTTGCTTATAGTCAGGGCTGGTGAGGGTGGTCAGCGTAGTCAAGCGCACAGGCGCTATGTCCCAGGGACGGCAAGGGCAAAGCTACCTGGTGCTGCGGGAGCTGGGGCGGGGCTCCCACGCCAAGGTGACGCTGGCGCTGCACGCGCTCACGGGCACGAAGGTGCTCATCAGGGGCGTCCGCAAGTCCGAGGTGCCCGACCTCCGCCTCCTGGCCCGCGAGATGGGGTGCATGAAGGCCCTTCACCACCCGAACATCGTGGAGCTCTTCCAGGTGGTGGACACCGGGCCGGAGCTGCAGCTCGTCATGGAGTACGTGCAGGGGGAGGACCTGCAGGCCTTCCTGGACAGGCGTGGGCGCCTTGGGCGAGCGCGAGGCCCACCCGCTCTTTCGGCAGATCCTCGCGGCCCTCAGCTACTGCCATGCCAAAGGCATCGCGCACAGGGATGTGAGGCCTGAGAACATTCTGCTGACCCGAGAGGGGAAAGTCAAGCTGGTGGACTTTGGGCTCAGCGTCCAGGCCTTCAACCGGGCGCTGAGCAGGTGCTGCTGTCGCCCAGAATACAGGGCCCCCGAGGTCTACCTTGGCCAGCGCTACAATGGCCCCAAGGTGGACGTGTGGAGCCTGGGCGTCATGTTCTATAAAATGGTGACCGGCACACTGCCCTTCAGGGGCCCAAACCTCTGGGCGATCAGGGTGCGCGTCGTGGGCAGGCGGGTCCAGCTGCCCGACTATCTCACGGAGCAATGCCAGGACCTACTGGCCAAAATGCTGGCAAGGACCCCTGGAGGCGCAGCACCCTGGAGAGCATCCGGCAGCACGCCTGGGTAGCAGAAAAGACTGAGGGACTCCTGCCCTTCAGCGAGCCGTCCCTCAGCCCCCAGGACCCGGCCATAATCAAAGTTATGGAGCGCCTGGGCTACCAGAGGCAGGAAATTCGGGAGGCCATTGACGCTAACAAGTACGACAAGGTCATGGCCACCTACCTGATCCTCCGCTCCAGGAAGCAGGCGGGGGAGGAGGACTATGAGGAGGAGGGCCAGGAGCGGCCCAGGCGCGTCACTTTCCAGGTGCCAAAGCTCGTCACCTTCCGGGAGCCCGGTGACCCCGATTCCAAGGACAGCCTCCCGCAGCCTGAGGTTTCGGGGAATACCCCAAGGCCGGGTATCCTGCGAAAGCAGGAAGTCCAAAAGAGGGCAAAGGATGCCACCCCGGGCACCAGGGTCATCTCCGCAGGAGTCCCTGAGCTGGAGGACGCCCAGAAGCACACCACCGCCGCAGGGCCAGGCCGCCTGTTAGAGGATGCCCCGAAGGGCAGACCCTCTGCGCTAGGCCCGGTACTGGAGGACGCCTGGGGGGACACCAGCACCTCTGTGGCCAGACCCCAGCAGGAGGACACCAGGGAGCACAGTAGCACCTTGGTGTCAGTCCTCCAGCTGGAGGACACTGGGGAGCACGGCAGCACCACTGAGACAGGCCCCCAGCTGGAGAGGGACCAGGAAAGTAGGGCCAGCACGATCTGTCCAGCTCCACAGGCCTCCAGCACCCCCTAAGACCTCCCCCAAGACGTGGCTGGCCTTCCAGTGCAGTGGCCCCTTCAGCAATCATCAGGGCCAGAGACAGGGTATTAGAGATTATCCTAGATTTTTGTTGCTGCTGTGCAGCATTCGAGTTGCAGAGCAACAAAGACTAAAAATAGCACCACACCAGACAAAAGCCTCCCCACCCCAAAGCACAAAGTGGCCATGGGGAACAGGAGTACACCAGGGAAGGTTGAGGCTCTGGAGAGGCTCAGGGGCTGGGCCCAGTCACAGGAGCCAGGAGCAGCATGAGACCCATGGGACTGCAGCACAGAAATCTGGGCAAAACTGATGTCCCTGAGCAGAGCAGGTGAAGGGCCAGGAGGGCCACGGAACTGGTGAAACACCTGGAGGGGAGCAGAGTGGGTGAGTGGTGGGGTGTGGAGGGGCTGGGGAGAGCTGAGCAGGTACAGGGCCCAGGAGGGGTATGAGGCTGTGTGGGTGGCCCCAGGGCCAGAGGCAGGAAACCCTGGGCCTCTCTCCCCCATCATAGGCTCAGTTCCCTGAGGACCATACTGCCCCCTTGCTGGGAGAGACCTGCTGCTCTATCCTGGGCACAGGGATGGCATAGAGGATGCAGGAGCTCTTGCAAAGGCTTGGGTCCAGGTGGTAAAACGTGCAGATTGCAAGGAGCAGATAGAGAAGGTCTCTAGCTCCCCTTAAGAAAGACTCGGGGACCAGTATATTAGAATCCAAACAGGACTCTTCAAGGTGGACAGAGTTTATGCACAGACCAACCTTACTCCACACGACCTGCTCAGCTGAAAAATCTGCACATCTTCCTACAGCAGGAAGCCCTAGGCTGTGATCAAACTCAGTCCCACAGTGAGTATTGTCACCTCAAATTTTTGCAGCTTGGGATTCTTACACAGTGTCAGCCCAGCTGGTATTTCCCCTTTTAAAAATCCTCTCCAGACGGCCACCCACCCCTCCTCCTCCCTGGATTCAAACCCTGCAGGGTGACCTTAGCCAAATCGGAAACGTTAATATCGCCCAACAGATGCAGGCTTTGGACACCAGTCTCTGCCAAGTAAATCACTGGGTCCAGGAACGAAAAGCTACAGGGGCTGTCTACCTTAAATTTGTGTTTTTCATCATTGTTTAGATGGTGTTCAAGATGGGTAAAATGAAATGGCATAAGAAAGAAAGCAAAAGAAAGTGTTGAAGGTCTGAGAGAGATTTTGGTGAGAAATCGTGTGTACTCAGGTGTCTCCCCCTCCTCCAACACATTCATGGACTTGCTCATCTGACCAGCAAAGTCCCCTCTGATCGATACTTCGTCAGCCGAAGCTGGGGCCAGGACATCCAAATGTGGACCAGCTCTCCCTTACTGCCATGGATCCTGCCCCTAGTAGGCCCAGTGATTATGATGATGCTTTTCTTTGTTTCTACACCCTGTTTTCTCTGCTTTATCCACGCAAAGCTCTCTGAGATGCGACCCGGGAAAGCGATTCCTGTTATTGACAGATGAGCAACAGGGCATTGCTCTAGGGGTTCTGGGCCAACCTGGGCTGTCCAGCGACCAGTTGCTTATTTCCCTAAACAAACGGATCCCACTGTAAGAGGATGGCAGCCCTGCCTGCGTGCACTTGCGGCAGCTGCTCGTCTCGCTAGACAGGCCTTAAAACCCACACTGGGCCAATCTGTAGATGTTAATTCTCCACATCGGCTCCAGGACCTACTCAAGCAGTATGTATGCAAGTGCTGGGCCCAACTCGGGCACGCATCACTGCTCCCCTGGTCCAGGTTCCACTCAGCCTACAGAGCAGAGACCCACTGTTTCTAATCCCATCACTTCAAGCCACTTCCCGTTCTTCTGTCTATACCTGGAAATTCCAGATCAGCGCAGCCTCAGGCAAGGTATTAGCACTCACAGGGCCTCTGATCCTAACCTTATTTTTTTCTTTTTGCCCCATGCTTACTGCATTTCATCCAACACCGGATCCAAGACCCACCCCGTAGCACCTTTAACCAACTCCTCCACCCATGTCCTCGCGTCCCTGCAAAGACCTTCTCATAACCAGGCCTGAGCCCCTACCCCGGTCTTCGCCCCCGTCCAGCAGCCCTGGTATAAAAAGGTTTGTCTGACTGTTTCCCGATTCTGGTGGAGTGTTTCGGATTCTGGTGGAGCTGCCAGGACAGGGCCGGTTCTGAAATGGGCAGAGTTGGGGGTCCTGGAGGGCGGCATCCTGGTGGTGAGATGCTCTGTGAGGAGTCAGAGAAGCAGGGCTCAGAGGAGAGGAGACTCGGGGGAATGCTCTGGGTGTGAGGTTTCCAGCTTTCCCCCCGAGGACCCCTCTCTCCAGCCTCTGGATAACAAAACCTGGGGAAACAGGAAAGTAGATCATTTTTCCTTTTACAACCTATTTAGTATTGAGGACTTTAAAAAAAAAAAACATAACATTTAATGAATACTGTTAAATTTACAGAAAAGTTGCAAAGATAGTACAGTTCTTATTCATCCCACACCATTTCCACTTTGTTAACATCTTACATGAATACAGTTGTCTTTTTTTCACAGCTAATGAAGCAATGTTGACACAATTACCAAACTCTGTGCTTAATTTCATCAGTTCTTCCTAATGTACATTTTATGTTCCATAATCCAAATTGCCTCACTCAGTTACAGCCAGTTCTCCTCGATGTGCCTCTTGCTGACTGTTTCTGACTTTGCTTGTTTTTATAACGTTGACATTGGTGAGGAGTGATATTTTGGAGAGGTGTTGGGTTCACAGTTGGGGTTCTTGGGTCATGTCTGAGAAATTTCACCAGATTCCCCCTTTCACATACACAGTGAGTTTCCCCACAAGACAGAGACTTTTTGTCTCTGCCAAAGAGAAGTTTTATTATTTCTTTTTTTAAAAAAAGGGAAAGAGTCAGAACCCTGCTACCCTCCCCCACCCACTGAGTAGGCTCTCTCCGACCAGCGGAAAGGAGGGAAAAAAAAAAAAAAAACTGCAAGAACGAACTACAGATCAAGTGGGACACTGAGTAGAGAGGAACTATTTCAGGCACCGCACCCCACAATGGGAACTGTGGAGAACGGTGAAGAAATCACCACAGAGGTGATCGAGCGGCTCCGGGCACCATCAGAGGAAGACAAGGATTCCATGGTGACCTACAAATAGTCTAAGGCCAGCCGAGAACCACTGGGAAAAAGCAAAGGTCAGCAAGGACAGGTCTCTGGTGCCACCTCATGACCAGAACAAAATCACCAACTAACTGATTCCCTGTTGGAACTAAGTAAATACAGAGGGAGGGAACTGTAAGGGACAGTGCCCAGCAACACAGCATCAACACTCTGGTGGAATGTTGTCCCCAGTGCTAGTCTCAGTCTGGTGAACAGTTTCTGACACCCCTAAAGGAGCACTCCAAAGAGATGGAAGCCACCCTTAGGACAACTTGGATCCTTCTCCTTGGGGACTTGCTGGTGCGGTGTTGCACAGAGAGGAGGGGGCAGAGCTTGCTGGCTTTCAGGGCTGCTTCAGAACCCAGGGGTTCTCTGAGCCCCTCTGGCTGCCCCCCCAACAGTAAATGGACTGAACAGTGAAGAGGAGGAGGAAGAGGAGGACAAGGGTCCCCTGACAAAACTAAGCATCCCGGACGATCTAGACAGCTGCGAGGCCATGGTGAGCTCGGCCCTGGGGCCCCTTCCCTGCCCCACCTTCCCCCTCCCACCAGCACACCCTTCTTCTTGGTTCCCTCCCTTTGATTAAGCTTTCACCCACCTCTGCTGGGAGCCAGTGGGTAGACACCAACACCATCCTCGAATCTCAGGTGTGCCTACGGAGTCCCTGAGAGGTGTGCCTCCCAACCTCCTGCCGGGCCCACAGGGGCACCCTGCACCTCTGGCCCACAGGTGGCATTTTGTAACTCGGCCTTGGCCAGTGCTGAGGAAGAACAGGCGCGGCTTCACAAGCAGCTAAAGGAGCAAAAGCTGCTCTGCTGGCTCCTGGCTCAGCAGGTAGCCCCATGGGACCAGGAGCCTGAGAAGATGGAGGCCCCAACCCCGGGGGGAAAGTGTGCCTGGGGAGTCCCACCAGGCCTTTCAGGGAGCCATGGAGAAACTGCAGGTGAGTGTGTGTAAGGCAGGAAGGAATGGCCACAGGGCAGGTTTTCTGATCCAGCAGACCAGGTACAGGAGAAGTGAGTCCTGGAAGCCTCAGTGAATTTTGCAGACTTTATTGGGATTTACCAGATACATGGCAGGTAGGGGTGCTAGGGGGCCAGGAGGCTGACAGGCCTCCCAGCCCGCAGCAAGTCTTCACTCTTTCTGGGCTCTCTGGCGTTCTCTGGTGGTCTCTGCTGCTCTGCTCTCTCGGTTCTGCTTCTGCTTCTCTGCTTCTGCTGGCGTCCCCGTGACGCCACCCTTAAAAGCCCATCTTAGCCCAGGGGAATCCCATCTACCTATGCCCACACCCTACTCCAGGTGCCCGCATCAGGCATGCATTCGGGACCGCAGGGTTCCATCATCCATCCTATGGGCGGGAGAGCAGAAAAGCCTGATACTTTTACCTTACCCTACAATCCACCCCCTCAGGGTTTTCTGCCAGACAGTCTATACAAGTGATACACACGTTTCTCTTGACGAATAGGAACACTGCAGCCATGGCCCACAAAAGCAAATGAAATATATCACAATGAAATATAACAGAACACAAATAAGTCCAGGCAGGGCATCAACCTAGTGGCAAAAGACAATTATTGGCACCAGTAGATGATCCACCACTTCCGCTGCCAAAGGCACTGCTCATGCGAGGGAGGGAACCACTCAGGCATCAGCCGTCACACGCCGGGAGCCATCAGGCCTCCCGGCCCCCTCCGGCTATGGTCTCGGCCACAAGCCACACACCGCATCCACCCCAGGATGCACTCACTCTTGGGTTGGCGATTCTGTACTCTTTGGGGGTAATCGCCCATCCCTCAGGGTTTTCTATCTGTGGTCGCTCCAACGCTCCAACATGCAGGCCCCTGCACTCAGGCCAACCCACTGCACAAGCACATGGGTCGGGGATCCGTGGATGCAAGTCCACATGCAGCCTCTCTTGGGTCCCCTCTTTGGCTGTGGGCTCCACCACAAGCCACGTTCCCTACCCATCCCCCAAAGATGGGCTCCTCAGCTCCTCCCCCTCACTCAACTATGAGCAGGGCATCACCCACAGGTGATTTTAAAAGACTCACTGGCCTTTAGCTTACGTAGTGCTTAACAGCCGCTCAGGGCTTCCCGAACTTAGCACCAGCTTTTGCCTTCTCAGTTGGCTTTTCTCCTCTGCTTAGCTGCTGGGCAGTACACCGGCTGCCTTTGGCCACCAAGGCCCACTGACACCCCCAGACTCCCATCTCTGGGGGTGTACAATCCCATCCTTCCTCAGGGTCCCCAAAACATATCAAACTTGCCAAGGTCCTCCCCCTTCTGGCGGGATTGTTAGTCCATTAGTCCAAGTTCATCGGCTTTTCCCTTTGTCCACACTGGGGAGCTCTGAGTCGTGGTCCTTTCTCCCCCGACGATTCTTGCTGCCTAGTCGGGGATTGTTGGCTGGTCCTCTCGGGCATCTCCTCCTCCAGGTGAGGTCTCATCCCGCAGCTCCCGGACCTTGCCCTTCCCCTGTCCCGCCATGAAACGTCCAGCGCTGTCACAGGCAAACACTGTCTGCTGCTCCTCAGTCCCTCCCGGTCTTCGGAGGGCTCCATACCGGTCTACATGGATCATCTTGCTGACTTACACCAATTGTAAGAGAGGAAGGAATGGACACGGGGCAGGTTTTCTGATCCAGCAGACTGGGTCCAGGAGAAGAGAGTCCTGGAAGCCTCAGTGGCTTTTGTAGGCTTTTATTGGGATTTACCGGATACATGGCAGGTAGGGGTGCTAGGGGGTCAGGAGGCTGGCAGGCCTCCCAGCCCCAGCAAGTCTTCACTCTTTCTGGGCTCTCTGGCGTTCTCTGGTGGCCTCTGCTGCTCTGCTCTCTCGGTTCTGCTTACGTTTCTCTGCTTTTGCTGTGAATGCCACCCTTAAAAGCCCAGTCTTAGCCCAGGTGAATCCCATCTACTTATGCCCACACCTACTCCAGGTGCCTGCATCAGGCTTGCATTCAGACCACAGGGTTCCCTCATCTATCCTAAAGGCGGGAGGGCAGAAAAGCCTGATAGTTTTATCTTACCCTACAGTGTGGTTTTCCGGAGGGCTGGGCGGGCTGGGTGCTGGGCAGGCCGGCACTGCTGAGCCCCTGAGCCCGCTGTCTGGCCGAGGGCCGCTTTACCGAGCTCATGCAGGAGAAAATGGGCTTACAGGACTGGATGGAGGAGCTGGAGCATCGATGTATCCAGATGTCTGGAGAGACTGACACCATTGGTGAGCGGGGAGGCTTGTGCCCTGCAGCTGGGGTGCTATGCAGAGGCTGGGGAGACCCCAGCAGCTGAGCTGTTGCGCGCCCTCCCCCTAGGAGAATACATCGCTCTCTACCAGAACCAGAGAGCAGTGATGAGGGAGGAGCACCAAGAGAAGGAGGAGTCCATAAGCCAGCTGGCCCAGGACAAAGAGGAGATGAAGGTAGTCAGAGCTCTGGCTCCATGGTGGTGCGGCTGGGGCAGGGCGGGCTTCTGAGCATCTCTGCTTCCAGGTGAAGCTGTTAGAGCTGCAAGAGCTGGTTTTGTGGCTGGTGAGGCATGCAACGAATGGCGGGCGAAGCCCTGAGCACCTGCCCAGAACCCTGCTGCTGAGCCCACTAGCGCATGCCTAGTCCCCAAGAAGCTTGGCACCGCCAACGTCCAAGGTGAGGAAAGCCCCTAACGGGCGGCTGGTCAGGAAGAGCACACTCTGCCAGGCACACAGCATCCTGTCTCTGTCTCTCTGTAGGGTAAAGAAAATATCAGGCTTTTCTGCCCTTCCGCCATCAGGATAGATGATGGATCCTTGTCCTGAATGTATGCCTGATGGCGGGCACCTGGAGTAGGGTGTGGGCATAGGTAGATGGGATTCAGCTGAGCTAAGATTGTGCTTTTTAAGGGCGGCGTCACGGGGACGCCAGCAGCAGCAGTAGAAGCCGAAGCTGAAGCCGGAAGAGAAGCCGAAATCACCAGAGAGCCCAAATAGAGTGAAGACTTGCTGGGGGCTGGGAGGCCTGCCAGCCTCCCAGCCCCCAGCCAGCACCCCTGCCTGCCATATGCCTGGTGAACCCCAATAAAAAACCTGCTAAACCACTGAGGACTCTGACTCCTCCTTTACCCGGTCTGCATGGGATCAGAAAACCTGCACTGTGGCCAGTTCCTGCCCTTACAATTGGCGTTAGTCGGCAGGATGATCCATGCAGACGGGTGTATGGAGCCCTCCGAAGACCTGGAGGGACTAAGGAGAACAGATTGCCTGTGACAACGCTGGAGGCGCCATGCTGGCACAGAAGGTGGAAAATGTCCACGAGCTACAGGATGACACCTGTCGTGAAGGAAACGCCCGAGAGAACCAGCCAACGACACCCGAAAGGACCAGCCAATGACCCCTGAGGCAGCAGAATCATTGGGGAAGAGAGGACCACGATTCAGCACTCACCGGTGCTGATGCAGGGAGAGGCCAATGGACTTCTACTGATGGACATGGACTGAAAAACTTGGACTGACAATCCCGCCAGAAGGTGGAGGACCTTGGCAGGTTATGGTTTTTTTTTTTGAGAATCTGGGGGTGTCAGTGGGCCTTGATGGCCAAAAGCAGCCTGTGTATGCCCAGCAGCCAGGCAGAGGAGAAAAGCCAACTGAGAAGGCAAAAGCTCGTACTGATGCTAAGTTGAGAAGCCCTGAGCGGCTGTTAAGCAGCCTGGGTATGCTGAAGACCTGTGAGTCTCGTAAATCACCTGTGGGTGATGCCCTGCTCATTCTTGAGTGAGGGTGAGGAGCTGAGGAACCTGTCCTTGGGGGACGGGTGGGGAACGTGGCTTGGGGTGGAGCCCAAGTCAAATGTAGCGTTTGGATCCCCGACCCATGTGCTTGTGCCGTGGGTTGGCTTGAGTGCAGGGGTCTGCGAGTCGCATTGGTGGCTATGAAGGCCGAGTGTTGGAGCGACTGCAGACAGAAACCTTGAGGGTTGGCAATTACCCCAAGAGAATAAAATTGCCAATCCCAGAGCTAGTGCATCCTGGGGGTGGATGCGGTGTGTGGCTTGTAGCCGAGACTACAGCCAGAGAAGGCCAGGAAGCCTGAC
Source organism: Talpa occidentalis (assembly GCF_014898055.3). NCBI lineage: Eukaryota > Metazoa > Chordata > Mammalia > Eulipotyphla > Talpidae > Talpa > Talpa occidentalis. Next base: position 41,469,379 of record NW_023602073.1, on the reverse strand, counting down.
GGCTCTTGGTGTGTTGCAATAGTAGATGCCTGAGTGTTCCCCTCCCTCGTATGAGCAGTGCCTTCGGCAGCAGATTTGGTGGCTCATCTGCTGGTACCAATAATTGTCTTTTTTTTTTTTTTTTTACATTTTTTTTTTTTTTTTAAATAGAGGCATGCTTTTCTTTATTTATTTGTTTGCTTGTTTGTTTTGTTTATACATGCACTGGGTACAGTCAGAAGCGCGGGAGGGTGAGAGAATTCACCAGAGCCAGAGCGGGGAGCAGAGCAGGCAGAAGGACCGAAGTACACTGCTGAGGGGAGCAGCGGGCGGCAGGAGAGGTCTGCACGCCATGTGGGACCCTCCTCGGTGGCCGGGGAGCAGCCGGGCATCGAACCGGCACCGCAGAGGCCGCGGGCAGCTTCGCAACCCAGCGCTCTAACCGCTGCGCCACCGGGGGGCCCCCAATAATTGTCTTTTGCACTAGGTTGGTGCCCTGCCTGGACTTATTTGTGTTCTGTTGTATTTTGTTATATTGTACTTTGTTATATTCGATGTATTTGCTTTTGTGGGCCATGGCTGCATTGTTTGTTTGCTTAGAAAATTGTATATATATGTATAGACTGTATGGCAGAAAACCCTGAGGGGGTGGACTGTAGGGTAAAGAAAATATCAGGCTTTTCTGCCCTTCCGCCATCAGGATAGATGATGGATCCTTGTCCTGACTACATGCCTGAAGGCGGGCACCTGGAGTAGGGTGTGGGCATAGGTAGATGGGATTCAGCTGAGCTAAGACTGTGCTTTTAAGGGCAGCGTCACGGGGACGCCAGCAGCAGCAGTAGAAGCCGAAGCTGAAGCCGGAAGAGAAGCCGAGATCACCAGAGAGCCCAGATAAAGTGAAGATTTGCTGGGGGCTGGGAGGCCTGCCAGCCTCCCAGCCCCCCAGCCAGCACCCCTGCCTGCCATATGCCTGGTGAACCCCAATAAAAAACCTGCAAAGCCACTGAGGACTCTGACTCCTCCTTTACCCGGTCTGCATGGGATCAGAAAACCTGCGCTGTGCCCTGCTCCTGCCCTTACTCTCTCTGAAGAACCAAGTAAGGTGAGCCTTGTCCACGATGTGCAGCCGACCCAGGGCGAGGCCCAGCTGAGCCTGACTCCCCTCGAGAACGCCTCTGCGCAGCAGGTCGTTCAGCTGCTTCAAGAAATGCAGAACTCCGAGGAAGGTGTCACCATTGGAAACAGCCCATGCCTTCCCTTCTTCTACCAGGCTGACGACAAGGAGGTGAAGATAATGGTGGTCTAGGCCACCGGCATGGGGCCGAGGCTCTGCCCCCACCTGGCCCTCACCAACCCATCCCTGTTCCCCAGGCTTTCCCCCCCATCCTTTGGCTCTCCTTCCCAGTCGTCCTTTCATCCTCGGCTTAAAAAAGGGGTACAACAACTCCCTATCTAATAGGGTGAAATAGGTGCAGACCCTAGCTCTGAGGTTAGGGCTGTGTCTTAATTTAACTCTGGACTAATCATACTTTCCAGGGCAAGGAACTAGAATTATCCAGCTAGTTTAGGGGGCTCCGTTCTACAATATAGGGGCTCCTTGAACGACCAATTGAATCCTTACCAGGCCTTCTTGCAGAGGGCCTAGGTTATATTAGGCAATTTTTGGGCCACGTGCCCCCACCTCACCCCAACCATGTCGAGCGGCAGCATTTTGAAAGCCCGCACGGGGGCTAAGTGCAGACAGAGATACCAGCTGGGGCAGGTGGGCACCAACACCTGTCTAGAGTGTAGCCACAGGATAGCAGTGGTTTATTTGAGAACCACCCAGATCCACAAAGGGGTGACCTCCCCTGCTCCCTTTTGAAATTTCCCTATGGGCCTTTGCACCCAATTTTGTTTTTGTTTTTTTGTTTTGTTTTTGTTTGTTTTTTTTTGTTGGACCCATAATTGTTTTGATTTTTCTTTATTTTTTTTTTTTTTT
>NW_023602073.1:41446319-41467319 GCF_014898055.3 Talpa occidentalis | reverse complement strand
AATAGATATTATAGGGTGCTACACTCCAAAAAAGCTAAATAATATTCTTGTCAGGCACATGTGGAATAGTCTCCAGAATACACCACTTGTTGGCTCACACATCAATAAATTCATGATGACTGAAATCATATAAGTATCTCTCTGATCACAATGGTATCAAACTAGAATCAATCATAAAAAGAAACCAGGGTGGGGGGAATAAATGACTACCAAATGACTCTTGGGTTAAGGAGGAAAGCAACCAAGAAATTTAAGAAATTTAAAAATACCTTAGACAAATGACAACCTATTAGTGGGCACAGCACATGCAGCACTAAGAGGGGAATATAAAGCAATACAGGCCACACCTAGAGTCAAGACAGAGCTCAAGTAAAGAATCTAACCTTGCACCTAAAAGAACTAGAAAGAACAAATGAAACCAAGATACAGTAGAAGGCAAAAAATTAAAGCAGAAATAAATGACACAGAAATCAAAGACCAAAAAAATCAAGGAAACCAAAATCTGGTTCTTGGGAAAAAAATAAACAAAATAGACAAATATTTTACTACACTTTCAAAGAGGAAAAAAGGAAAACAAAACTCTAATAAATAGAATAAGAAACAAAAGTGGAGAAGTTACAACAGACTCTTTAGGAATAGAGAGGATTGTAAGGCAACACTAAATATATATCGATAAATGGAAAAACTGAAATAACATAGAAGAAACTGACACATTCTTAGAAGTATGCAACCTTCTGAGTCTGAATCAGGAAGATTCAGAGGAAGGCAACTACAAGCAAAGACACTGAAACATGAATCAAAAATTTCCCAAAAAACAAAGCCCAGGACCAGACATTTTCAGTAACTTCTACAAAATCTTTAAAGATGAACTAATACTTGACTTCTCAACTCTTCAAAAAAAATAGAGGAAGAGGGAATGCTACAGAACACATTTCATGAGGTCAACATTTCTTGATACCAAAAGCAGAGAAGGACACCACACAAAAAGAAAGCTACAGACCAATCCCTGATGAACATAGATGCAAACATCCTCAACAAGACCTTAGCAACCAAATTCAATTATACATGAAAAAGGATCACACATCATGACTGAGTGGGTTTATCTCAGCAACACAAGGATGGGTCAACATTTGAAAAAATCCTTTAGATTTCTGCTCACACCAATAACAATGTCTACTATCAAAAGTCAAGAAATAAATTTTGTGAGGATCAGGGGATAATGGACCCCTGTGCACTATTGGATGTAATTGGTGCAGCCATTTTGGAAAACAATGTGGCGGGTTCTAAAAAAAATCATAGAATTACAATGTGATCCAGTATTTCCACTTCTAGATATCTACCTGAGGAATATGAGAACACATTCAAAACAAGACATTGCAGCATTATTTACAGGAGCCAAAATATGGAACAACACAAGTGCTGGAGAACAGATGAATAGACTAAGAAACTGTGATATATATCTCACATTTATATATATCATACACACACACACACACATTCATGCACATACACACACACAATGGAATAGTACTCAGATATTTAAAAAGATGAGATCTTGTCATTTTCAACAATATGGACAGAATTTGAGAGAATTATGCTAAGTCAAATGGAGAAAGATAAATACCATGTGATTTGTGGAATATAAAGAGGAAAAAAGCAATCAGCAAACACAACAAAATGGCAGTCACCAGAGGGGAAGGAGGGTGGAGGGAATAGCTGGTGGAGGATTGTGATTGGACTTTTGCTAGTGGGTATGAGAAGCTGTACACGTGCCTTCTATGCAGTATGTAAAATAATGTTACCTCAGTAAAAAAAAAAAAATAGAAGAAATAGTTTCCTTCAGCCTGCTCCCTAGTCAGTGTCCTTGACCTAAGGAGGCCTGGGAAGGACAGGACTGTGCTGTCCTCAGGAGTCCCCTGCACCTCCAAAGAGCCACTTCTTACCTGTGCTGCCCCAGTTTGGCCTGAGCCCCTCCTCCCTCACCTGGAGACACACAGACTAGTCTCTCCTGCCACCCCCAGTCTGGGCCCCTTTCACCTGGGAGCTAAACCAGGTCCTGCTCAGCTCACATGTTGGCAGGGGTTCCCCAGGCCCACAGTCACTCCCAGTCCCACAGGGTCACCCTTCCCAGGCTTCTGTCACCCATTCCTGTGTCCCTCCCTCTCCCTCTGCTCCAGCTGATCCCACACTCCCCCCACCCCCTCCCCCATCCTTGCACACCTGGCACCAGCCAGCTCCCCACAGGCTGTTCCCTCCATGGGACCCTCACCCCAACACCCCCTCCCCAGGGCTTTGCTCCAATCCCACCATCTACACTGACCCCCTTGATGGACACAGCTACCCCACACCCCTCCCTCCCTGCTGCCTGACCAGCTCCCTGCCTGTCCCTTCTCTCAGCCCCTCTACAGGTGGGGGTGGGGTAGGTTTCTTGTCTTTATTATTCAAGCATGAAAGCAGCTCTCTGAATACAGTGAATCTATCTGTTCTATACATAGCACATAATATACAAATATTGGTGGAGTGAAATGAATTAATAACTTACAAGTGTTTCTAATACAAATAAATCAAAAGCAAAAAATGAGGAGAAAGGTATTTTCACATTTTTGATAGTTGACTTTTCAAAACACCATGAATCCCTGACTGAGCAATTGTCATCCCTGCCCCTCATGTTACAGCTTAGTGACTGCTCTTAACTGTGTCATCATATGAGTGGTTGGGGAGCACCCCAATCTTTTTTTTTACATCATTCTTCATTTTTTACAATGTATGCTTTCTCCTCTTGTTACAGGGCAGCCCCGATATAAAATGGGTTGCCTGATTGTGGGTCCTCACCCATGTGCTTAAAGGAGACTTAAACTGCAAGAACACACAAAAGGCTAATCAAAGGTTTATTTACAAAGAAGGAGAAATGAGGACATGAACAACTCAAGGAGAAAAGAGGGAGATAATTTAATTTAAAGGTGTCCTACCTGTTTCGCTGACCTGGAATCCCACATGACCTGCCAAGACCAAGTGCTGCCTGGCCAGGAGAGTGAGCCGAGAGAGACCCCCCACCCCTACTCATATGGCCGGTTATAAACACCAGCTGAGAAAATGGCTGCTTAACTCTGCCCTTAGGTCCTTGCAACCTGCCTTTGGGGATCATGGGATTTGTAGTTCCCAGTGTGTTGATGGAGTGGGGGTGGAGTCCACAAAGCCTGTATGGAGTTTGTGCAGGACATCCTTTTCCCCTAACAATTCCCCCTTCTCACTTTTTGCCACCATTTCCATGGCAATGAAGATCAAATGTATGGATGCTGGGGTACAGTCTCAGACGAAAAGTTTTCAGATTTCTACTATCTCTAGGTATTGTCCATTGTGGAAAGCAAAAGTCCTCCACTCCTGGAAAACAGTTCATCAGTCCAAGCCAAAGGAAAAAAAAAAAAAAAAAACATCTGGAGGCATTAGCCAAAACAAGACAGCAAATACATCAAATCACAGGGAAAAAAATCTTAAAACTGGTTTAACGTGTGTAAAAACAAGTTCTCTGCAGCTTGATCCCAAATTGTTTCATCAACATGGCAAAAATTTGCAAACTAAATCTACTTTTAAATAATTTTACCTTTTTTTGCATAAAATCACAGGGCAGAATAACTAAATAGCAATTTTAGCTGGCTTTGTTGGAATACTCCATATAGGATCAGAGCGAACTCTTGACATCCGGTCCATGTAGGCTTCAAGAACAAAGTTGGTCTTGTTATAGAGCAACCCGATATAAAACAGGTTGCCTGGCTGTGGGTCCTCATCCGCACACTTTAAAAGGGCCTTATGAATACTCTACTACAGATGCACACAAAAGGTTAATAAAAGGTTTATTTACAAGAGAAAAGGAAATAAGGAAAAATGTACGACTCAGGGAGAAAAATAGGGAAATAAAGTCTTTAATGCATCCTACCCGATCCGACGACCTGGAAACCCAAAGTCACTCTCAGAGCTGGCCAGACGCTGCGAGCTGGTGGAGAGCCAAAAATGGGGTACCCCCAAAGCCCACGTGTTTGCCTTTTATATCCACCTGGCTGCTTAACCCCACCCTCAGGTCCCAGCCACCTTCCCTTTGGTGGTGATGGGATTTGGAGTTCCCAGTGTCTTTGGCTTTGACCAGGATATGGAATTAGCTTTGGGACATCCTTTTCCCCCTAACAGTCTCATCACACTCCACCGGGGCTTTCTTTTTCTCGGGGTACCAGGACTTTTTCGTTTTCTGGGTTGTCCAGTCCTGCCAATGGAGGCAAGCTTCCTCACCCTCTTTGGAGGTCTCTGGAACCCAACGAACAAAGCAGCAGGTTCTCCTCTTCGTGGTTCAGCTCTGTTTCAACTTCCTGGAAGAATGCCATTCAAAGCCACACAATGAAACTCATTTCCAATTTTTTTTTTTTTTTTTTTTTTTTTTTTAGTTTAAGCAGACAAAATCCCTGTGGAAGTTATGCCATAAAGGCAGAGCACACTCTGAGTGTGAAAGAACACAGTAGAGGCGCTCCATAGAGAGGAAGAGAAGATGGGATACCAGCTTCCCAACAAAACACTGACAGTTACCTGCCCCCTCAGGGTAGAGGACCAGCCAGACTTTCTGGGGGAGGGGCTGCAGCTGCAGGATGTGCCCCACCCCCACCCAGCTCTCAGCCCAGCCCAGCCCCTAGCTCCACCCATCCCAGGGGAAGGGGAGGAGGAAAAACTGCCCAGGAGGACACACCCAGAAACATCTTCTCCCCCAGGGCTGCCCTTAGAGAGGAAAAAGATGGGGAGGGGCTATGGAGCAGAGGGTAGGTGTCCCTGGACAACCCTGGGGGACACTGGACTCCCTGCAAGAAGACCCTTACTCCCTCACTGCCTCTCCAGCCCCTCAGGGTCTGTTCCTGCTGCTTTATCAGAGCACACTGTTCACTGTTCCCTGTTGTCTTCTCAGATACAAATTGTCCTGATGCTGGTGGGTTAATCATTTCCTTCCTAAAAGGTTCGATGAGGTAAAGAAAAGGAGAACCAGGCTAAATTCCTCAAAGGAAGGGAAAATTTGTTGCGCCCCGGGGCTGACCTCAGGGACCCAAGATGGGGTCCATGAAGCTGAGCACGTTGCCAGGAGGAGGCAGGCTTTTATAGGGTGAGGAGAGGTCAGGTGGGAAGCTGGGTTCCTACAGCAGGAAAAAGTTTGCAGGGTGGGAGGAGTTTCTTTGTCTGAGAAAAGATTTGTAGGGAGGGGAAGATTCATTGTCTGAATCCTCTAGGCAGGCTTCTGCATTCAGGTTCTCAGGTGGGTTTTTGCATTCTGGCCTCCAGCATCGACCTTTCATACCAGCCTTTTGTTGATAGGAAAAGGGGCAATGGTTCTTTCTTTGGCTACTTCCTGCTGGAAGGGCGTGAAGACCAAGGGGGTGGCTCAGGCCTGGTTATGAGGGTCTTCTGCAGGGATGGGAGAATGGGTGGAGAAGGAGTTGGTTAAAGGTGGCAGGAGACATTTCCTGAATGCGAGCCTGTATGAATTTTAGGAGGCAAGTGTTATAGGGCAGCCCGATACAAAATGAGGTGCCTGACTGTGGGTCCTCACCCGCGCCCTTAAAAGGACTTATCAATGCTCTACTGCAGGCACACGCGAAAGGTTAATAAAAGGTTTATTTACAAGGGAAGGGGAAATGAGGAAATGTACAGCTCAGGGAGAAAAGTGGGAGACAGTTTTAAATGCGTCCTATCCAATCCACCTATCTGGAATCCCAAATGGCACTCTGAGAGCTGGCTGCAAGCCAGGAGCCATGAAGCCAGGAGGTGAGCGATAGCCAGCTCCCAAGGCCCACGTGTTTGGTTTTTATATCCAACCTGGCTGCTTAACTCCACCCTCAGGTCCCAGCCACCTTCCTTTGGTGGTGACGGGATTTGTCTTTCTCAATGTCTTGATGGCTTTAGTCTGGAGTGGGAGTGGAGTGCACAAAGCCTGTATGGGATTAGCTCAGGACATCCTTTCCCCCTAACAATTCCCCCCTTTCACTTTTTGCCACCATTTCCATGGTGATGAAGATCAAACATATGGATGCTGGGATTTAGTCTCAGATGAAAATTTTCCAGGGTTCCAGTGTGAAAGAAAAACATTCCCTCCAGGTATTGTCCATTGTGGAAAGCAAAAGTCCTCCATTCCTGGAAAAACAGTTCATCAGTCCAAGCCGAAAGAAAACATCTGGAGGCATTAGCCAGAACAAGACAGCAAATACATCAAAATCACAGGAAAAAAAATCTTAAAATGGTTCAACTTATGTAAAAAAAATTCTCTCAACCTTGATCCCAAATTTTTTGAACAGCATAGCAAAAGTTTACAAACTAAATCTACTTTTAAACCATATTGCCTATTTTTGCATAAAATCACAGGGCAGAATAACTAAGCAGCAATTTTAGCTGGCTTCATTGGAATACTCCATATAGCATTCAGAGCGAAGTGTTGACATCCGGTCCATGTAGGCTTCAGGAACAAGTTGGTCTCATCAGACTCCACCTGGGCTTTCCTCTTTCCAGGGTACCAGGGACTTTTCGTTGGCTGGACTGTCCAGTCCTGCCAATGGAGGCAAGCTTCCTCACTGTCTTTGTAGGTCTCTGGAACCCCACGAACAAAGCAAACAGGTTCTCCTCTTCTTGGTTCAGCTCTGTTTCAACTTTCTGGAAGAACTCCACACAAAGCCACACAATGAAACTTATGTCCAATTTTTTTTCAGTTTAGGCAAACAAAATCCCTATGGAAGTTCTGCAAAAACAGACTCTGAGATAAGTAGTAAAAGATTACTACCACTATTTTTATGCTGTGTTGGTACCAAGGGGAGAGAAAATGCAAACACAAGTTAGCTTTGCTGGAAAAAAAAAAATGCAACCTTGCTGCAGATCCTGGTCACCAAAACAAGAAAACTTTGTGGATTCAGAACAAAATGCAAAAAAAAATTATCAGTATTATGTCAAAGAAAACTTAGTAAATATCAGGTGTATTTCCAAGCCTGTTCAGTCCTTAGTAGGAAAGTTTTACTCTCAACAGTTCCATCAATAGGAATCTGTTGTGACCTTTTCTCTCTATATTTCCAGAAACAATTCCTGTAGATATTAAACAATTGAAGTATACAATATTAAAAGGTGACAATCATCACTGACAATTTACATTCGTATCAGGTCAAGGTGTTACCCGTTTTGCCAAGTGGCAATGCTTCCCTTCTAGTTTTACTCTACTAGGTAAGCCAAATAGAACAAATTCATCTAATGCCTTTCCCAGGAGGAAAGGGAGAAACTTTGTGGAGTGTCTCAGGAGCTCTACTGAGGTTCCACAAAATTTCCTTGCATCAGCCAAATGACAGGCTACCAAATTTGTACTTGAATTTAGATTTCTAGGAAGCTTTGCCATAAATATCAGAAAAATAACAGAAACAACAATATTCAATCTTTATGAAGGCACCGGCTTAGTTCAGTAGCACAATGTTGACAATCAAACCATAACCTTTAGTTTTTCTCATAACTGGAGACTCTTTTTTTTTTTCTTCAATGTCTATGGGCACCATGTGTACCAATTTTTCAACCACTGGAGGTCAAGTCAAGGACACAGGAAAGGACATACAGACATACGACATATAGACACAAAGAGCTCTTTAGTTACCATTTATCACGCATGGGATATCTCATACAACTGCAGTTTCACACATAGGCCAAAGTCACAAAAACAAGCAGAGAAAAGAAAAAAATCTCAAAGTTAAAAACAAAAGTTAAAAAGAAATACCAAAATCAAGATTGAACACCTTTCTGTGTAAAAAAAATACTGGCAGCATATGCATGATCCTAGATGTTATTTCACGTCTCCTAAACTTTGAAAGGAAGATGGGTTAGAGCATGTTAGTTTTCTCAGGGTTTCTTCAGAAAAAGCGAGTCCTTGGGTATCCTGCAATAACTGGAAAAGAAGTCAGTAATATTCAAGTTTTTGTCTGTTTCTTAAACAAATATCTCAAGTCCTCAATGGGTTCACAAGACCACTGGGACTTCGTCTCTGGGTCAGTTCCTCCTGGGGCTTTCTTAACTCTGGAATGATGTACCCAGGGTTTTATGCCTGCAAGTTTCAGAGAAGTATGTGTGCTCAGCAAAACATCATAGGAACCAGTCCATTTTTCTGACAGCTGGTTTTGAGCATCCCCGCTCTGCCGAATCTTCAGTAAGACCTGATCTCCAGGTCTGAAGGGATGCAATGGTTGATCAGGAGGCATAGAGGTCCTCGAGGTTGCAAAGTAATGAATTACTGCCAGAACCCCCTGGATGTGTTTCACATATTGTGTGATCCGGCAATCTTGTGCTATTTCCGGACTGGCTTTCACAACTGAGGCCTGGAAGGGTCTTCCAAACACAATCTCAAAGGGGCTTAATTGTAGCCCACTTCTAGGTGCCACTCTTATGCGGAGGAGGGCAAGGGATAGTACCTGGTCCCAACGAAGTTGTGTTTCTTGGCACAGTTTTGCCAAGGTTTTCTTCAAGGTGTGGTTCACCTTTTCTGTTTGTCCAGAAGACTGCGGTCTCCATGCAGCATGTAATTTCCAGTTGATCTGTAACGCACTTCTTACTGCATGAGTGACGTCGGAGAAAAATGCCAGCCCATTATCACTCTGGATGGAGTCCGGCAACCCAAAGCGAGGGATTATCTCTTTCAGTAGCTGTTTTGCAACCTCAGAAGCTTTTTCCGTCTTTGTGGGAAATGCTTCCACCCATCCCGAGAACGTGTCCACAAAAACCAAGAGGTATTTGAAATTGCCTGTTGTTCTAGGCATTTGTGTAAAGTCCACCTGCCAGTCCTCAAAAGGACACTTGCCCCAATATTGAACCCCAATGGCTTTAGGGTGGGAGTCAGTCTTGGGGTTATTCCTGGCACATAATTCACAACCTCGCGTGATTCGTTGTGCTATTTTGTGTAAATACGGGCCCTTCAAATATGGGCACACTATTTCTAATAAGGCATCTCTCCCATAGTGAGATCCTTCATGAAGATGTTTTAGCACTGGATATACTAGGGCCTCCGGGAGGAGTATCATCCCTTGGGAGTTTACTCTCCAAGTGGAGCTGGGGTCAAACAAAGTGAATCCCCATGCACGAGCTCTCTCCTCATCCCGCTCGGTGTATTCAGGAGCATACTGAGTCAGGTCCACAAGAGGGATGAGTGCACCCTGGAGGGCAGAATGGGCAGAAAAGGCAGCGGCCTTAGCCACCCGATCGGCTGCCCTGTTGCCCTTTGCCATGTCAGACCCACCCTTTTGGTGGCCAAGACAATGTATCACGGCAACAGCTGATGGTAAAGCTACTGCCTTTAACAGGGCCAGGATTTCTAATGGGTGTTTGACGTCCTTGTTACTGGCAGTAAGAAGTCCCCGCTCCTTCCAAATGGCCCCATGCATGTGGAGAATCATAAAAGAGTACTTGGAGTCAGTAAATATATTGACTCTTTTACCTTTTGAGAGTTCCAAGGCATGGGTCAGGGCTATTAATTCAGCTTTTTGCGCTGATGTACCTGCCGGAAGAGCCTTGGCCTCTACGGTGTTCTGGAGCGTCACCACTGCATATCCCGCACATCTACGGCCTTGGACCATGAAGTTGCTGCCATCTGTAAATAGCTCCCACTCTGGATCTGGCAGAGGCTGGTCAGTCAGATCTGGTCGGCTGGCATACACTGTGTCTATGTTTTCTAAACAGTTGTGGATTAAAGTGTCATCCTCAGGTCCATCTGCGTTGCTTGGAAGCAGTGTGGTGGGATTCTGGGAGTTAGAAACCTGCAGCTTCACATTAGGATTGTCCAACAGAGCTGCTTGATATTTTCCCATTCGCCCGGCAGTCAACCAAAGTCCACCCTTCTGCTCCAGCAATGTCAAGACCTGATGTGGCACACACACAGTGATGGGCTGACCCAATGTAAACTTCTCCGCCTCATGTAGGAGGTCACAAGTGGCAGCCACACCACGCAAACATGGAGGCCATCCCTTAGTGGTGTGGTCCAATTGTTTGGACAAATATGCAATGGGCTGCATTTCTGGCCCCAACAATTGCATTAGTACTCCTAGGTCAACCCCCTGTCTCTCATGTACATAAAGTTTGAATGGCTTCCTAAGATCTGGAAGCCCTAATGCTGGTGCTGAGATCAACTTTACTTTTATTTCATCAAAGGCCTTTTGACATTCTGGAGTCCAAGACAAAGGTTCAGAGTCCAGGCCTTTGAGAGCATCATATAAGGGTTTTGCTATTAATCCAAAGTTAGGAATCCAAATCCTGCAAAACCCAGCCATACCCAAAAATCCACGCAACTGTCGCTGGTTGCTGGGGACTTTAAGGGCTGAAATTATTTGTTTCCTTTCCGTCATCAAGCTCCGTCTGCCTTTCTTAATTTCAAACCCCAAATACTTCACCGTTTGTTTACAGATCTGTGCCTTTTGAGGTGACACCTTATAGCCACATTCTGCCAGGTGGTTCAGTACCACTATGGTATTTTCCAGACAAGATTTGTAGTCTGGACTTGCAATCAATAAATCATCTACGTATTGCAACAAGACGCCCTGGTTTAATTGAACCTTCCTGAGATCCCTGGCCAGTATTTCCCCAAAAATAGTTGGGGAGTTCTTAAACCCCTGTGGAAGCACAGTCCAGCAATACTGGAGAGTGCTCTTGGACTTAGGGTCCTGCCACTCAAAGGCAAAAAGCAGTTGATCCTGGACATCAATTGGGATACAGAAAAAGGCATCCTTCAGGTCTAATACCGAAAACCACCCAAAGTCACCAGGTATGGCAGTTAGTAAGGTGTAGGGATTAGGCACGGTGGGATGTAAAACCCAAACAATGTCATTAATGGCCCTTAAGTCTTGGACAAAACGGTACTCGCCTGTATGGGATTTCTTCACTGGCAGAATCGGAGTGTTGTACAGTGAGCGGCAGGGCCGAATGAGTCCAGATTGAAGGAACCTTTTCAATACTGGCTCAATTCCCCTCAAGGCCTCCTCCTTTAAGGGATATTGCTTCCTCCTCGGGTTCTGCTCCCCTCTATCACTTCTATCTTTACAGGCTCTGCATTTTTCACACGTCCTGGGGTTCCATCAGGCCATACCCATTTACTTACTCTTTCAACAATTTCTGGAGGTAAAATTTCTCCTTTTGGTGGAACATCTTGAGTAAGTAACATCTGGAACCGCAGAGCATGCTCTGGAGGAAACTGTAGGTGAAGCCTCTGATGTTTTGCTGAGAATATAATTCATGCTTTGAGCTTACTTAAAAGGTCACAACCAAGTAGAGGGATTGGACACTCTTCCATGTATAGGAAGCTATGCTGGAGCTGTGTGGTGCCCAGCCGGCACTCCAAAGGCTGTAGGAAGGCTTTCTGTTGTGGCCTCCCCGTAATCCCAGTGACTGCTGCAGTCTCTTTGCTCATTTTAGTTAATTTTGAATTCAAAACTGAGTATGTCACTCCAGTGTCCACCAAGAAATCAATGAGACGATCCCCCACAGCGAGTGTTACCCAGGGCTCTGAGGGGGTTATTCTAATGGGCTTCTCTAGATCTAATGGAGCCCCGGGCACCCCTATTCTGCATCTGAACTTTCTCCATGAATTATCATTTGTCTCATTTCCTCTGTACTTGGCTCTAGATTCCTTCTACTCTGTCTATATTCCCTCCTATCTTCACCTGAGGCTCTACCCTGTGCTGTCATTTGTCTCCTTTCCTCTGTACTGGGATCTCGATTCCTTCTCTGTCTGTATTCCCTATCATCATCTGAGCCTCTACTCTGTGCTAACATTTGTCTTTTTTCCTCTCTCCTTGATTCCTGGTTCTGTGTACTCCTTCTATATTCCCTCCTGTAACCCCTACGTGAATCATCATATCTTGGTGTTCTCTGTCTTCTATCCTGCCTTCTATAATTATTGCGTCTGCCGCTTCCCTGTAATCTGGGACAACTGTGCTTCCAATGTCCCTCTTCCCTACAGAAAGCACACTGATTTCTTCCTAGGGGTTCATGTCTCTGTCCATTACTGTTTCCCTGAAACCCTGTTCTGTGTTCTCTTTGTAAGAAAACATTTGCAGGTTTCGGTCTCCTGTCCTCTCTATTATTATAAACCCTAAATGCCAAGTGCACTACCTGGGACGGACTCATCTCTGTGACGCCGCCCACCTTAGCTAACTTTTTCTTTATGTCTGGGGCACTATGGGTAATGAAAGCCATAGTGATCAGACGAGCATTTTCTGGGGCATCTGGGTTTATATCCGTGTGGTTAGTGTATGTTTGAATAATCCTCTCAAGAAACTCCGACGGATCCTCATTAACTCCTTGTTCGAGTTGCAATATTTTGTTGAAGTTTTTTTGTTTGGGGATTCCCTGCTGCAGTCCTACCAATAAACATTTTTTATACAGATCCAACATCACCGTTCCTCCATTGTAGGGTCCCATCCAGGATCTACCTCTGGGACAACCTCTGGCTCTGGGGACTGCCTATTCTGTTGGTGGAGATGGTCAGCCTCCTCCCTGGCTTTCCTGAATACCATTCTCTGCTCATCCAGAGTTAATAAAGTATGGAGCATGCACTGTATATCTGCCCAGTTAGGGTGGTGGGAGATGAAGATAGAGGCAAACAAGTTCGCCATCCTCTTAGGAGCCTGCAGGTACGAGGGAACAGAGCTCCTCCAATTTAGGAGGTCCGCAGTACTGACAGGATGGTGCGACCAAAAGTAACCAGCAGGTCTCCCATGTTCATTCAAGCCACCCATTGGCATCTGGCAAAGGGGAAACTGTCCTGCCTCAGGGTGATCCTTCCTGCCAAAATGGGTGCCAAGTCTAGTGTGGGGAGGAGACACCATTTTAGTTTCCTCCCTGGAGGGCAGTGGAGGCTGTGAAGCCTCAGGAGTCTGCACGGGAGGGGCCTTGTCACATGGAAGAGGATTTTGTCCTGATGTATTTACAGTATTTAAAATATGATGCTCCTCCTCTCTAACTCTGCCCGCTGGCAGTCTTCATGGAAAGAGGAAGGTTTATCCTTCTCTGTGCCATAAGCCGAGCCTGCGCCATATCCAATTTATGAGGGCGACCTCTATCTGGTCCTGCATATTTTTAAAAGCTTGATCTTGTATGCTTTTATAAACTGACTCAAAGATGTTACGGTTCTCATCCCTCATGCACTTAATAGTTAAATCAAAGGCCTGATGTTGTTGTATGGCCATGTTAAAAGCCTGAATTTGTTGTTGCATGGCTAAGTTAAGAGCCTGAATGTGTTTTTGCACATTCTCAGTATGTAAAGTAGAACATCTACCTCTCATAGAAACAAGAATGCAGCAAATGGCGCTTATACATATTACAAAAAAACACCCAGAAGCACAGACTGTAAAGGGATGGCTTGTAAACCACCCATGTATGTATACAATAGTAAAATCACGTGCCATACACCAGGCTTCATCAAATTATTTACATTGATGACTCTAGTGGTGATATTTAATGGAAGAAGTCTACTCAAATTCAAGGCTGGAAGGAAACTGAAAGAAACTCAAGCTAGGGATGAAACTGTATAGGCTCATGGTTAGGCCATATTTGAGTCAAAAACGCACCCACAAGGGCTGTACGCACAGGGAAAAAACAGACTTTTCAGGACTTGAGACAAATATTATACTGCGAGTCCTGCAGAACTAGTGCGCTTATGGTGACCAACGCAAGGAATGTTACTTTGGGCTGGTCAACCGCAGGTGTAACTTGGAAACCACGCTGGGCACCAAACTGTTATAGAGCAGCCCCGATACAAAACGGGGTGCCTGACTGTGGGTCCTCACCTGCGCGCTTAAAAGGACTTATCAATGCTCTACTGCAGGCACACGCGAAAGGTTAATAAAAGGTTTATTTACAAGGGAAGGGGAAATGAGGAAATGTACAGCTCAGGGAGAAAAGTGGGAGACAAAGTTTTAAATGCGTCCTACCCGATCCGCTGATCAGGAATCCCAAATGGCACTCTGAGAGCTGGCTGCAAGCCCGGAGCCCTGAAGCCAGGAGGCGAGCGATAGTGAGCCACCCCAAGGCCCACGTGTTTGGATTTTATACCCAACCTGGCTGCTGAAATCCACCCTCAGGTCCCAGTCACCTTCCCTTCTGTGGTGACGGGATTTGTCTTTCCCAATGTCTTGATGGCTTTAGTCTGGACCAGGAGTGGAGTCCACAAAGCCTGTATGGGATTAGCTCAGGACATCATTTCCCCTTAACACTTGGAGTTGTGCTCACTGGAACTGCAGTGGCTGCAGCTGTGATGTGGAGGAGGAAGCGCTCAGGTAGGGAAGGGAGTGGGGGATCTTGTCCACTGGGGGATTTCAAGTCCCAGATACAACTTTGCCCTGCTTGGTTAATGGAAATACCATCCACACACCTGTTGCCCAAACTAGAGCTGATTGCTAACACCGCCTTTTGTAAAGAACATGTGAAATGTGAAAGTGAATCAGATTGTTCTCATTGATAATTCTGGTGATGGGGACCTGATTCCCAGAAAATATCAGTGCGCAAATTTCCTGCATGGGACAGACTCCAGGAGGCAGTAAGTCCAGTCCCCCTTCATCTCCATTCTTCATATTGCCCAGTACTGCTATAGGTCTTCAGTCACAGTTCTGGAAACTTCCCTTTGGCCCAGGCTAGGGGATTCCTTTAGGACTTCACGGCCTGACTCCTCCGTGGTCTCACGTGATGTTTTATTCCCACAGGAGGAAAAGGAGCGAGCTACTCCCAGACTGGAGGTAAATGGATCAGGGTTTATGATTATTCAAACCCTTGGGATAGTGTAGATGGAGCCCATAGGATAAGCTGACTCAGCAATTCCACCCTCATTCTCATCTCCTGTGGACCCTGACCCAGTTCTGATTTGTTCTTCCCCAGGCAGCGAATGTGCCCGGGCGGCTAAGGAAGGCAGCAGGGTTTTTGAGGCAGACTGCAATCTCCCCGGGCTTAGCAAAATTTACACTTTTGTGTACAGCTGCTTGGAGACCAACTAGGAGACAGGTAATAAAATGGTCTCTAGGGGTCCTGCCTGTGTCAGTCTGGTAGTCCCAACCTGGCTCTGGGCTGGGTACTGCTGCAGAGCCTGGGGGCATGGCTGTGTCAGTCAAAGGGACCTGATCTGCTTGGTCTTGGGCAGACCTAAAACACATTCACTTTTGTCAGAGGTCAGGGTGGAAGAGAAGATAACATGTAATCATGACAAGTAAGGTCACAGGCTTGGGTAAGATAAGGAAACTCTTTGGTGTAGGTGGTGGGATTGTTAGTGAAAGAGCCAAGAAGCTTTTCAGTCTGGGAGAGACCAGACGGAGAGGAAGGAACATGGACCCTAACTCCTCCTTCAGTCCCCGCCACTTCCCTGAGGGGACCCAGAAGAGGACAACCCAGAGCGGGTGTGGTGGCTAGGAGAAAAAAGTGGGGGGAGGCTGGATTGGGGAGCTGGAGGAGGTGAAGACTGAGAATCTAGAGGATCAGAGAACACAGAAGAGGGTTCAGAGAGGGGAAGAGTGAGAGGAGTCTCAAGACTTGGAGAGTGTGGCAGGTTTTCAGGAGGGAGGGGTGGAGGGGGACGGGAGCACAAGAGAAAGCCAGCCTGGCCCTAAGGGATCTCTGACCATTTTTCATTGCGGTGACAGAACTCTTTAGGTCTGTAAGGATGGAGAAGTCACAAGCGCCATGCTCGGGACTGTGGGAGCCATTGTCCAATTGGTATTGAGGCCACACAGTGCTGCAGGAAAAGACGAGATGCTTAGGGATGGAGGTTTGAGAGAAGGCATCTGCCGCGAAGGTGATAGATAAGCTTCAGTCGGAAGTTGGCTCTCAGAGAGAATTTGATTCCTATATTGGTCACACACACACTTACGTTCATACAGGCAAGCCAACCCCAAGTTCCCAAAGTACGTTTGACTGAAGACAGTCACTGCGACTTGTCTTAGCCGGGCCTTCCACCTAGGTGGATGTCCTCCAGCCGTGGAAGTCTCTAGGCTCAAGGGCCCGCAGTGCAGATGGTTGCGCCGGGTGTTGAGCTGATAGGCCGCTTGTGCTGCTGTCAGGGGGCAGGTCCTCAGGGAGCCTTCGAAATTCATCCTGGAGGTGCGGCCCCCATCCCCCTACGTGAGCGTGCTGCTGGGGCAGGGCAGCCGCCTTGGGAGCTTTGGAACCGGATCCACCACAGGGCAGAGGAGATCTGAACCCTCCTCCTTATGGTGGCAACTGAGTCGCCTTCAGGGTAAGCTTATGTTGTCCCATGGCTTTGGAAAGCCTGAGGGTCCAAGCCACACCCTCGGTCCAGAGCCACCTTGCAACCAGGCAGGTAACAGAGTGCCTTGCCCTCCATGCCCGGTGTTGCTGTGCTCGCCAGCACAGGGCCAAAGCAGCCCCTGTGCCCCAGGTGAAGCACCGAAGCCCGCCTGCAGGCCCGTGGACCTGGGCCTGTTGCTCCTTAGGGTCACCTCCCCTTTTCAGCCAGGGGACCTCAGTGTCTGCTGATCCAGGCAAGTCAGCTTCTCTGAGTTCTACCCCAGCTGGGCAGTAAAACTCGCCCCACGGACCTGCCTGCCCCCGCACCCCTACACTGATGCTTGCTCTTCTGCTTTTCCATACCAGGAAGGGCCCAGCCTCACCTATTCAACCTGCGGTCCCCCAGCCAGCTGAGGCTCCCCTCTTAGACTTATAAGCCTGTGGCCACTGGCATCCGGCCTCCTGTCCTCCCTGCCTCCCCAGGGTCCTTATGGAGGACTCCTGGGCTTTCTGCCCACCCCAGGGGGCCCCCAGTGCTCCCTCCAGCCATCCTCTCAGCTCTGCCCTCCCAGGGCAAACAGTGGTATTCCGCCTGTCTTTCTCCATCAGAAATGGTGGTGTCACGTGGGGCCTGAGGCCACCTACTCCTGACACTAAGGGTGACCCTGGCCCAGTGGGTTGAAAGACAGGGGAGCAGAGGGGAGGGGGCCGATCACATGTCTGGCCCACGGGTGCACTGTCTGGTGTGTGTGAGAGGCCGGCGAGCGTGCAGGGAAAGGCTCCAGCTCCAGCTCCTGCATCCCCCTCCCTGTCCCCCCTCTCCTCTCATCCAGAACCCCTGCCCACACCCTCCCCTGCTTCATCTTCCCTCCCCACCTCCCCCCCAGCGCTGCAGCCCAGGCTGCACCTGCCTTCCCAGCTCTGCCCCTTCTCTCCCTCCCCCGTTTTCTCTCTGCTTCTCTCCAGCTGCCAGCTGATCGGGTCAGGCAAGTCCATCCCATCCTGAGAGCCCCAGGGCCCCCTTCGGCCTCTAACCAGACCCCTCCTCTTCCTGGGACACCTCTCTTCCCAGGCCTGCCTGGGTGACTGTTCTGTGACTTGGCCCCCAGCCCCAAGCCTCCCCCTTCATCTGTGACTTTAGTCTGTTGTGGTGGTGAGCTGACACCCCAGGCGTGACCTCGGTGACTCTTGTGCCCCCTCGGTGGTATTGCTCCTGCCCTGCTCTATACATGTCTATAAATACACGGGCACACACACACGTGCACACGCATCTCTGGTGCTGGGAACCGCCGGCTGTGCTGTCCTGAGTCTTGTGGCCCAACTACAAGCAAACACTGTCACCCCAGCCGCCCCGCCAACACGTGCCACCTCCGACGAGCCTCCCTGCCATTCCCGGCCTGTGCACAGTCAGCCCCTCTGCCACCTTCCTGCCCCTTCCCCGAGCTTGGGGGTGCTGTCCCGGCAGCTGTGTGCTTCTGGCCGCGACCAGTCCTGCTGTCTCTTGGCTGAGAATGGGGAGCAAAGTGTTGTGTGCTGGCTGTGTTCTGTGGCATTCAAGGGGAAGGGAAGGTTTAAGCATGGGGGCGCAGGGGTGCCTGGGAGGCCCCAGTTTTTCCCAGGCTGCTCGGAAAGCACCTGGACTTAGCTGGTCTTCATCTGAACCCTGCTGTGGCCACCAGGGGTAGAGTGCCAGCCTGGAGGACTCATGGGGCCTGGGTGGGAGCCCCAGAGGAACAGGGTGAGAGGAGAAATGCCTAGGCTGGAAGCCAGTACTCTGGCCCTCCCGGGGCGGCACGCAGCCCACAGGCCCACAGGTCAGAGAGCTGAGGGGATTGGATGCCCTGACAGGCAGCCCAGTGCGCACCTTGCACCCCGAAGCCTGCCCTCTGCTGGCAGGACCCACACCCAGCGCAGCGCCTGAGCCCAGATCCCAGGGCCCAACCACGTGGTGAGTTCGGTTTATTCAGAAACAAAAGTGAAACACCAGGAACCACTCCCTGGCCTTGCCTCCTTCCTCTGTCCTGGGCGATCTATAAATAAGTTTCCTCGATGTCAACTGATTCATAGAAACCTCCTCTCCCAGGGGCCACCGCAGCCTCCGCTGTGATACAGGGGCCGTCTCAGCCCCATGTACACACGTCCCAGCACAGTATGTACACCGCGGGGCGCCCGCGCGCCTTCCGCCTGGCCTCCACCAGCCACCCCGGCCCGGCTTCTGGCCAAGCCCAGTTTTCCACAGGGTTGGGGGAGTGTGTACCCCCAAATTGCCTGAGTAAGCCATGCATCCCCTCTATGGGGACTTTCTGTAAAAGAAGCAGTGAAGGCCACCTCTCTGCAAATCCGGGGTGGCCCCAAGATAATCAGGCACAGAGGCCCACGGGACTTTTGCAAAGACAGCAAGTGGAGGCCACCCCCTTGTGGACTGCGGTGGCCTCATACCTGTGGGCATTCGAGAGGAGCGACGGGGGAGGCCACCCCTTTGCGGATTGGGGTGGCCTCATGCCTGCAGGACTTTTGTGAGGAGGGGGATGGGGGAGTTCTCCCCTTTGTGGATTGGGGTGGCCTCATACTTTTGTGAGGGGGCAAGGGGGAGACCACCCCTTTGTGCACTGGGGTGGCTTCATGCCTGTGGATCTTTTGTGAGGGGCGGGACGGGAGAGGCCACTCCTCTGCAGATTGGGTGGCCTCATGCCCATGGGCCTTTTGTGGGGGGAAGGAGGAGGCCACCCCTTTGCACATTGGGGTGGCCTCATGCCCGTGGGACTTTTGTGAGGAGGACAGCAGAAGCCACCCCTTTGTGGATTGGGGTAGCCTCATGCCCGCAGGACTTGAGGGGTGATAGGGGAGGCCACCCCTTTGCAGATTGGGGTGGCCTCATGCCCGCGAACCTTTTGTGAGCGGGGACAGGGGAGGACACCCCTTTGAGGACTGTGGTGGCCTCATGCCCGCGGGACTTTTGTGAGTGGGACAGGGTAACCTCAAGCTGCAAGACATGTGTAGTGAGCAGAGCCCCCCCTTAACAGGTGGGTTCCCACAAAATAATCGGGCACACATGCCCATGGGGACTTTTGCTAGGTAGTAGGAGAGGCCTGCCCTTTGCAGATAGGATCACCTCCAGAATAATTGGGTGCAACAAAAAGTAAAAATAAAAAAAATAAAGAAAAATCAAAACAATTATTGGGTCCAACAAAAAATTAAAAACAAAACAAAAACAAAAAAAATTGGGTGCAAAGGCCCATGGGGAAATTTCAAAAGGGAGCAGGGGAGGTCACCCCTTTGTGGATCTGGGTGGTCTCAAATAAACCACTGCTATCTCTGTGGCTACACTCTAGACAGGTGTTGGTGCCCACCTGCCCCAGCTGGTATCTCTGTCTGCACTTAGCCCCCGTGCTGGGCTTTCAAAGTGCTGCCCCGCTCGACATGGTTGGGGTGAGGTGGGGGGCACGTGGCCCAAAATTGCCTGATATAACCTAGGCCCTCTGCAAGAAGGCCTGGTAAGGATTCAATTGGTCATTCAAGGAGCCCCTATATTGTAGAACGGAGCCCCCTAAATAACTAGCTGGATATTTCTAGCTCCTTGCCTCTGGAAGTATGATTAGTCCAGAGTTAAATGAAGACACAGCCCTAACCTCAGAGGCTAGGGTCTGCACCTATTTCACCCTATTAGATAGGGGAGTTGTTGGACCCCTTTTTTAAGCCGAGGGATGAAAGGACGACTGGGAAGGAGAGCCAAAGGACAGGGTGGGAAAGCCTGGGGAACAGGGATGGGTTGGTGAGGGCCAGGTGGGGCAGAGCCTCCGGCCCATGCCGGTGGCCTAGACCACCATTATCTTCACCTCGTTGTCGTCAGCCTGGTAGAAGAAGGGAAGGCATGGGCTGTTTCCAATGGTGACGCCTTCCTGGGAGTTCTGCATTTCTTGAAGCAGCTGAACGACCTGCTGTGCAGAGGCGTTCTCGAGGGGAGTCAGGCCCAGCTGGGCCTCACCCTGGGTCGGCTGCACATCGTGGACAAGGCTCACCTTACTTGGTTCTTTAGAGAGTGTAAGGGCAGGAGCAGGGCACAGCGCAGGTTTTCTGATCCCATGCAGACCGGGTAAAGGAGGAGTCAGAGTCCTCAGTGGCTTTGCAGGTTTTTTATTGGGTTCACCAGGCATATGGCAGGCAGGGTGCTGGCTGGGGGCTGGGAGGCTGGCAAATCTTCACTTTATCTGGGCTCTCTGGTGATCTCGGCTTCTCTTCCGGCTTCAGCTTCGGCTTCTACTGCTGCTGCTGGCGTCCCCGTGACGCTGCCCTTAAAAGCACAGTCTTAGCTCAGCTGAATCCCATCTACCTATGCCCACACCCTACTCCAGGTGCCCGCCATCAGGCATGTAGTCAGGACAAGGATCCATCATCTATCCTGATGGCGGAAGGGCAGAAAAGCCTGATATTTTCTTTACCCTACAGTCCACCCCTCAGGGTTTTCTGCCATACAGTCTACATATATATACAATTTTCTAAGCAAACAAACATGCAGCCATGGCCCACAAAAGCTACATCGAATATAACAAATACAATTTAACAAAATACAACAGAACACAAATAAGTCCAGGCAGGGCACCAACCTAGTGCAAAAGACAATTGTTGGTACCAGCAGATGAGCCACCAAATCTGCTGCCGAAGGCACTGCTCATACGAGGGAGGAACACTCAGGCATCTACTATTGCAACACGCCAAGAGCCGTCAGGCTCCTGGCCTTCT
>NW_023602073.1:41406059-41446219 GCF_014898055.3 Talpa occidentalis | reverse complement strand
TTATTTTTTTTATTTTTACTTTTTGTTGCACCCAATTATTCTGGAGGTGATCCCTATCTGCAAAGGGGAGGCCTCTCCTACTACCTAGCAAAAGTCCCCATGGGCATGTGTGCCCGATTATTTTGTGGGAACCCACCTGTTAAGGGGGGGCTCTGCTCACTACACATGTCTTGCAGCTTGAGGTTACCCTGTCCCACTCACAAAAGTCCCGCGGGCATGAGGCCACCACAGTCCTCAAAGGGGTGTCCTCCCCTGTCCCCGCTCACAAAAGGTCCGCGGGCATGAGGCCACCCCAATCTGCAAAGGGGTGGCCTCCCCCATCACCCCTCAAGTCCTGCGGGCATGAGGCTACCCCAATCCACAAAGGGGTGGCTTCTGCTGTCCTCACAAAAGTCCCACGGGCATGAGGCCACCCCAATGTGCAAAGGGGTGGCCTCCTCCTTCCCCCTCACAAAAGGCCCATGGGCATGAGGCCACCCAATCTGCAGAGGAGTGGCCTCTCCCGTCCCGCCCCTCACAAAAGATCCACAGGCATGAAGCCACCCCAGTGCACAAAGGGGTGGTCTCCCCCTTGCCCCCTCACAAAAGTATGAGGCCACCCCAATCCACAAAGGGGAGAACTCCCCCATCCCCCTCCTCACAAAAGTCCTGCAGGCATGAGGCCACCCCAATCCGCAAAGGGTGGCCTCCCCCGTCGCTCCTCTCGAATGTCCCACAGGTATGAGGCCACCGCAGTCCACAGGGGGTGGCCTCCACTTGCTGTCTTTGCAAAAGTCCCGTGGGCCTCTGTGCCTGATTATCTTGGGGCCACCCCGGATTTGCAGAGAGGTGGCCTTCACTGCTTCTTTTACAGAAAGTCCCCATAGAGGGGATGCATGGCTTACTCAGGCAATTTGGGGGTACACACTCCCCCAACCCTGTGGAAAACTGGGCTTGGCCAGAAGCCGGGCCGGGGTGGCTGGTGGAGGCCAGGCGGAAGGCGCGCGGGCGCCCCGCGGTGTACATGCTGTGCTGGGACGTGTGTACATGGGGCTGAGACGGCCCCTGTATCACAGCGGAGGCTGCGGTGGCCCCTGGGAGAGGAGGTTTCTATGAATCAGTTGACATCGAGGAAACTTATTTATAGATCGCCCAGGACAGAGGAAGGAGGCAAGGCCAGGGAGTGGTTCCTGGTGTTTCACTTTTGTTTCTGAATAAACCAAACTCACCCGTGGTCAGGCCCTGGGATCTGGGCTCAGGCGCTGCGCTGGGTGTGGGTCCTGCCAGCAGAGGGCAGGCTTCGGGGTGCAAGGTGCGCATTGGGCTGCCTGTCAGGGCATCCAATCCCCCTCAGCTCTCTGACCTGTGGGCCTGTGGGCTGCGTGCCGCCCCGGGAGGGCCAGAGTACTGGCTTCCAGCCTAGGCATTTCTCCTCTCACCCTGTTCCTCTGGGGCTCCCACCCAGGCCCCATGAGTCCTCCAGGCTGGCACTCTACCCCTGGTGGCCACAGCAGGGTTCAGATGAAGACCAGCTAAGTCCAGGTGCTTTCCAGGGCAGCCTGGGAAAAGCTGGGGCCTCCCAGGCACCCCTGCGCCCCCATGCTTAAACCTTCCCTTCCCCTTGAACGCCACAGAACACAGCCAGCACACAACACGTTGCTCCCCATTGTTCAGAAATGGGTTTCATTCTCAGCCAAGAGACAGCAGGACTGGTCGCGGCCAGAAGCACACAGCTGCCGGGACAGCACCCCCAAGCTCGGGGAAGGGGCAGGAAGGTGGCAGAGGGGCTGACTGTGCACAGGCCGGGAATGGCAGGGAGGCTCGTCGGAGGTGGCACGTGTTGGCCGGGGCGGCTGGGGTGACAGTGTTTGCTTGTAGTTGGGCCACAAGACTCAGAAGGACAGCACAGCCGGCGGTTCCCAGCACCAGAGATGCGTGTGCACGTGTGTGTGTGCCCGTGTATTTATAGACATGTATAGAGCAGGGCAGGAGCAATACCACCGAGGGGGCACAAGAGTCACCGAGGTCACGCCTGGAGTGTCAGCTCACCACCACAACAGACTAAAGTCACAGATGAAGGGGGAGGCTTGGGGGCTGGGGGCCAAGTCACAGAACAGTCACCCAGGCAGGCCTGGGAAGAGAGGTGTCCCAGGAAGAGGAGGGGTCTGGTTAGAGGCCGAAGGGGGCCCTGGGGCTCTCAGGATGGGATGGACTTGCCTGACCCGATCAGCTGGCAGCTGGAGAGAAGCAGAGAGAAAACGGGGGAGGGGAGAGAAGGGGCAGAGCTGGGAAGGCAGGTGCAGCCTGGGCTGCAGCGCTGAGGGGGAGGTGGGGAGGGAAGACGAAGCAGGGGAGGGTGTGGGCAGGGGTTCTGGATGAGAGGGGAGGGGGGACAGGGAGGGGGGATGCAGGAGCTGGAGCTGGAGCCTCTCCCTGCACGCTCGCCGGCCTCTCACACACACCAGACAGTGCACCCGTGGGCCAGACATGTGATCGGCCCCCTCCCCTCTGCTCCCCTGTCTTTCAACCCACTGGGCCAGGGTCACCCTTAGTGTCAGGAGTAGGTGGCCTCGGGCCCCACGTGACACCACCATTTCTGATGGAGAAAGACAGGCAGAATACCACTGTTTGCCCTGGGAGGGCAGAGCTGAGAGGATGGCTGGAGGGAGCACTGGGGCCCCCTGGGGTGGGCAGAAAGCCCAGGAGTCCTTCATAAGGACCCTGGGGAGGCAGGGAGGACAGGAGGCCGGATGCCAGTGGCCACAGGCTTATAAGTCTAAGAGGGGAGCCTCAGCTGGCTGGGGGACCGCAGGTTGAATAGGTGAGGCTGGGCCCTTCCGGTATGGAAAAGCAGAAGAGCAAGCATCAGTGTAGGGGTGCGGGGGCAGGCAGGTCCGTGGGGCGAGTTTTACTGCCCAGCTGGGGTAGAACTCAGAGAAGATGACTTGCCTGGATCAGCAGACACTGAGGTCCCCTGGCTGAAAAGGGGAGGTGACCCTAAGGAGCAACAGGCCCAGGTCCATGGGCCTGCAGGCAGGCTTCGGTGCTTCACCTGGGGCACAGGGGCTGCTTTGGCCCTGTGCTGGCGAGCACAGCAACACCGGGCATGGAGGGCAAGGCACTCTGTTACCTGCCTGGTTGCAAGGTGGCTCTGGACCGAG
Source organism: Talpa occidentalis (assembly GCF_014898055.3). NCBI lineage: Eukaryota > Metazoa > Chordata > Mammalia > Eulipotyphla > Talpidae > Talpa > Talpa occidentalis. Next base: position 41,443,079 of record NW_023602073.1, on the reverse strand, counting down.
GGTGTGGCTTGGACCCTCAGGCTTTCCAAAGCCATGGGACAACATAAGCTTACCCTGAAGGCGACTCAGTTGCCACCATAAGGAGGAGGGTTCAGATCTTCTCTGCCCTGTGGTGGATCCGGTTCCAAAGCTCCCAAGGTGGCTGCCCTGCCCCAGCAGCACGCTCACGTAGGGGGATGGGGGCCGCACCTCCAGCATGAATTTCGAAGGCTCCCTGAGGACCTGCCCCCTGACAGCAGCACAAGCAGCCTATCAGCTCAACACCCGGCGCAACCATCTGCACTGCGGGCCTTTGAGCCTAGAGACTTCCACGGCTGGAGGACATCCACCTAGATGGAAGGCCTGACAAGTCGCAGTGACTGTCTTCAGTCAAACGTACTTTGGGAACTTGGGGTTGGCTTGCCTGTATGAACGTAAGTGTGTGTGTGACCAATATAGGAATATAATTCTCTCTGAGAGCCAACTTTCGACTGAAGCTTATCTATCACCCTCGCGACAGATGCCTTCTCTCAAACCTCCATCCCTAAGCATCTCATCTTTTCCCGCAGCACTGTGTGGCCTCAATTCCAATTGGACAATGGCTCCCACAGTCCCGAGCATGGCGCTTGTGACTTCTCAATCCTTATAGACCTAAACAGTTCTGTTACCGCAATGAAAAATGGTCAGAGATCCCTTAGGGCCAGGCTGGCTTTCTCTTGTGCTCCCGTCCCCCCTCCAACCCCTCCCTCCTGAAAACCTGCCACACTCTCCAAGTCTTGAGGCTCCTCTCACTCTTCCCCTCTCTGAACCCTCTTCTGTGTTCTCTGATCCTCTAGATTCTCAGTCTTCACCTCCTCCAGCTCCCCAATCCAGCCTCCCCCTTTTTTTCTCCTAGCCACCACACCCGCTCTGGGTTGTCCTCTTCTGGGTCCCCTCAGGGAAGTGGCGGGGACTGAAGGAGGATTAGGGTCCATGGTCCTTCCTCTCTGTCTGGTCTCTCCCAGACTGAAAAGCTTCTTGGCTCTTTCACTAACAATCCCACCACCTACACCAAAGAGTTTCCTTATCTTACCCAAGCCTGTGACCTTACTTGTCATGATTACATGTGATCTTCTCTTCCACCCAGATCTCTGACAAAAGTGAATGTGTTTTAGGTCTGCCCAAGACCAAGCAGATCAGGTCCCTTTGACTGACACAGCCATGCCCCCAGGCTCTGCAGCAGTACCCAGCCCAGAGCCGGGGTGGGACTACCAGACTGACACAGGCAGGACCCCCGGGGCAGAGTTCACCGAGACCATTTTATTACCTGTCTCCTAGCTGGTCTCCAAGCAGCTGTACACAAAAGTGTAAATTTTGCTAAGCCCGGGGAGATTGCAGTCTGCCTCAAAAAACCCTGCTGCCTTCCTTAGCCACCCGGGCACATTCGCTGCCTGAGGAAGAACAAATCAGAACTGGGTCAGGGTCCACAGGAGATGAGAATGAGGGTGGAATTGCTGAGTCAGCTTATCCTATGGGCTCCATCTACACTATCCCAAGGGTTTGAATAATCATAAACCCTGATCCATTTACCTCCAGTCTGGGAGTAGCTCGCTCCTTTTCCTCCTGTGGGAATAAAACATCACGTGAGACCACGGAGGAGTCAGGCCGTGAAGTCCTAAAGGAATCCCCTAGCCTGGGCCAAAGGGAAGTTTCCAGAACTGTGACTGAAGACCTATAGCAGTACTGGGCAATATGAAGAAAGGAGATGAAGGGGGACTGGACTTACTGCCTCCTGGAGTCTGTCCCATGCAGGAACTTTGCGCACTGATATTTTCTGGGAATCAGGTCCCCATCACCAGAATTATCAATGAGAACAATCTGATTCACTTTCACATTTCACATGTTCTTTACAAAAGGCGGTGTTAGCAATCAGCTCTAGTTCGGGCAACAGGTGTGTGGATGGTATTTCCATTAACCAAGCAGGGCAAAGTTGTATCTGGGACTTGAAATCCCCCAGTGGACAAGATCCCCCACTCCCTTCCCTACCTGAGCACTTCCTCCTCCACATCACAGCTGCAGCCACTGCAGTTCCAGTAAGCACAACTCCAAGTGTTAAGAGGAAATGATGTCCTGAGCTAATCCCATACAGGCTTTGTGGACTCCACTCCTGGTCCAGACTAAAGCCATCAGGTCATTGGGAAAGACAAATCCCATCACCACCAAAGGGAAGGTGGCTGGGACCTGAGGGTGGATTTCAGCTGCCAGGTTGGGTATAAAATCCAAACACGTGGGCCTTGGGGTGGCTCACTATCGCTCGCCTCCTGGCTTCAGGGCTCCGGGCTTGCAGCCAGCTCTCAGAGTGCCATTTGGGATTCCTGATCAGCGGATTGGGTAGGACGCATTTAAAACTTTGTCTCCCACTTTTCTCCCTGAGCTGTACATTTCCTCATTTCCCCTTCCCTTGTAAATAAACCTTTTATTAACCTTTCGCATGTGCCTGCAGTAGAGCATTGATAAGTCCTTTTAAGCGCGCAGGTGAGGACCCACAGTCAGGCACCCGGTTTTGTATCGGGGCTGCTCTATAACAGTTTGGTGCCCAGCGTGGTTTCCAAGTTACACCTGTGGTTGACCAGCCCAAAGTAACATTCCTTGTGTTGGTCACCATAAGCGCACTAGTTCTGCAGGACTCGCAGTATAATATTTGTCTCAAGTCCTGAAAAGTCTGTTTTTTCCCTGTGCGTACAGCCCTTGTGGGTGCGTTTTTGACTCAAATATGGCCTCAACCATGAGCCTATACAGTTTCATCCCTAGCCTGACTTCTTTCAGTTTCCTTCCAGCCTTGAATTTGAGTAGACTTCTTCCATTAAATATCACCACTAGAGTCATCAATGTAAATAATTTGACGAAGCCTGGTGTATGGCACGTGATTTTACTATTGTATACATACATGGGTGGTTTACAAGCCATCCCTTTACAGTCTGTGCTTCTGGGTGTTTTTTTGGTAATATGTGTAAGCGCCATTTGCTGCATTCTTGTTTCTATGAGAGGTAGATGTTCTACTTCACATACTGAGAATGTGCAAAAACACATTCAGGCTCTTAACTTAGCCATGCAACAACAAATTCAGGCTTTTAACATGGCCATACAACAACATCAGGCCTTTGATTTAACTATTAAGTGCATGAGGGATGAGAACCGTAACATCTTTGAGTCAGTTTATAAAAGCATACAAGATCAAGCTTTTAAAAATATGCAGGACCGGATAGAGGTCGCCCTCATAAATTGGATATGGCGCAGGCTCGGCTTATGGCACAGAGAAGGATAAACCTTCCTCTTTCCATGAGGACTGCCAGCGGGCAGAGTTAGAGAGGAGGAGCATCATATTTTAAATACTTTAAATACATCAGGACAAAATCCTCTTCCATGTGACAAGGCCCCTCCCGTGCAGACTCCTGAGGCTTCACAGCCTCCACTGCCCTCCAGGGAGGAAACTAAAATGGTGTCTCCTCCCCACACTAGACTTGGCACCCATTTTGGCAGGAAGGATCACCCTGAGGCAGGACAGTTTCCCCTTCGCCAGATGCCAATGGGTGGCTTGAATGAACATGGGAGACCTGCTGGTTACTTTTGGTCGCACCATCCTGTCAGTACTGCGGACCTCCTAAATTGGAGGAGCTCTGTTCCCTCGTACCTGCAGGCTCCTAAGAGGATGGCGAACTTGTTTGCCTCTATCTTCATCTCCCACCACCCTAACTGGGCAGATATACAGTCCATGCTGCATACTTTATTAACTCTGGATGAGCAGAGGATGGTATTCAGGAAAGCCAGGGAGGAGGCTGACCGTCTCCACCAACAGAATAGGCAGTCCCCAGAGCCAGAGGTTGTCCCAGAGGTAGATCCTGGATGGGACCCTACAATGGAGGAACGGTGATGTTGGATCTGTATAAAAAATGTTTATTGGTAGGACTGCAGCAGGGAATCCCCAAACAAAAAAACTTTAACAAAATATTGCAACTCGAACAAGGAGTTAATGAGGATCCGTCGGAGTTTCTTGAGAGGATTATTCAAACATACACTAACCACACGGATATAAACCCAGATGCCCCAGAAAATGCTCGTCTGATCACTATGGCTTTCATTACCCATAGTGCCCCAGACATAAAGAAAAAGTTAGCTAAGGTGGGCGGCGTCACAGAGATGAGTCCGTCCCAGGTAGTGCACTTGGCATTTAGGGTTTATAATAATAGAGAGGACAGGAGACCGAAACCTGCGAATGTTTTCTTACAAAGAGAACACAGAACAGGGTTTCAGGGAAACAGTAATGGACAGAGACATGAACCCCTAGGAAGAAATCAGTGTGCTTTCTGTAGGGAAGAGGGACATTGGAAGCACAGTTGTCCCAGATTACAGGGAAGCGGCAGACGCAATAATTATAGAAGGCAGGATAGAAGACAGAGAACACCAAGATATGATGATTCACGTAGGGGTTACAGGAGGGAATATAGAAGGAGTACACAGAACCAGGAATCAAGGAGAGAGGAAAAAAGACAAATGTTAGCACAGAGTAGAGGCTCAGATGATGATAGGGAATACAGACAGAGAAGGAATCGAGATCCCAGTACAGAGGAAAGGAGACAAATGACAGCACAGGGTAGAGCCTCAGGTGAAGATAGGAGGGAATATAGACAGAGTAGAAGGAATCTAGAGCCAAGTACAGAGGAAATGAGACAAATGATAATTCATGGAGAAAGTTCAGATGCAGAATAGGGGTGCCCGGGGGCTCCATTAGATCTAGAGAAGCCCATTAGAATAACCCCCTCAGAGCCCTGGGTAACACTCGCTGTGGGGGATCGTCTCATTGATTTCTTGGTGGACACTGGAGTGACATACTCAGTTTTGAATTCAAAATTAACTAAAATGAGCAAAGAGACTGCAGCAGTCACTGGGATTATGGGGAGGCCACAACAGAAAGCCTTCCTACAGCCTTTGGAGTGCCGGCTGGGCACCACACAGCTCCAGCATAGCTTCCTATACATGGAAGAGTGTCCAATCCCTCTACTTGGTTGTGACCTTTTAAGTAAGCTCAAAGCATGAATTATATTCTCAGCAAAACATCAGAGGCTTCACCTACAGTTTCCTCCAGAGCATGCTCTGCGGTTCCAGATGTTACTTACTCAAGATGTTCCACCAAAAGGAGAAATTTTACCTCCAGAAATTGTTGAAAGAGTAAGTAAATGGGTATGGCCTGATGGAACCCCAGGACGTGTGAAAAATGCAGAGCCTGTAAAGATAGAAGTGATAGAGGGGAGCAGAACCCCGAGGAGGAAGCAATATCCCTTAAAGGAGGAGGCCTTGAGGGGAATTGAGCCAGTATTGAAAAGGTTCCTTCAATCTGGACTCATTCGGCCCTGCCGCTCACTGTACAACACTCCGATTCTGCCAGTGAAGAAATCCCATACAGGCGAGTACCGTTTTGTCCAAGACTTAAGGGCCATTAATGACATTGTTTGGGTTTTACATCCCACCGTGCCTAATCCCTACACCTTACTAACTGCCATACCTGGTGACTTTGGGTGGTTTTCGGTATTAGACCTGAAGGATGCCTTTTTCTGTATCCCAATTGATGTCCAGGATCAACTGCTTTTTGCCTTTGAGTGGCAGGACCCTAAGTCCAAGAGCACTCTCCAGTATTGCTGGACTGTGCTTCCACAGGGGTTTAAGAACTCCCCAACTATTTTTGGGGAAATACTGGCCAGGGATCTCAGGAAGGTTCAATTAAACCAGGGCGTCTTGTTGCAATACGTAGATGATTTATTGATTGCAAGTCCAGACTACAAATCTTGTCTGGAAAATACCATAGTGGTACTGAACCACCTGGCAGAATGTGGCTATAAGGTGTCACCTCAAAAGGCACAGATCTGTAAACAAACGGTGAAGTATTTGGGGTTTGAAATTAAGAAAGGCAGACGGAGCTTGATGACGGAAAGGAAACAAATAATTTCAGCCCTTAAAGTCCCCAGCAACCAGCGACAGTTGCGTGGATTTTTGGGTATGGCTGGGTTTTGCAGGATTTGGATTCCTAACTTTGGATTAATAGCAAAACCCTTATATGATGCTCTCAAAGGCCTGGACTCTGAACCTTTGTCTTGGACTCCAGAATGTCAAAAGGCCTTTGATGAAATAAAAGTAAAGTTGATCTCAGCACCAGCATTAGGGCTTCCAGATCTTAGGAAGCCATTCAAACTTTATGTACATGAGAGACAGGGGGTTGACCTAGGAGTACTAATGCAATTGTTGGGGCCAGAAATGCAGCCCATTGCATATTTGTCCAAACAATTGGACCACACCACTAAGGGATGGCCTCCATGTTTGCGTGGTGTGGCTGCCACTTGTGACCTCCTACATGAGGCGGAGAAGTTTACATTGGGTCAGCCCATCACTGTGTGTGTGCCACATCAGGTCTTGACATTGCTGGAGCAGAAGGGTGGACTTTGGTTGACTGCCGGGCGAATGGGAAAATATCAAGCAGCTCTGTTGGACAATCCTAATGTGAAGCTGCAGGTTTCTAACTCCCAGAATCCCACCACACTGCTTCCAAGCAATGCAGATGGACCTGAGGATGACACTTTAATCCACAACTGTTTAGAAAACATAGACACAGTGTATGCCAGCCGACCAGATCTGACTGACCAGCCTCTGCCAGATCCAGAGTGGGAGCTATTTACAGATGGCAGCAACTTCATGGTCCAAGGCCGTAGATGTGCGGGATATGCAGTGGTGACGCTCCAGAACACCGTAGAGGCCAAGGCTCTTCCGGCAGGTACATCAGCGCAAAAAGCTGAATTAATAGCCCTGACCCATGCCTTGGAACTCTCAAAAGGTAAAAGAGTCAATATATTTACTGACTCCAAGTACTCTTTTATGATTCTCCACATGCATGGGGCCATTTGGAAGGAGCGGGGACTTCTTACTGCCAGTAACAAGGACGTCAAACACCCATTAGAAATCCTGGCCCTGTTAAAGGCAGTAGCTTTACCATCAGCTGTTGCCGTGATACATTGTCTTGGCCACCAAAAGGGTGGGTCTGACATGGCAAAGGGCAACAGGGCAGCCGATCGGGTGGCTAAGGCCGCTGCCTTTTCTGCCCATTCTGCCCTCCAGGGTGCACTCATCCCTCTTGTGGACCTGACTCAGTATGCTCCTGAATACACCGAGCGGGATGAGGAGAGAGCTCGTGCATGGGGATTCACTTTGTTTGACCCCAGCTCCACTTGGAGAGTAAACTCCCAAGGGATGATACTCCTCCCGGAGGCCCTAGTATATCCAGTGCTAAAACATCTTCATGAAGGATCTCACTATGGGAGAGATGCCTTATTAGAAATAGTGTGCCCATATTTGAAGGGCCCGTATTTACACAAAATAGCACAAGAATCACGCGAGGTTGTGAATTATGTGCCAGGAATAACCCCAAGACTGACTCCCACCCTAAAGCCATTGGGGTTCAATATTGGGGCAAGTGTCCTTTTGAGGACTGGCAGGTGGACTTTACACAAATGCCTAGAACAACAGGCAATTTCAAATACCTCTTGGTTTTTGTGGACACGTTCTCGGGATGGGTGGAAGCATTTCCCACAAAGACGGAAAAAGCTTCTGAGGTTGCAAAACAGCTACTGAAAGAGATAATCCCTCGCTTTGGGTTGCCGGACTCCATCCAGAGTGATAATGGGCTGGCATTTGTCTCCGACGTCACTCATGCAGTAAGCAGTGCGTTACAGATCAACTGGAAATTACATGCTGCATGGAGACCGCAGTCTTCTGGACAAACAGAAAAGGTGAACCACACCTTGAAGAAAACCTTGGCAAAACTGTGCCAAGAAACACAACTTCGTTGGGACCAGGTACTATCCCTTGCCCTCCTCCGCATAAGAGTGGCACCTAGAAGTGGGCTACAATTAAGCCCCTTTGAGATTGTGTTTGGAAGACCCTTCCAGGCCTCAATTGTGAAAGCCAGTCCGGAAATAGCACAAGATTGCCGGATCACACAATATGTGAAACACATCCAGAGGGTTCTGGCAGTAATTCATTACTTTGCAACCTCGAGGACCTCTATGCCTCCTGATCAACCATTACATCCCTTCAGACCTGGAGATCAGGTCTTACTGAAGACTCGGCAGAGCGGGGATGCTCAAAACCAGCTGTCAGAAAAATGGACTGGTCCCTATGATGTTTTGCTGAGCACACATACTTCTCTGAAACTTGCAGGCATGAAACCCTGGGTACATCATTCCAGAGTTAAGAAAGCCCCAGGAGGAACTGACCCAGAGACGAAGTCCCAGTGGTCTTGTGAACCCATTGAGGACTTGAGATATTTGTTTAAGAAACAGACAAAAACTTGAATATTACTGACTTCTTTTCCAGTTATTGCAGGATACCCAAGGACTCGCTTTTTCTGAAGAAACCCTGAGAAAACTAACATGCTCTAACCCATCTTCCTTTCAAAGTTTAGGAGACGTGAAATAACATCTAGGATCATGCATATGCTGCCAGTATTTTTTTTACACAGAAAGGTGTTCAATCTTGATTTTGGTATTTCTTTTTAACTTTTGTTTTTAACTTTGAGATTTTTTTCTTTTCTCTGCTTGTTTTTGTGACTTTGGCCTATGTGTGAAACTGCAGTTGTATGAGATATCCCATGCGTGATAAATGGTAACTAAAGAGCTCTTTGTGTCTATATGTCGTATGTCTGTATGTCCTTTCCTGTGTCCTTGACTTGACCTCCAGTGGTTGAAAAATTGGTACACATGGTGCCCATAGACATTGAAGAAAAAAAAAAAGAGTATCCAGTTATGAGAAAAACTAAAGGTTATGGTTTGATTGTCAACATTGTGCTACTGAACTAAACCGGTGCCTTCATAAAGATTGAATATTGTTGTTTCTGTTATTTTTCTGATATTTATGGCAAAGCTTCCTAGAAATCTAAATTCAAGTACAAATTTGGTAGCCTGTCATTTGGCTGATGCAAGGAAATTTTGTGGAACCTCAGTAGAGCTCCTGAGACACTCCACAAAGTTTCTCCCTTTCCTCCTGGGAAAGGCATTAGATGAATTTGTTCTATTTGGCTTACCTAGTAGAGTAAAACTAGAAGGGAAGCATTGCCACTTGGCAAAATGGCTAACACCTTGACCTGATACGAATGTAAGTTGTCAGTGATGATTGTCACCTTTTAATATTGTATACTTCAATTGTTTAATATCTACAGGAATTGTTTCTGGAAATATAGAGAGAAAAGGTCACAACAGATTCCTATTGATGGAACTGTTGAGAGTAAAACTTTCCTACTAAGGACTGAACAGGCTTGGAAATACACCTGATATTTACTAAGTTTTCTTTGACATAATACTGATAATTTTTTTTTTGCATTTTGTTCTGAATCCACAAAGTTTTCTTGTTTTGGTGACCAGGATCTGCAGCAAGGTTGCATTTTTTTTTTTTTTCCAGCAAAGCTAACTTGTGTTTGCATTTTCTCTCCCCTTGGTACCAACACAGCATAAAAATAGTGGTAGTAATCTTTTACTACTTATCTCAGAGTCTGTTTTTGCAGAACTTCCATAGGGATTTTGTTTGCCTAAACTGAAAAAAAATTGGACATAAGTTTCATTGTGTGGCTTTGTGTGGAGTTCTTCCAGAAAGTTGAAACAGAGCTGAACCAAGAAGAGGAGAACCTGTTTGCTTTGTTCGTGGGGTTCCAGAGACCTACAAAGACAGAGAGGAAGCTTGCCTCCATTGGCAGGACTGGACAGTCCAGCCAACGAAAAGTCCCTGGTACCCTGGAGAAGAGGAAAGCCCAGGTGGAGTCTGATGAGACCAACTTGTTCCTGAAGCCTACATGGACCGGATGTCAACACTTCGCTCTGAATGCTATATGGAGTATTCCAATGAAGCCAGCTAAAATTGCTGCTTAGTTAGTCTGCCCTGTGATTTTATGCAAAAATAGGCAATATGGTTTAAAAGTAGATTTAGTTTGTAAACTTTTGCTACGCTGTTCAAAAAATTTGGGATAAAGGTTGAGAGAAATTTTTTTTACATAAGTTGAACCATTTTAAGATTTTTTTTCCTGTGATTTTGATGTATTTGCTGTCTTGTTCTGGCTAATGCCTCCAGATGTTTTCTTTCGGCTTGGACTGATGAACTGTTTTTCCAGGAATGGAGGACTTTTGCTTTCCACAATGGACAATACCTGGAGGGAATGTTTTTCTTTCACACTGGAACCCTGGAAAATTTTCATCTGAGACTGTATCCCAGCATCCATATGTTTGATCTTCATCACCATGGAAATGGTGGCAAAAAGTGAAAGGGGGGAATTGTTAGGGGGAAAGGATGTCCTGAGCTAATCCCATACAGGCTTTGTGCACTCCACTCCCACTCCAGACTAAAGCCATCAAGACATTGGGAAAGACAAATCCCGTCACCACCAAAGGGAAGGTGGCTGGGACCTGAGGGTGGAGTTAAGCAGCCAGGTTGGATATAAAAACCAAACACGTGGGCTTTTGTCTGCTTAAACTAAAAAAAAAAAAAAAAAAAAAAAAATTGGAAATGAGTTTCATTGTGTGGCTTTGAATGGCGTTCTTCCAGGAAGTTGAAACAGAGCTGAACCACGAAGAGGAGAACCTGCTGCTTTGTTCGTTGGGTTCCAGAGACCTCCAAAGAGGGTGAGGAAGCTTGCCTCCATTGGCAGGACTGGACAACCCAGAAAACGAAAAAGTCCTGGTACCCCCGAGAAAAAGAAAGCCCCGGTGGAGTGTGATGAGACTGTTAGGGGGAAAAGGATGTCCCAAAGCTAATTCCATATAGGCTTTGTGGACTCCACCCCCACCCAAGGTCAAAGCCAAAGACACTGGGAACTCCAAATCCCATCACCACCAAAGGGAAGGTGGCTGGGACCTGAGGGTGGGGTTAAGCAGCCAGGTGGATATAAAAGGCAAACACGTGGGCTTTGGGGGGTACCCCATTTTTGGCTCTCCGCCAGCTCGCAGTGTCTGGCCAGCTCTGAGAGTGACTTTGGGTTTCCAGGTCGTCGGATCAGGTAGGATGCATTAAAGACTTTATTTCCCTATTTTTCTCCCTGAGTCGTACATTTTTCCTTATTTCCTTTTCTCTTGTAAATAAACCTTTTATTAACCTTTTGTGTGCATCTGTAGTAGAGTATTCATAAGTCCCTTTTAAAGTGTGCGGATGAGGACCCACAGCCAGGCAACCTGTTTTATATCGGGGTTGCTCTATAACAAGACCAACTTTGTTCTTGAAGCCTACATGGACCGGATGTCAAGAGTTCGCTCTGATCCTATATGGAGTATTCCAACAAAGCCAGCTAAAATTGCTATTTAGTTATTCTGCCCTGTGATTTTATGCAAAAATAGGTAAAATTATTTAAAAGTAGATTTAGTTTGCAAATTTTTGCCATGTTGATGAAACAATTAGGGATCAAGCTGCAGAGAACTTGTTTTTACACACGTTAAACCAGTTTTAAGATTTTTTTCCCTGTGATTTGATGTATTTGCTGTCTTGTTTTGGCTAATGCCTCCAGATGTTTTTTTTTTTTTTTTTTTTCCTTTGGCTTGGACTGATGAACTGTTTTCCAGGAGTGGAGGACTTTTGCTTTCCACAATGGACAATACCTAGAGATAGTAGAAATCTGAAAACTTTTCGTCTGAGACTGTACCCCAGCATCCATATATTTGATCTTCATTGCCATGGAAATGGTGGCAAAAAGTGAGAAGGGGGAATTGTTAGGGGAAAAGGATGTCCTGCACAAACTCCATACAGGCTTTGTGGACTCCACCCCCACTCCATCAACACACTGGGAACTACAAATCCCATGATCCCCAAAGGCAGGTTGCAAGGACCTAAGGGCAGAGTTAAGCAGCCATTTTCTCAGCTGGTGTTTATAACCGGCCATATGAGTAGGGGTGGGGGGTCTCTCTCGGCTCACTCTCCTGGCCAGGCAGCACTTGGTCTTGGCAGGTCATGTGGGATTCCAGGTCAGCGAAACAGGTAGGACACCTTTAAATTAAATTATCTCCCTCTTTTCTCCTTGAGTTGTTCATGTCCTCATTTCTCCTTCTTTGTAAATAAACCTTTGATTAGCCTTTTGTGTGTTCTTGCAGTTTAAGTCTCCTTTAAGCACATGGGTGAGGACCCACAATCAGGCAACCCATTTTATATCGGGGCTGCCCTGTAACAAGAGGAGAAAGCATACATTGTAAAAAATGAAGAATGATGTAAAAAAAAAAGATTGGGGTGCTCCCCAACCACTCATATGATGACACAGTTAAGAGCAGTCACTAAGCTGTAACATGAGGGGCAGGGATGACAATTGCTCAGTCAGGGATTCATGGTGTTTTGAAAAGTCAACTATCAAAAATGTGAAAATACCTTTCTCCTCATTTTTTGCTTTTGATTTATTTGTATTAGAAACACTTGTAAGTTATTAATTCATTTCACTCCACCAATATTTGTATATTATGTGCTATGTATAGAACAGATAGATTCACTGTATTCAGAGAGGTGCTTTCATGCAGTGAATAATAAAGACAAGAAACCTACCCCACCCCCACCTGTAGAGGGGCTGAGAGAAGGGACAGGCAGGGAGCTGGTCAGGCAGCAGGGAGGGAGGGGTTTGGGGGTAGCTGTGTCCATCAAGGGGGTCAGTGTAGATGGTGGGATTGGAGCAAAGCCCTGGGGAGGGGGTGTTGGGGGTGAGGGTCCCATGGAGGGAACAGCCTGTGGGGAGCTGGCTGGTGCCAGGTGAGCAAGGATGGGGGAGGGGGGTGGGGGGGAGTGTGGGATCAGCTGGAGCAGAGGGAGAGGGAGGGACACAGGAATGGGTGACAGAAGCCTGGGAAGGGGTGACCCTGTGGGACTGGGAGTGACTGTTGGCCTGGGGAACCCCTGCCAACATGTGAGCTGAGCAGGACCTGGTTTAGCTCCCAGGTGAAAGGGGCCCAGACTGGGGGTGGCAGGAGAGACTAGTCTGTGTGTCTCCAGGTGAGGGAGGAGGGGCTCAGGCCAAACTGGGGCAGCACAGGTAAGAAGTGGCTCTTTGGAGGTGCAGGGGACTCCTGAGGACAGCACAGTCCTGTCCTTCCCAGGCCTCCTTAGGTCAAGGACACTGACTAGGGAGCAGGCTGACGGAAACTATTTCTTCTATTTTTTTTTTTTTTTACTGAGGTAACATTATTTTACATACTGCATAGAAGGCACGTGTACAGCTTCTCATACCCACTAGCAAAAGTCCAATCACAATCCTCCACCAAGCTATTCCCTCCACCCTCCTTCCCCTCTGGTGACTGCCATTTTGTTGTGTTTGCTGATTGCTTTTTTCCTCTTTATATTCCACAAATCACATGGTATTTATCTTTCTCCATTTGACTTAGCATAATTCTCTCAAATTCTGTCCATATTGTTGAAAATGACAAGATCTCATCTTTTTAAATATCTGAGCACTATTCCATTGTGTGTGTGTATGTGCATGAATGTGTGTGTGTGTGTGTGTGTATGATATATATAAATGTGAGATATATATCACAGTTTCTTAGTCTATTCATCTGTTCTCCAGCACTTGTGTTGTTCCATATTTTGGCTCCTGTAAATAATGCTGCAATGTCTTGTTTTGAATGTGTTCTCATATTCCTCAGGTAGATATCTAGAAGTGGAAATACTGGATCACATTGTAATTCTATGATTTTTTTTAGAACCCGCCACACTGTTTTCCAAAATGGCTGCACCAATTACATCCAATAGTGCACAGGGGTCCATTATCCCCTGATCCTCACAAAATTTATTTCTTGACTTTTGATAGTAGACATTGTTATTGATGTGAGCAGAAATCTAAAGGATTTTTTCAAATGTTGACCCATCCTTGTGTTGCTGAGATAAACCCCACTCTGTCATGATGTGTGATCCTTTTTCATGTATAATTGAATTTGGTTGCTAAGGTCTTGTTGAGGATGTTTGCATCTATGTTCATCAGGGATTGGTCTGTAGCTTTCTTTTTGTGTGGTGTCCTTCTCTGCTTTTGGTATCAAGGGAATGTTGACCTCATGAAATGTGTTCTGTAGCATTCCCTCTTCCTCTATTTTTTTTGAAGAGTTGAGAAGTCAAGTATTAGTTCATCTTTAAAGATTTTGTAGAAGTTACTGAAAATGTCTGGTCCTGGGCTTTGTTTTTTGGGAAATTTTTGATTCATGTTTCAGTGTCTTTGCTTGTAGTTGCCTTCCTCTGAATCTTCCTGATTCAGACTCAGAAGGTTGCATACTTCTAAGAATGTGTCAGTTTCTTCTGTTATTTCAGTTTTTCCATTTATCGATATATAGTGTTGCCTTACAATCCTCTCTATTCCTAAAGAGTCTGTTGTAACTTCTCCACTTTTGTTTCTTATTCTATTTATTAGAGTTTTGCTTTCCTTTTTTCCTCTTTGAAAGTGTAGTAAAATATTTGTCTATTTTGTTTATTTTTTTTCCAAAAACCAGATTTTGATTTCCTTGATTTTTTTTGGTCTTTGATTTCTGTGTCATTTATTTCTGCTTTAATTTTTTGCCTTCTACTGTATCTTGGTTTCATTTGTTCGTTCTAGTTCTTTTAGGTGCAGGGTTAGATTCTTTACTTGAGCTCTGTCTTGACTCTAGGTGTGGCCTGTATTGCTTTATATTCCCCTCTTAGTGCTGCATGTGCTGTGCCCACTAATAGGTTGTCATTTGTCTAAGGTATTTTTAAATGTCTTAAATTTCTTGGTTGCTTTCCTCCTTAACCTAAGAGTAATTTGGTAGTCATTTATTCCCCCCACCCTGGTTTCTTTTTATGATTGATTCTAGTTTGATACCATTGTGATCAGAGAGATACTTGTATGATTTCAGTCATCATGAATTTATTGATGTGTGAGCCAACAAGTGGTGTATCATGGAGACTATTCCATGTACACCTGACAAGAATATGTATTTAGCTTTTTTTGGAGTGTAGCGACCTATAATATCTATTCAGCTCACATGGTCTAATTCCTCACTTAAAGCTACAGTTTCCCTGAGTTCTGTCAGATGGATGTGTCCTTGATGAAACTGGATTGTCGAATTTCTTTACCACTATTGTGTTGCTGCCAATATCTGTTTTCAGATTTGTTAATAGTTGCCATATATATTTTGCTGCTCCTTTGGTGCATCCATATTGATGAGTGTTATGTCTTCCTGATGTAGGATTCCTTAATCATATGATGTTTATTCCTGTCTTTTGTTACCTTTTTTAGCTGAAAGTTTATTTTATTTTATGTGGCAGCCCCTGCAATTTTGGGGCACCCCATTTTCTTGTGTTTTTTCCCAAGAACTTTCTTTCTTTTTTTTTTTAAAGATTTATTTATTTATTTATACAAGCACCGGGTACAGTCAGAAGCGTGGGAGGGTGAGAGAATTCACCAGAGCCAGAGCAGGGAACAGAACAGGCAGACTGATGAAAGACACTGCTGAGGGCAGCAGTGGGCGGCAGGAGAGGTCTGCTGCGCCATGTGGGACCCTTGCTGGTGACTGGGGATTGAACCTGCCTGCAGAGGCTGCTGGCAGCTTCACGGTCCAGTGCTCAACCACTGCGCCACCAGGGGAGGCCCTCCCAAGAACTTTCTTGATCCTGTCTCCTGGAGCCAGCATAAAGTTGGGTTCTGTTTTTTGGTGCAACCAGTCACTCTGTGCTTTTTTGTTTGGTGAGTTCAATTCATGTACATAAAGCATGGTTACATGATGACTTACTACTGTCCTTTTGTCTTTAGTCAAATGCAACTCCAAGAAATGTGTGGTATCTGGAGAGGGTGGTGAGGGCTCCAGGCTCACTGCCTCATAGGTCCCCGGTCTGTTTGTAGGACAGTGTCAGGCAGTGGGCTCAGACTTTAGCCAGGTGGCTGGGGTTAGACCTGGGCACTGCCATAACCCCCCAATCCCCATGTCCTTGTTTCTGAAAGGGAATGGGGGAGGGGTGTGAGGACAGTATCAATGCCCAATTCACAGAGTGCTGGGGAGGAATCCCAGAGGTCATACAGAGAAAGTAACTGCTGAGGTCACGTAGTCGGCCTTCCATCAGCTCCCTGAGCCACTTCTGTTCCTGTGCCCACATCTGGCTTTCAAGACCCAGCTCCCATGTCCCCTTCCTGCTGAGGAAGGAACCTCTCTGGCTCTGCCCTTGGCCCCCTCTGAGGCAGCTACTGCAGCCCTTCTCTCCTCACACACCCCAGGCTGCAGGGCCTCCAGGGCAGGGTCACGGGGTTCTCTGTGACCCCAGCACCCAGTGGAACATGTTACTGGGCACCAGTATGTGTTGGGCTAGGGGACCCTAAATGCATGACTGCAGGTCTGTGTCAGCAGAGTCACCTGTGGTGTGTTTGGAGAGATGTCCCAGGACTGTCCCCAGAGGCAGAGAGTGGGCTCTGGCTGCACAGGGCTGGGGAGGGGAAGGTAGGGGTGGTGCCCATGGGCCCAGGCCCAGGAAACAAGGTTACTGTGGTGATGGAGATGTTCTCAAGGTAGAGTATGGGATGGTTGCCCTGCTCTGTGCTTACCAAAAGGACATGAGAGGTGAGCCTTCAACAAGGGACTTAAAAGTTATAAGTTATATCTCAATTAAATTGCTTTAGAAACATTAAAAATTGGGTGTACAAGTTATCCTGTGTCTATCCTCCACTGTATCCACATCCAGGGCTCGTGGGGCAGGAAACTGCCTTAGCCCACGAGGAGCTGAGCACAGACGGCTTCACTGCACAGATGCTCTCAAAGAGCCTCCTCAAAGAGCCTCCTCTGCATGGTCCTGTGTCACATGCTGAGATGCTGACGTCATGCTGCTTCTGTGATGGAAGAGACTTTTAGGAGCCTTAGGTGGGAGGCAGCTTATTTTTCATGTGGGCATAGAAAAAATTAGTGTCCAGAAGGTCTACTGGGTTGGTTTTCAATTTTCCACCAATTCTGTGATACACAGGAGGGGAGACAGTTCCCCCCATGAGTGTGTCTGACTTGCTGGCTCTTCCTCGTGAGGAGAATGAAGCAGAAGGGATGCGCCACGTCACAGAGTCAGGCTCACAGGGGCTGAGACTTCCCACCTGGGCTCCCCACCTGGTCCCTCTCTGGGGTGACTCCCTGCACACGGTGGACCCTCAGCTAAGGGGATGCCCACAGGACAAGGGCCTGAGGGTTTTCTCCAGGAGCCACATGCATGAGCTCTGAGGCAGGTCCTTCCATGCTGATCATGGCCGTTCAGATCCACCAACATCTCGTCCCCATCGCAGCCTCGTGGGACCCAGAGCTGGAGTCTCTGAGTGAGGCCCCTTCTGCTGCCTCCCCCTTAGAGACTGTGCCAGATGCCAAGTCTTTGTGGTTTAGCTGCTAAGTTTGAAGTAATTTGGTACGAACTGTTACTGGAACCAGCGTCTCAGTGGTGGGAGCGGCAGGACAGTGGTGTTTTCCACCTGCTGCTCCACCACAAGGCAGTTGTGGCAGCTGCTCCTCAGTGCCCAGTAACTGCAGTTTGTAATGGGCCAATCAGGTGTGAGCTGGTTGGTGCTAAATGGTCCCATCAGACTTGTGGGTGAAAGGATAAAAACCAGGGTTGGAGGGAGTTGAGGAGCCCCCTACCCAAGAAAGGAGATGACGACCCCAGTCCTGAGAGAAGAGGACAAGGGAGCCTCGAAGAAGAAGGAGAGAGACACCAGAAGCCCCTGAATAAAAGAAGCCGGTTCCAGCCTCCAAAGAAAGAGGAAAAGCAGCACCAGCAGCTGCCCTCTGAGGAGGGAGAGAAGCGAAGGACTCTGTCATGGCTGGGCCTCGGTCCTGTCCCTGACATCACCTGAGAGGAGCCCAGAGGCCCTGGGCCTGGCGTCTCAAAGAGCTGTTTGTTGCTGGTGTAACCCATCCCCTCACAAAGAGCCTTTACCACTGGGCGTCTCTGACACCGCCTCTGCGGGACCCGTCGTGGCCATCACTACTGGCCGGTGCTGTCCAGCACCCCTGGGGGCCGGGGCCGACCATCACGGATGCTCCCTGGGTGAGCAGCTGCCACTTGTGGGTACAGTGAGCTCTTTGTTTCCCCTGTTTGTAAACTAAACCCCATGGTTGTGTTACGGCAATTTCCCAGAGTCAGACGGCACTCAGAGAGGTGGAGACAGATTTCATTGTCACACCGGCGGGCTCAATGGGATCGCTCCCAAAAGGCGGAACACCCAAGAGTAAAAATGGCAGGGTTTGACAGAGTTTGTGTGAGAAACTTGCTCTCCCATCCATCATAGCATAAGCTATATTTATGGTTCGGGAACGGGATTTAAGGGAGTCATGGCTACCCCTGTGAACAAGCAGTGCAGCACATTCTGCAACTCCTCCGCTCCAGCAAGCAGCAGAATCAAGGCCGAAGACTCCCCCAAGCAGCAGGCTTGGGAAACTTCCTGCTTCAGTTGTTCCTGGAGCCTGAGGTCTCTTGCAGTTGTGCACGCGGATGAGACCCACAGACAGTGGCCTGTCCTCTTACCGGGCACCTTCCTTTGTTGGTCTGTACCTCTTGCTTTTGGGCCTTTTGGCCTTCTGGGGCTTTGTTGGCTCCCTGGTCTGAGAACCTGGGCAGGGGGTGGCCCTTCCTTCCGTCCGGCCTCTTGCCCTGTGGCCTCTACGTGGCCCTCTCCACCCCTGCTTCAAAACCGCTAGAAAATTCAGGGAATAAAGTGATCAGTGGCTGTTTTCTCACAAGAAGCAGGGGAGGCCAGAGCAGCTGGAGTGACACAGTCAAGGTCCTGATAGAAATAAGGTGTCAAGAATTCTACGTCCCTGGAAGTGTCCTTCAAAATACAGGTGATTAAAAAATTATTTTTACTATTTTTAGATTCCATTTAATTTTGCTGTTCATTTTTTTTTTCCTTCACACTATCCCCAGAGTGGTGTCTGGAGGGTCACTGCACAGAGGGGCTGTCTGCAGCCTGGAGCTGTGAGCGGGGCTGACTCTGACCCGCCTGCAGGGAGTGGGGCCCTGGAGCCCCAGAATCAGCCCCCAGGGCTCATCCTCCAGGGCGGCCCAGGCCTTGCTCTGTCCTCCTCTTGGTTCCCTGAATCTTCCTGACACCCCAATATTGAGGAACTGAGGGGGGGATGTTCTGGAACAGGAGGGCAGCTTCTCCTTAGCCATCTGTCTCCCCCGTCTCTCTACCATCCGCTGCATCAAGACAGAACATGTAAGACCTTTCATGGAAAGGATCTTTCATACAGTTAGTGTGCAACAAAGAAAAAGGAAAGAATAAAGTTTCCAAACCAATCACCCAAAGTCACCATCCCCTCATGGGTAAATGTTTAGCCAACAGGGTTGCTTAGAGCAGGGCCCGAAGGCCTGTCACAGTCTAAAGCACCTTCCCACAGGGACCCATAGACCCACGTCTGTGTCACCCAGTCCAGGATCTACAAGCACGTGCAGCTTCTTTACGTGTCTCTCTGCTCCACGTGCCTCCCCCAGGTCTCCTCTTGGCTCTTTCCTTTCTCCAGTCTCCTCTCCAGTTTCTTCTCCTCCATGCTCAGCTCCACCCTCCCTTGGGTGGGGCAGGGAACCCAGATCCTCCCCTGGGGACCCCCTTGTTACAGTCCTCTCCGTCACCAGCATGTGTGTGTGTATGGGTGACACCAGCCCTGCAAGGACGGGCAAGGCCCCGGATGTGCGCAGTTCCCTGGGCAGTTACAGGCCAGCACTGCTGCATCCCCCAGGTGAGACAGATGCTCCAGCCCCCAGTGAGAGCCCATGTCACCCACATAGACCTTCCCCCTCAGGGTCCCCCATGCTGCCCCTTCCCTGCTCGGTCCTCTCTGGCTCCCCCTGCACCCCTTTCCACCTCTGTCCCCTAAAGCCCCCATTTCCATCCTCTGCTCTCTCTACCAGGAGCCTCCCCATCTTTCTATCCAGAGCCCTGGGGCTCACCTAGGCCCCTCCCCTCATCCAAAGGATGGAGAATGTCATTTGATTTCCAGGAGGAGGGGCTTTCATCCTTGGAAGCAGAAGCAGAAACAAAGTACAGGGACTCTGAGGCCAAGTTTCCATCCCAAGAGACTGAAGCAGCCTATATATTTGGGGATTTGCCCAGAATCTAGGGGCCAGTTGTTATGTCCTGGAGACCTGGTTATCTCCTAAGTCCAAAGTCACCAACTGGCTAGGAAATATGACACTTAAACTGACACAATGGAACAAGGACAGTTTGTTCAATAAGTGGGACTGGGAAAACTGGACCACCACATGCAAAAGAATGAAACTAGACCCCTACCTCCCACCAGGCACAAAAATCAACTCAAAATGGGTAAAAGATCTGGACATGAGATCCGAAACTATAAAATATATAGAATTTAGGGAAAACACTCCAAGACATACATCTCAGTAACATCTTTAATGTCTTATGCCCCAAAGCAAAGAAAGTGAAGTAAAAGACAAACACTTGGGATTACATCAAACTGAAAATCTTCTGTTCAGCAAAAGAGACATTAACCAAAACAAAAAGACACACCACTGATTGGAAAAAAAAAATCTTTGCACTCCGTGCAGCTGATAAGGGACTGATCACAAAGATATACAAAGAGTTGATGAGACTCAACAAAAACAAAGTAAACAATCCAGTCAAGAAATGGGCAGAAGTCCGCCTCTCTGGTGGCACAAGGGGTTAAGATGCAACCTAGGAAGCTATCCACAGTCTGCACCACGAGTTCGATCCCAGGCCAGAGAGCTACCCACATGGCACAGCAGACCTCTCCTGACTCGCCCGCTGCTCCCCTCAGCAGTGTATTTCAGTTAATCTGCCTGTCTGTTCCCCATTCTGTCTCCGGTGAATCCTCTCACCCCATGTACCTCTGGCCTGTGCCCCAGCTCTTGTATGCATAAATAAATAAATCATTAAAAAAACGAGCAATGATGTAAAATACATATAAATAAATAACTTTTTAAAATGAAAGCAAAAAAAAAAAAAAAAACCTGACACACTTGGGCGCCCCCTTGTGAGCAGATCCCTGTCCTGCCGCTGGGGGCCCAGGGAGCCTGGGGAGGGCCTGGCTGAGCAGGAGAAAGGGCGGCTCTGGGCTCCTGTGCTCAGCCCTGTGGCCACACGGGGGCGCTGCCGCGCTGCTCCGGATTCTGGTGGAGCCGCCAGGACGGGGCGGGGGCTGAGGTGGGCACAGTTGGGGATGCTGGAGGGCGGCGTCCTGGGGTGAGATGCTCTGTGAGGAGTCAGAGCTGCAGGGCTCAGAGGAGAGGAGAGTCCGGAGCTGCCCTGTGTGTGAGGTTTCCAGCTTTTCTCCCCAGTCCTTCTTTTCTCTCTCCAGCCCCTGGATAACAAAACCTGGGAAAACTGGAAAGTAGATATTTTTTTTCCTTCTACAAGCTATTAAGTGTTGAGGGTAGTTTAAGAAAATTAAAGAATACTGTTACATTCACAGAAAAGTTGTAAAGGTAGTAGGTTCTGTTAGGGGGAGAGGATGTCCTGAACAAACTCCACAACCAGGTTTTAAGGCCCCCCCATCCCAGACCAAAGAGATTCAAGACACCAAGGGCTGCAAATCCCACCAAGGACCCCAAAACAAGAAAACAAACAACCCAATCAAAACAAGAGCTAAACAGGCACTTCTCTAAAGAAGACATACGTGTGGCCAATACGTACATGGATAAATGTTTGTCATCATGTGCTGTCAGGAAAATGCCAATTGAAACCACAATGAGATGCCCCCTCACACCTGTGACAATGACCCAGTGTAGGGTGGGGAGGAAAAGGAACTCTGGGACATTATGGATGGGGATGGAGACTGCTCCTGTTAATGTGCTGAATGAGGGGTTCCCTGGACCCTCAAACCTGATGAATCTAAGTGGGTACCGTCATCGGTTGCATAGACAAAGCATAGTACAGTGTGTAAGACCTTTAATAGAGAAGTATGATAATATAATTCATGTGCAATAAAGAATTAGTGTGTAATAGAGAAAGAGAAGAGAAAGAATATAGTTAAAATAGTTTCCAAATGAAACACCCAAGGTTCTCGTCCCCTCTTGTTTAATGCCCAGCCAAACAGGGTTGGCCCAAAGCTGAGGCCTGAAAGCCTGCCACAGTCTAAGGCACCTCTGGTGGGGACTCACAGAAAAGGGGCAGGAAGGGCCAGGCAAGTCTGGAAAGACAAGAGCAAAATCAAAATCCACAGCAAGATAAAGTCTGCCATCGTCAGGCTACCCTGGATCTCTCACCCACATCTTTGTCTCTTTTAAGTGTCTCTTTCATGTCCCCCCTGGTCCTCGGCACCAGCCCAAAGCTCAGAAGCAAGTGTGGTTTTTTCTTCATATGTCCCCCTGCTCCATGCGCCTCTTCCAGTTTCCTTTCCCCACCTCGTTTCTTCTGCCTCCTCTTTAGTTTCTCATCCCTGGTAGGCCCTTCCTGGGGTGGGGCAGGAAAACTGGAACCTTCCTTTCCTATGGATACCACACTGTTACAGTCCCGCCCCTGTGGAGAACAGAATGAAGTTTCCTCAAAATATTCAAAATACCACCTTCCACGTGGTCAAGTATTCCATTCCTTGGTATTTATCCAAAGGAGGTAAAAACACTAATTCCAAATGATATGTGCCTGCTATGTTCACTGCAGCACTGTGCACAATAACCAACTGTGGAAACAACCTAAGTGCCCAATGACAGATGAGTGGACAAAGAAGAGGTGGTAGATAGACACAATGGAATACTACTCAGCTGTGAAAAAGATAAAGCCTTGAATTTGCAAAACATGGATAGATGTGGAGGGGATGATGCTAAGTGAAATAAGTTTGAAGGAGAAAGTCAAATACTAGATGATTTCATTCATATGTGGAATAGAAAGAAACAAAGCAGGGACAGATGAAATAAACTAAAACATACTCTAGAAATATGACTGGAGAATTGACCCTATGGGTGAGGGAGGGTGAGAGCAGGACACAAAGAGGGAAGAGGGCCTCATGGACTGTGGTGCCCTTAGGTGGGTGTGATGTGGGAACAAACATCTGAAGAGGGTGACCCTGTGCCTCTGAACACATACAGTGTGTAAACTGATGTTGCCTCCATAGAAATAATACAGTAATGAGGGAAAAAAGAAAATGCAAGAAAAGAGTAAATTGTCTCCTTCATCCATCACTGACCGCAGGACTTTGCCTTCACCTCCTCACTGTCAAGCAGGCTGAGGGGCTGGTTTCCCACAAGGTCAGAGGCAGGAGGTGCAGGGACTCCTGGGGCTGCTCAGACACCGCTGAGTAGAGACACTGCAGAGAGGGTGGCTCTGAGGGGACCAGAGACAGAGGGTCAGAGTAACCCCCAGTGCTGAGTGAGGATCTGGTTCCCAAGGAGAGGGAGGTGTGTGTATGTATGTGTGTGTGTGTGTGTATGTGTGAAACAGGAGAGACAGGGCACACAGCATAGACAGTGGGAGGACAATTACACATCAAGCACAGCATAAAGGAATTCAAATCCCACAAAGAGCAGAGAATGTCAGGACAACACCTCGATGGCACAAGTTCCATTGAGAAGCTATTTTGAGCAGGTCTGAGAAAGCAATAGGTATGAAGAAGAGGAGGAAGTTTAGAAATATGTCTTGGTTGGACTGAGCTGGAAGGAGCTGGGCAGCACCCCACTCCAGGACCCTGCTAGGATGTGGTAGCACCCCCACCTCTGAAACCTCTCTCCCCCAGACCCCAATGTACACTTCAAGTTCACCTCCTTTGGGGTCACTATAGAAAACCCACTGGCCTCAGAGTCAGGGAGCTCTAGCCTGGCAGCCCCTCTGTTTCCCAGGGTGCCAGGGACCAGCCTCCGGCAAAATGTCGTGTCAGGGGTTTCTGAAAGGATGAGACGGCGTCAGCAAAAATGAAAGGGCTGAGGGGAAGGGGATGAGGTAGAATGAGGAGACACTGACACTTGGTGAGGTGCTAGTATCTTCTGCCGAGAGGCTCAGCAGGTTTTTTATTTATACATTTTTTGCAAGCCGTGAGATGACATTATCATGTGCATAGAAACAAAGCAGAAACAATCAGTGCATCTCTTTTTCCATAGACTTTTGGCCACTACGTGCTCTCAGTAAGAAGGCAACCTTCAAGGGTAATATATAAAAAACCAGACTTAACACTAAAACTTATTATTTCAGCTAGACAATAACCTAAGACAGTGGATAGCCGCCAGTGCATCCCTATCAACTAAAGCCTAAGCAAGAAAAAACTTTTCTTATGCTCATGGCCTTCACAGCAGGGGCCGGCTGCTACTCAACTATCAGAACTTTTTCTACCTAGAAACTCCTTAACTCAAATAGCTTCATTTAAAAACCTTCCCAAGAAACTTCAAGGGAAGGCAAAAAAGGACCTACTATAATAGTTGTATTGTAATGCTTGTCAGGCATGTACTATAACTTGTCTCCCATTGTCAAGTGGGCCAAATTGTTTAATAATTAGTTTCTAACAGATAATTTTCCGTGCTGTTTATTTGCAGTATACTGATGCATATAATGTAGTGCCTAATGTACTTTTTGGGAAATTTTTCTCTTTTTATGACCAAGAACAAAAAGTGAAGGGATGTTAAATCTTCAGCCCCACGGTGTGAGGCCCTTTGAGCTTCTCTGCTTGCCAGTGTCTTATCTGGCTGGGGCATCAAGGCCTCCTGCAGCACCAGGGGTCACTGCCTCCATGGGCTGCAGCTACTTTCTCTTTAGACCAGAGCTGGAGGGAGTCCCACAGGGGGAGGGAGGAGTGTGTGTCCTGCTGGCCTGGCCCAGGGGCAGGATTAGCCCAGGTCACCCCAGTTCCTGAGCTGAGCCTTTGTCCACAGTCCAGGAAGGGAGGGAGAGATGGAGCAGGGTCTACCTCAGCTCCTGGAGGAAGGTGTAACGTTAGAGGGGGCGAAATTATTGTTTCTTTCTCATTTTCTCATCATTACAATCCCCTGGAAACATCCAGAGTGAGGGCTGGGTCCTCTCAGTGACGGGCGTCCACTACCGGCCCAGGCATCTCTTTTATTGTTAAGACTTACAAAAAATTTCCTCCTGATGTGGCTCTTGTGGTGGAGGGAGATGCGTGGGGAGAGAGGGGAGGTGATGACAGAGGCTGGGCCCCAAAACTTCTACAGAATGACCAATTTCTGACCTCTGTTCAAACAGAATAAGGACACTATTTCACATCATAGCCCTGAAATGTCTGAAATCTCTGTGTGCATAAGCAGGGCAAGTCCCAACACAATACATGGTGGTTTGCAGTATGTTGGTTGGTGTGAGAGTCCTAACCCACCATTGCCAGAATCAAGAGTCCTCCTGAGCTGCTTTTGGCATAACTGTATTAACTTCTTAACTCAAATGACATGTATTGGGGTGCAACCCTCCAGGCACTGGGGTGCAGAGTGAGCTGTCCCAGGACTCTGTGTGTCTGTAACTCAGAGTCCAGCTAGACACGGGCCCGGGAAGCACAGAGCGAGGGGCCCCTGACCTGGGAACTGCCGGGCCTCCTCCCTGAGGAGGTGACAGGTGACCTGAGCCCCAGGGGGAGCAGGAGGTGACAGGGAGGTGAGTCACCCCGAGGAGACAGTGTGAGGGTCCTGGGTGTTGGGCATGGGGTGGGTTCAGGGCTGGGCATTGGCAGGAGCTGAGCCGCTGCAGCAGGTGCTGAGGGCCAGAGGCCTCACCCTGGGTCTGGACTCCAGCCTGTTCCTGCCCCCCCAGTACGCGGGTCAGACCTGCACAGGGACTCTCCCCCAGAGCCTCAGTGTCCTCACCTGCATGTGCTGAGGTTAGGGACGTGGTGAGTGTGGGAAGCTGATGCCTGTGAGTCTCAGCTCAGAGCCTGGCACATCATGGGCGTTCAGCCCGTCTGCTCTCCTGGCTGCAGGGAAAGGGGGTGGGGAAGAAAGTGGAGGTGATTCCAGGCCCTGTGAGCCCTCCCTGCCTGGTGTGGGGAGCAGAGAAGGCAGGTGAGGGTCCATGTTGAGAAAGGCCTGGGACTCCATGGGGAGCAGAGACTGGAGAGGGTGAGAGTGTGCGGGGCAGGGAGGAGGCTCCTGTGGCCTGACCAGGCAGGTGTGGTCACCTCCTCCCTGAGCATCTCCTCTTCTCTCCATTTGTTACCCTTTCTCACCCACCTTGCGGGACAGACATGACCTTGGGGCTGCATCATACCCTACAGCCATTTTTTTGTTTGTTTGTTTTTTTAATTAGTTAATCATGCTTGTTTTTTTTTTTTTTTTTTTCACAATATAGAATTTCTCCCCTTAGTTGGGGTCATACAGTTTTTCCCCCACCAAAGCTCACACAGCTTCCTCCACCAGCCACCCCCCCCCATTCCCTACTCTCCCCCTTTCCTTCCCCTTCTGCTCCTGTGTGTCAGGTCTAAGGTCTGATTTCTAGGGTCAGGCTCACTGTGTGTCTTTGTCTGATCCTTTGCTTGGTTTCTCTAGATTCCACATATAAGTGACACAACCTGTATTTCCCTTTATCCTTCTGGCTCACTTCTCTTAGAATCATCCTTTCCAGCTCCATCCATGTTGCTGCAAATGGCATGAGTTTAACTTTTTTTGATCATTGAGTAATATTCCACTGAGTATATATACCACATCTTCTTGAACGACCCATAAGTACTTGGGAATTTACGTTGCTTCCATATATTGGCTATTGTAAATGGTACTGCTAGAAATAGGAGTGTACATATCCTTTCAAATTAATGTTTTTGTGCTGTTTGGATAGATACCTAGGAGTGCAATCCCTGGAACATGTTTATGTCCATTTTCGTCTTTTGAGAAATCTCCACATTTCCTACCACAGGGGCTGGACCTGTCTACCGAGTGTGATAGGGTTCCTCTCCCTCCAGGCCCTCACCAGCACTCGTTTGTTTTTTTTTTTTTTTTTTTTAATATGAGCCCTTCTCACAGGAGTGAGGTGGTATCTCACTGTGGATTTGATCTGAATTTCCCTGGCTGATGATGAGCATTTTTCACATGTCCCGAGCCATCTTCACGTCTTCTCTGGAGACAGGTTCTTCTGCCCATGTTCTGATTGAGTTGTTTGTTTTCTTTTGGTTGAGCTGTGTGAGTGCCCTGTAGATCTTCTATATCAATTCCTTTTCAGATATATATGTGCTATGCAAATATTTCTCCATTCGGTAGGGTGCCTCTTTGTTTTGGTCACTGTCCCTTTCACTGTTCAGAAGCTTTTTGTTTAATGTAATCCTGGTTGTATATTTTCTCCTTTGTTTAACTTGATGCTGAAGATGAATCTATAGATATTTCTGAGGTTTACTTCATGGAGTGTTTTGCTTGTGTTTTTATCTGTGTATTTTACGGGTTCAGGTCTTACATCCCAGTCTTTTATCTATTTTGAGTTGTACGGTGTGTTATGGTGGTCTAGTTTCATTCTTGTGCATGTGGCAGTCCAATAGTCCCAATATCAACTACTGAAGAGGCATTCCTTGTTCCAATGTAGAGACTTTGCTCCTTTGTCAAAGATTAATTGTCCATAAATCTATGGTCTCATTTCTGGGCTCTCAATTCTACTCCATTGGTCTGTGTGCATGGATGCCCCCCCACCCCTTGCAACAAAACCATGGTGTTTAAATTTTTGTGACTTTTTAGTGCAGATGTCAGGAAGTGTGATACTTCTATTTTTCTCCATTTTGATCAGGAGAGCTTTGGCTACTAGGGCATTTTTGTGATTCCATATGAAGTTCAAAATCCTTGTTATTTTTCTTTGAATTGAGAAATCCACTAGGATTTTTATTGAGATTTCATTGAATCTGCAAATTGCTTGTGGTCGGATGGCCATTTTGACAATGTTGATTCTACCAAACCATGAACATTGAATATCTTTCCATTTATTTTTGTCTTCTCTATTTCTTTTAACAATATCTTACAGTTTTCCTTGTAAAGTTCCATTACCTTCTTGTTTTCTTTTCCCCAGATTTTTTTTTTTTTTGAGATTATGAATGGGATGGTTTTCTTCATTTCTCCATCTTTCAGTTCATTATTTACATTTAGAAAGATTCCCACTATAACAGAGCCAAGGGTTGGCTCCATGATGGGCACTTTTGAACAGTTATAACTTTGGTGTTATAAATAATTTTAGCCTAGTATCTCTACAATCTAGTTGTTAAAATACATGTTAATTATATTTCCTTGGGTATGTTATATTTTAACATTGTGTGTCAGACCCACACAGATAGGTTGATGACAACCATATGAAGATAATTTCAATAAACATTTACCTTTGAGTCACACAGTATTTTGAGGGGACAGATACTGAAAACTAAGGACATCCTAGATATGAGCTTTCCAATATGGTAGCTAGTAGTCATTTATGGGGATTTTTTGGTTTAAATAAAAAAAATATTAGGGTCTCCCAGGTGGTGCAGCGGGTAGAGTGCAGCGCTGTGAAGCTGTCCACAGCCTCTGCAGCAACAGTTCGATCCCAATCCTGGCTGGCCGACGAGGTCCCACATGGTGCAGCTGACCTCTCCTGTCTCGCCCGCTGCTCCCCTCAGCAGTGTATTTCATCAGTCTGCCTGTTGTGCTCCCCACTCTGTCTCTGGTGAATCCTCTCACCCTCCCATGCCTCTGGCCTGTGCCCCAGTTCTTGTATAAATAAAAATAAATCTTTTTAAAAAATTTTTGAAAAATTCAATATCTCAGCTAAAAAGCCCACATTTCAAGTGCTCAATAACCAATGAGTTAGCGGCATCTCATTGTGCAGTGCACATATAGAATTGTCCCTTGTCTCAGAATATTCTGTGGGACAGCACAGCTCTTCATGCTCTGTGGCCATCAAGTCAAATGCATTAGACACATGGAGAATGAAAGGGTCTGTAGTATTCCTCTTAAAGAATATGTCAGATCTCGGGCCTCCCCGGTGGCGCAGCGGTTGAGCGTTGGGTTGCAAAGCTGCCCGCTGCCTCTGCAGCGCAGGTTCGATCCCCGGCTGCTCCCCAGACACTGGGGGAGGGTCCCGCATGTCACGCAGACCTCTCCTGCCGCCCGCTGCTCCCCTCAGCAGTGTACTTCGGTCCTTCTGCCTGCTCTGCTCCCTGCTCTGGCTCTGGTGAATTCTCTCACCCTCCCGCGCTTCTGACTGTACCCAGTACTTGTATAAATCAATCAGTCAATCAATCTTGTATAAATAAATAAATAAATCTTTAAAAAAAAAAGAATATGTCAGATCTCTCTCTGAGCTGAGACGCCATATTAAGCTGGTATAAAACAAAACCCAAACAGGCACAAACTTCCCAGTCCCAAAGGGAAGCACCCGTCCCTCCATCTCCTGTCTCAGGCAGCGGCCACTCTCTCTGAGGGGTGAGTTGTAGAGGAGTTCAGGGCAAAGATCTACAACAAGCTTTGGGAGTCAGGGAATCCAACCCAAGGAGAGGGATTCTAGGAAACCAAGAGGAGGCAAAGACATAGAACACTTGAAAAACTCTCCTAGTTGACCAGAAAAGCATTTCGCAAAGTGTGGTCTGTGGAACCCTTGAAGTCCCCAGGAACTTTTCGTGGAATCCATGGGTCGAAACTATTTTCAAAATATTATTTAGACATCATTTGTTTCTTCATTATTTTGCCATTTGCACTTGTTGTAGGACCTCACCCCAAAGAGTGGAAAAGGATTCACCAGCGAGTGCTAGTGGTACTTGAACCAGGCAAGGATTTATTAGACTCATGACTGAGGGAGCCAGTTTGGGAAAAAAAGAATATGACTCAGTTCTCCTAAGGGAGTTAGGAGGAGCTATTTAAAGGGTGAGTTCCCGAGGTAGAGAGGAAGGAGCTGCTTCTGGGTTGGGCTCTACCTGAGCCGGCACACATAGTGCTGGTCCAGCTGAGTGTGGGCGCTCAGTTTCCTCCCTCCAGGAAATGAGGAGATGATCACTAGTTGTCTCCTTACGATGATGTGTGGTGCGGGAGGAAAAAAATTACTCAGAGTCCATGTGCAGAACAATGAGACGCCTAGAGGGACCACACCACGAAGGTGCCAGGATGTAATTTTTATCTCCCAGGGAGCTTCATGTCAGTGTAGTGGGCCCAATTGCTTGGCCAGGACTCACCAGTCTATGATTTAATCCACCCGTTCAATCAGGACTGGGGCAATTCATCCTTCTGCCCCCAATTTCTTTTATTTTGGCTCTCTCACACTGAGGTGAGGCTAGTGAGAATGCAGATTATTGTAACAACTGAGTAGTAGTGAAACAGATCCCCACGGCGCAGGCTACAGGACATAACAGGCTCCCCCCATAGCTTAAGCGGCAGGTGTGTTGCTGTGTTAGAGCCAGTGGTCCCCGCATGTATACCTGTTACACAGCAAGGTGAGAGGAAGCCCAGAACCCCCAAACATGCCCATTCTAAATAGGTTCTGCCATCCACCACATCAAGACACCACATACTCTAGGGCATAAGACCTCTAAGAGAAAGGAAATTTAATACCATTAGTGAGCAATAAAATGAAGAGAAGGGCAAGAATTGATCATATAGTCTCCAAATCAAACATCCAAAGTTACCCACCCCCTCATGGGTAAATACCCAGTCAAATAAGGTTGGGCCAAAGCAGGGCCAGTGAGGCCTGAAAGCTGCCACAAGTCTAAGGTACCTTCAGGTGGGGACCCATAGGAAAGGGCAGAAGAAGCCCAGCATGTCTGGGACAGAAACTGCACAATCAAAACCAAGATAAATGCTGCCATTGTTAACCTCCCCGGCCTCTCACCAGTCTCTCTCCAGTTTCTCTTCCTCCCTGCTCAGCTCCACCCTCCCTTGGGTTGGGCAGGGAACCTGGAACCTCCCCTTTCTGGGGTCCACCCTTTTATATAGCTTGTGGGTCAGCCAGCACAGATAGCTCTGAAAGCAGCAAGCAGAGAAGGGAGTTTCCCTGCCCACTGCCCAAGTGTGCTGCCTGTGGGCCAGCTGTCCCAGCCACTCACAGCAGAGGCAGCAGGCGGCCATGGTTCCCAGGTCCTGCCCAGAGAGCACAGCCCTGGGTCTCTGGCACAGAGGCAGCCCTGAGCCCTATGGCCTCTGGCCCAGGGGGACTTGGAGGAGAATTGGGCCCCATTAGGGCTGTTCTGGGGCTGCTGATCCTTGGAGCTGCCGGCAGAAGGACCCACAGGGCGCCAGGTCAACAAGGCAGGCTCCCAGCAGAGCCCACTTTGCAGCCACCTCCTCCTCCCCATGCCCCCATCCCTTCCTGCTGCAGTTACACTGGCCCATCCAAGGGCCCTGGGTATGGTGTGCCTCTGTCCAAAAGCCTTCCCTGATCTCTGTGCAGGCTCCAGCCTTTTCCCTTTTAAATATGGCACTTACATCATAAATGGGCTAATCAGGCAATGGACCAAGCAGATTTAAGCTCAGTTTCACTCATGGTGATGACTTAATTAAATAAACTTGTTGTTGTTGGACCCTGAGCCTCAATGCTTGTGCAATTGTGCACACAGATGACAACACATTGACAGTCGCCTGTCCCCTCCTTGGCACTGTTTTGTTACTGTTGTTAGTACTGTTGTAGTAGTTATTCTTCACCACTGCTTATTTGCAGAATAAAATACCCGAGGACTTTCAATTCAAAATTTCCTGGTTGAAGCAATAAAATTTGCCTTCCTTATTTTATCATTCTGAGAGCCAAATTTTAATAATATCTGATATGATGAGATGAAAGTACACATATGGGGGCTCCCTGTTGGCCTCGGGATTAAGTCTCAGCGCTATCACTGCTATGGCCTGAGTTGGAACCCCACCAGGGATCTGACCCACATATGGCGCAGCAGACCTCTCCTGTTTTACCTGCTGCTCCCCTCAGCAGTATATTTTCAGTCCATTTGCCTGTTCTGCTCCCCACTCTGTCTCGGATGAATCCTCTCACCCCCTGCATCTCTGGCCTGTACACCAGTTCTTACATGCATAAGAAAATCAATTTAAAAAAAAGAAGACTTGGATTAGTACCCTTATGAGAAGTGACTTGTCACAGATGATTGCCCTCTGACAGGTAAGGATATAGCAAGAGTAGCTAGCTAAAAGGCCCCTCTCCAATGTGAATTGGTCTTGAATGTCCAGGCCTCCAAAACAGTCAGAAATAAATATTTTTTTTTGTTTAAGCACCCAGTCTATGGAATTTGTTATAGCAGCATTGCCGACTAAAACAAATCATAACCTAAGTACCAGATAGGCCACTAGCGGTGGTGAACATGGGGGAATAGCTCCAACTAGTGTTGCAAAGCCTTTGACAACATAATCCACAGAAAAATGGTCTGAACTTACGGTTATAACTTAACCACACCTATTGCTGACTTTAAAAAAAGTCAATATTCTCCATAAAATTAATCAAGGTGCAGGGTCTAATCAAAATAGCCAAGTAATCTAAATAGTAATCCAAAATTACTGGACATGTGAATTGGCAGGAAAATCAGTTCTCAGGGGAGAGACAATCGACAGATGTCAACTCCAGGATGGCATGGTCTAGTGCAAACGCACAGAGGACCGGTTCACTGTCCATTCAGGCAGACAGGTCATGAGAGTCCTGGAGCCTTCGGTGGATTTTATAGGCTTTAATGCTCTCTCAGGGAACCAGGCCACAGGCACACCAGGCAGGGAGGCTGGCATGCAAGGAGGCAAGCATGGGACAGAAAGGGGGTCCGGGAGGCCTGGAGGCTGACAAGCCTCCCAGCTCCTGGCAAATCTTTGCTCTTTCTCTGACCTCCCTCTGGTGTTCTCTGGCATTCTCAGTCTCCTGTCATCTCGTGGCCTCACCTCAAAGTGGTCCCCCAAACTGAGTGGTGGTTGTAGTGTCACTGCCCTTACAGCCCCATCAGCACAGGTGCTTGTGCTTACACATATGCACCCTGTGCTTCCTGGGCCCAGGTGTCCATAACCAAAGGCATGTGTGCCCCAACCACACCCTTCACCCTGGGCATCTATGCAGATGGGAGGGCATAAAAGGTCCTGGTTATTTCATTTACCCTAAGCGTGGGATTTGGAATCATCTGAAAACATTAAAGCAGCCCTTATGAAAATGCTCAACCCAGTAATTGCAAACAATCTCAGTGAGAGAATAGAAGATATAAATGAAAATATAGTAACATTGGTTGGCTGTATGGCAGTGTTCCACTCCAGTGCAGGATGTTGAGAGCAGGGAGGGCTGTCATGTTGGGGGGCAGGTAAGTGGAGACTCTATGCTTTCTGCTCACTTTTGATATGAACCTAAAACTGCTATAAAAATAAAGGGTATTTAAATATATATATCAAAAATGCAATAACTACAATTAAAAGCTCTCTGAATGGGTTTGATAATAGAAAGCTTATGGTAGATTTATTCACAAGCACAAAAGCTGGAAAAAACACAATGTGTAGATGGATGAAAAATGCATACAAACCATCCAAATACTTCTCGATAGTAAATAAATAAAAACCTATTGATGCACTCAACAACTCAGACAGAGCTTAAAAGCAATATGCAGAGGGAAAAAAAAAATCTGTCTCAAAAAGTTGCCTATTGCACGATTCCATTTGTATGACTTTCTCCCAGACAAAATGGTAGCAATTGAAAATTGCTCAGTTCTTAAACTTTGCAAGGAAGGAGTATATGACAAAATATTTAACAGAAAGGAATTGTTTTGATTGCTCTGTAATTTTATTTTATTGTGTGGTGCTCCCGAAAATCCATACCAGCATTAGAATTCATAAACTATACATCAAAAAGCTCTATTTTAGTTAACCTCAATATAGAATTTTTTAAAAATTAATGAGTCACATTTTCTTTAATGAGGAGTTCCAGGTATTCCTGCACTATTCAGGAATTAAGTGTAGCTGAGAGTAGCCTGGTTTGGTTTTTGTTGTTGTTGTTGTTTTTTGTCTGTACGGGTATTTGAAATGTCTGCCTGGGTACCCAAAGATGCATCTGAGAGGTGATCATTTTGAATCAACATTTCCCCAAAACATGTTACAGTGTTAAG
The DNA here is from genome assembly GCF_014898055.3 of Talpa occidentalis. NCBI lineage: Eukaryota > Metazoa > Chordata > Mammalia > Eulipotyphla > Talpidae > Talpa > Talpa occidentalis. The sequence continues at coordinate 41,409,147 of NW_023602073.1, read as the reverse complement.
TCTCCTTCATTTCCTCTGAAGGTAGTTTATTAAATCATTCTTTTGAATAATTTTCCCTTGCATTTGGTTTGGTCTCTTCTTCAGAAATAGTAGGTATATATGTTTTTTTTTAAGATCTATTTATTTATACATACAAGAATTGGGGTGCAGGTGAGAGGCTCAGGAGGTGAGAGGATTCACCAGAGTGTGGGGAGCAGAACAGGAAGATCTACTGAAATGCACTGCTGAGAGGAGCAGCGAGCAAGACATGTCTGCTGCACAATGTAGGCTGCTCCCTGGCCAGCCAGGGATCAAACTCCTGCATTGGCTGGCAGTAGCATGATAGCACTGTCTTTAACCCCTGCGTCACCAGGGAGCCCCTATATTGGATTTTGTCTGTCTTCTTTAGCTATCATTTCTACTTGACCCTTTTTGGCTGTATATGTCAGTTTCAGTTTACTTACATATTAATTAAGGCAGGTGATCATGCCCTCCACATCCTTTCCTATGTTTGCAGAAGAGCCCTTTGTCCTTTATGCCACCCTACTGGCTCTTCATTTCGGCCCTCTCTTCTACTTCGCCATGTTTTGCCAGCTCATATGTCCTCTCCTTCTGTTGTCTGACAACTATTCTCTAAACTCTTACATCTCTGTATCTCTTACATCAGTTTTTTAGAGTTCTATACTTTTTAGAGTCTATATTACCAGGGCCTGGAAAACCGTCCATTATCTGTTTACCTCTTTGACTCTGAACTCTCCAACTTGCCCTCTTTGCTAGCTTCTCAAGACCATCCAGCCTGCCCCAGGATGTGCTAACATGGCAGGCTGATTATTTTGAGGTGAAGAAAATTAAAGTACAGAAGATCCAAGATCTCTTTCCTTCCAAGTTTTATTACTACATAACCTCACTAGAATGACCAAGAAGTTCCACTAGCCATGTGTGGGCCTCTGTGCCCATGCAATTAAGATATATCTTTGCTCTTGCTATTCTGTCTTATGGCTACTTAATCAGTTTCCTGTCATGAGAACTTACCAGGATGGACAACGATTAGTTTCTTCCCAACACCAGCATTCCAGCAACACCGCCATTCTTGCTGTTCCTGGAACCCTCCAGACATGGTCCATCCCAGGACGCTTGCAATCACTGATCTTCTGTCTGGAACACTCCACGCCCAGAGGTCCACACTGATTGCCCCCTCACTAATTGCCTGTCAAGAAATTTGACCAACACTAACTCAGAATATGTTTTTCACTTATATTTCATCAATCAAAATAATGTCATGTGGTCTGTTATAGGGACAGGACATAGGGAACTGGGAAATGTGACTTTGAAAAAACATGACACATTGGCTCCAAATAAAATAGTATCTTTTAGTGAAAAAAAAAAAGAGACGGATGATGGTTTTTGAGATAGGCAAATATTAGGGGCTGCCACTTTCCTCCATGGGATCAGGGGCTGCCTGATTTGTTCATCGGTTTCTCCCTAGCACCTGAGGCCTGGCACAGAGTATCTTAATAACTCTTGAATAAATTACTGTCATCTCACTGGTACTCTGAAAAAAAAAAATAGACAAAACCCCTATTTAAATAAGGACATTTAAATTTACATGTTTGGGGTCTCCCCCGTGGTGCAGCGGTTGAGTGCTGGGTTGCGAAGCTGCCTGCGGCCTCTGCGGCACTGGTTCGATCCCCGGCTGCTCCCAGGCCACTAGAGGAGGGTCCCACATGGCGCGCAGACCTCTCCTGCTGCCCGCTGCTCCCCTTCGGTCCTTCTGCCTCCTCTGCTCCCCACTCTGGCTCTGGTGAATTCTCTCATCCTCCCGTGCTTCTGACTGTACCCAGTGCGTGTATAAACAAACAAACAAATAAATAAGTAAAAAACATGCCTCTATAAAAAAAAATGAATAAATTTACATCTTTGTATTATTAATGAAAGTGGTAACTTTTGATAACTTTTTGATGAGGTTTGGTCAAAAGAGATAAGTTTTTTACCCACTAAGGTAACAGAAATGAGGCTTTTTTCAGATGAGGGAGTTGTGTTGGGGCAAGGGAGAATTCCCCCCACCCCATCTGGGTTCTTCTAAAACTAAATGGATGAGCAAATTCACAACAGACAGATTCGTGGGTGAACAGACCAAAATTTAATAGCGTGTGTGGAGAATTACATGCTTATGAATTCTGAGTAATAATGGCATGAACCTGTGACATTTACTCTGTGTTTCAGGCCCTGAGGCATCAGGAGAGGGAGGGAGAGACGTCCCAGGATGGGCGGATGAGAAGGGGCTGACTCAGCTTCTCTCTGAGAGTAAAGATGAGATTCTCAGCAGAACAGACATGGTCACTGAACACGTGACCAGGATGGTTCCCTCCAAACTGCTGACACATTCTTGTGGGCTCTAAAAGGGGGAGCCGTGATCACTTCTTTTACAGGGAAAAGGAAAAGGACAAAAAGCTCCTAAGTCCTCATGACTCTTAATTTAAAATATGCTGCACTATTGAAGTGACAGTAGCAGCTTCCTTAGGCACAGGGTCTCCACGCTGGTGACATCCCTGGAGGAGACCCTCCCTGGGCGTGTGGGGAGAAGCCCACCCAACCCTTTTGGGGAGACAGGTCAGCAAAGTGGGGCTCCTGTAAGAGTGAAGAAATTGGGAGCAAGGTTTAAAAAGAGGGGAGTTAAGCTCGATGGCAACAGACAGGGCCCGAGAAGAGAAATGGCCAGTGAGAAAGTCCCTGTGATGGGAAGATGGATGACGATGCCCTAAAACCTGTGTTGCCAGTGAGTTGTTGCTTTTCTTGCACCATCAGCACCTTATGTTTCTTTTGATGACAGTGTGGGGAGAATGCTGGGGCGCAGAGGAAGAGTTTAACACAGGATGAAGAAATGTAGTTTCAGAAAAGAGAACTGAGAGGAGATTGAGAACAGGAGAACCATGAGGTTAATGAAAATGACCATTAAACACAGAGCCCCACCCTGTCCCCAGCACGGATAGATACAGAAATATTTGGTGGAAAAGAGGGCGGCACATTCCCAACTGTACATAGCAGTTTAGCGAAAAAGTAAAGGTAGATGTATTAGAGCTGTCCAGACAAATAGTCCTATAGATTGTGT
>NW_023602073.1:41326959-41405959 GCF_014898055.3 Talpa occidentalis | reverse complement strand
AAACTGGAAAGTAGATATTTTTTTTCCTTCTACAAGCTATTAAGTGTTGAGGGTAGTTTAAGAAAATTAAAGAATACTGTTACATTCACAGAAAAGTTGTAAAGGTAGTAGGTTCTGTTAGGGGGAGAGGATGTCCTGAACAAACTCCACAACCAGGTTTTAAGGCCCCCCCATCCCAGACCAAAGAGATTCAAGACACCAAGGGCTGCAAATCCCACCAAGGACCCCAAAACAAGAAAACAAACAACCCAATCAAAACAAGAGCTAAACAGGCACTTCTCTAAAGAAGACATACGTGTGGCCAATACGTACATGGATAAATGTTTGTCATCATGTGCTGTCAGGAAAATGCCAATTGAAACCACAATGAGATGCCCCCTCACACCTGTGACAATGACCCAGTGTAGGGTGGGGAGGAAAAGGAACTCTGGGACATTATGGATGGGGATGGAGACTGCTCCTGTTAATGTGCTGAATGAGGGGTTCCCTGGACCCTCAAACCTGATGAATCTAAGTGGGTACCGTCATCGGTTGCATAGACAAAGCATAGTACAGTGTGTAAGACCTTTAATAGAGAAGTATGATAATATAATTCATGTGCAATAAAGAATTAGTGTGTAATAGAGAAAGAGAAGAAAAAGAATATAGTTAAAATAGTTTCCAAATGAAACACCCAAGGTTCTCGTCCCCTCTTGTTTAATGCCCAGCCAAACAGGGTTGGCCCAAAGCTGAGGCCTGAAAGCCTGCCACAGTCTAAGGCACCTCTGGTGGGGACTCACAGAAAAGGGGCAGGAAGGGCCAGGCAAGTCTGGAAAGACAAGAGCAAAATCAAAATCCACAGCAAGATAAAGTCTGCCATCGTCAGGCTACCCTGGATCTCTCACCCACATCTTTGTCTCTTTTAAGTGTCTCTTTCATGTCCCCCCTGGTCCTCGGCACCAGCCCAAAGCTCAGAAGCAAGTGTGGTTTTTTCTTCATACGTCCCCCTGCTCCATGCGCCTCTTCCAGTTTCCTTTCCCCACCTCGTTTCTTCTGCCTCCTCTTTAGTTTCTCATCCCTGGTAGGCCCTTCCTGGGGTGGGGCAGGAAAACTGGAACCTTCCTTTCCTATGGATACCACACTGTTACAGTCCCGCCCCTGTGGAGAACAGAATGAAGTTTCCTCAAAATATTCAAAATACCACCTTCCACGTGGTCAAGTATTCCATTCCTTGGTATTTATCCAAAGGAGGTAAAAACACTAATTCCAAATGATATGTGCCTGCTATGTTCACTGCAGCACTGTGCACAATAACCAACTGTGGAAACAACCTAAGTGCCCAATGACAGATGAGTGGACAAAGAAGAGGTGGTAGATAGACACAATGGAATACTACTCAGCTGTGAAAAAGATAAAGCCTTGAATTTGCAAAACATGGATAGATGTGGAGGGGATGATGCTAAGTGAAATAAGTTTGAAGGAGAAAGTCAAATACTAGATGATTTCATTCATATGTGGAATAGAAAGAAACAAAGCAGGGACAGATGAAATAAACTAAAACATACTCTAGAAATATGACTGGAGAATTGACCCTATGGGTGAGGGAGGGTGAGAGCAGGACACAAAGAGGGAAGAGGGCCTCATGGACTGTGGTGCCCTTAGGTGGGTGTGATGTGGGAACAAACATCTGAAGAGGGTGACCCTGTGCCTCTGAACACATACAGTGTGTAAACTGATGTTGCCTCCATAGAAATAATACAGTAATGAGGGAAAAAAGAAAATGCAAGAAAAGAGTAAATTGTCTCCTTCATCCATCACTGACCGCAGGACTTTGCCTTCACCTCCTCACTGTCAAGCAGGCTGAGGGGCTGGTTTCCCACAAGGTCAGAGGCAGGAGGTGCAGGGACTCCTGGGGCTGCTCAGACACCGCTGAGTAGAGACACTGCAGAGAGGGTGGCTCTGAGGGGACCAGAGACAGAGGGTCAGAGTAACCCCCAGTGCTGAGTGAGGATCTGGTTCCCAAGGAGAGGGAGGTGTGTGTATGTATGTGTGTGTGTGTGTGTATGTGTGAAACAGGAGAGACAGGGCACACAGCATAGACAGTGGGAGGACAATTACACATCAAGCACAGCATAAAGGAATTCAAATCCCACAAAGAGCAGAGAATGTCAGGACAACACCTCGATGGCACAAGTTCCATTGAGAAGCTATTTTGAGCAGGTCTGAGAAAGCAATAGGTATGAAGAAGAGGAGGAAGTTTAGAAATATGTCTTGGTTGGACTGAGCTGGAAGGAGCTGGGCAGCACCCCACTCCAGGACCCTGCTAGGATGTGGTAGCACCCCCACCTCTGAAACCTCTCTCCCCCAGACCCCAATGTACACTTCAAGTTCACCTCCTTTGGGGTCACTATAGAAAACCCACTGGCCTCAGAGTCAGGGAGCTCTAGCCTGGCAGCCCCTCTGTTTCCCAGGGTGCCAGGGACCAGCCTCCGGCAAAATGTCGTGTCAGGGGTTTCTGAAAGGATGAGACGGCGTCAGCAAAAATGAAAGGGCTGAGGGGAAGGGGATGAGGTAGAATGAGGAGACACTGACACTTGGTGAGGTGCTAGTATCTTCTGCCGAGAGGCTCAGCAGGTTTTTTATTTATACATTTTTTGCAAGCCGTGAGATGACATTATCATGTGCATAGAAACAAAGCAGAAACAATCAGTGCATCTCTTTTTCCATAGACTTTTGGCCACTACGTGCTCTCAGTAAGAAGGCAACCTTCAAGGGTAATATATAAAAAAACAGACTTAACACTAAAACTTATTATTTCAGCTAGACAATAACCTAAGACAGTGGATAGCCGCCAGTGCATCCCTATCAACTAAAGCCTAAGCAAGAAAAAACTTTTCTTATGCTCATGGCCTTCACAGCAGGGGCCGGCTGCTACTCAACTATCAGAACTTTTTCTACCTAGAAACTCCTTAACTCAAATAGCTTCATTTAAAAACCTTCCCAAGAAACTTCAAGGGAAGGCAAAAAAGGACCTACTATAATAGTTGTATTGTAATGCTTGTCAGGCATGTACTATAACTTGTCTCCCATTGTCAAGTGGGCCAAATTGTTTAATAATTAGTTTCTAACAGATAATTTTCCGTGCTGTTTATTTGCAGTATACTGATGCATATAATGTAGTGCCTAATGTACTTTTTGGGAATTTTTTCTCTTTTTATGACCAAGAACAAAAAGTGAAGGGATGTTAAATCTTCAGCCCCACGGTGTGAGGCCCTTTGAGCTTCTCTGCTTGCCAGTGTCTTATCTGGCTGGGGCATCAAGGCCTCCTGCAGCACCAGGGGTCACTGCCTCCATGGGCTGCAGCTACTTTCTCTTTAGACCAGAGCTGGAGGGAGTCCCACAGGGGGAGGGAGGAGTGTGTGTCCTGCTGGCCTGGCCCAGGGGCAGGATTAGCCCAGGTCACCCCAGTTCCTGAGCTGAGCCTTTGTCCACAGTCCAGGAAGGGAGGGAGAGATGGAGCAGGGTCTACCTCAGCTCCTGGAGGAAGGTGTAACGTTAGAGGGGGCGAAATTATTGTTTCTTTCTCATTTTCTCATCATTACAATCCCCTGGAAACATCCAGAGTGAGGGCTGGGTCCTCTCAGTGACGGGCGTCCACTACCGGCCCAGGCATCTCTTTTATTGTTAAGACTTACAAAAAATTTCCTCCTGATGTGGCTCTTGTGGTGGAGGGAGATGCGTGGGGAGAGAGGGGAGGTGATGACAGAGGCTGGGCCCCAAAACTTCTACAGAATGACCAATTTCTGACCTCTGTTCAAACAGAATAAGGACACTATTTCACATCATAGCCCTGAAATGTCTGAAATCTCTGTGTGCATAAGCAGGGCAAGTCCCAACACAATACATGGTGGTTTGCAGTATGTTGGTTGGTGTGAGAGTCCTAACCCACCATTGCCAGAATCAAGAGTCCTCCTGAGCTGCTTTTGGCATAACTGTATTAACTTCTTAACTCAAATGACATGTATTGGGGTGCAACCCTCCAGGCACTGGGGTGCAGAGTGAGCTGTCCCAGGACTCTGTGTGTCTGTAACTCAGAGTCCAGCTAGACACGGGCCCGGGAAGCACAGAGCGAGGGGCCCCTGACCTGGGAACTGCCGGGCCTCCTCCCTGAGGAGGTGACAGGTGACCTGAGCCCCAGGGGGAGCAGGAGGTGACAGGGAGGTGAGTCACCCCGAGGAGACAGTGTGAGGGTCCTGGGTGTTGGGCATGGGGTGGGTTCAGGGCTGGGCATTGGCAGGAGCTGAGCCGCTGCAGCAGGTGCTGAGGGCCAGAGGCCTCACCCTGGGTCTGGACTCCAGCCTGTTCCTGCCCCCCCAGTACGCGGGTCAGACCTGCACAGGGACTCTCCCCCAGAGCCTCAGTGTCCTCACCTGCATGTGCTGAGGTTAGGGACGTGGTGAGTGTGGGAAGCTGATGCCTGTGAGTCTCAGCTCAGAGCCTGGCACATCATGGGCGTTCAGCCCGTCTGCTCTCCTGGCTGCAGGGAAAGGGGGTGGGGAAGAAAGTGGAGGTGATTCCAGGCCCTGTGAGCCCTCCCTGCCTGGTGTGGGGAGCAGAGAAGGCAGGTGAGGGTCCATGTTGAGAAAGGCCTGGGACTCCATGGGGAGCAGAGACTGGAGAGGGTGAGAGTGTGCGGGGCAGGGAGGAGGCTCCTGTGGCCTGACCAGGCAGGTGTGGTCACCTCCTCCCTGAGCATCTCCTCTTCTCTCCATTTGTTACCCTTTCTCACCCACCTTGCGGGACAGACATGACCTTGGGGCTGCATCATACCCTACAGCCATTTTTTTGTTTGTTTGTTTTTTTAATTAGTTAATCATGCTTGTTTTTTTTTTTTTTTTTTTCACAATATAGAATTTCTCCCCTTAGTTGGGGTCATACAGTTTTTCCCCCACCAAAGCTCACACAGCTTCCTCCACCAGCCACCCCCCCCCATTCCCTACTCTCCCCCTTTCCTTCCCCTTCTGCTCCTGTGTGTCAGGTCTAAGGTCTGATTTCTAGGGTCAGGCTCACTGTGTGTCTTTGTCTGATCCTTTGCTTGGTTTCTCTAGATTCCACATATAAGTGACACAACCTGTATTTCCCTTTATCCTTCTGGCTCACTTCTCTTAGAATCATCCTTTCCAGCTCCATCCATGTTGCTGCAAATGGCATGAGTTTAACTTTTTTTTGATCATTGAGTAATATTCCACTGAGTATATATACCACATCTTCTTGAACGACCCATAAGTACTTGGGAATTTACGTTGCTTCCATATATTGGCTATTGTAAATGGTACTGCTAGAAATAGGAGTGTACATATCCTTTCAAATTAATGTTTTTGTGCTGTTTGGATAGATACCTAGGAGTGCAATCCCTGGAACATGTTTATGTCCATTTTCGTCTTTTGAGAACTCTCCACATTTCCTACCACAGGGGCTGGACCTGTCTACCGAGTGTGATAGGGTTCCTCTCCCTCCAGGCCCTCACCAGCACTCGTTTGTTGTTTTTTTTTTTTTTTTTTTTAATATGAGCCCTTCTCACAGGAGTGAGGTGGTATCTCACTGTGGATTTGATCTGAATTTCCCTGGCTGATGATGAGCATTTTTCACATGTCCCGAGCCATCTTCACGTCTTCTCTGGAGACAGGTTCTTCTGCCCATGTTCTGATTGAGTTGTTTGTTTTCTTTTGGTTGAGCTGTGTGAGTGCCCTGTAGATCTTCTATATCAATTCCTTTTCAGATATATATGTGCTATGCAAATATTTCTCCATTCGGTAGGGTGCCTCTTTGTTTTGGTCACTGTCCCTTTCACTGTTCAGAAGCTTTTTGTTTAATGTAATCCTGGTTGTATATTTTCTCCTTTGTTTAACTTGATGCTGAAGATGAATCTATAGATATTTCTGAGGTTTACTTCATGGAGTGTTTTGCTTGTGTTTTTATCTGTGTATTTTACGGGTTCAGGTCTTACATCCCAGTCTTTTATCTATTTTGAGTTGTACGGTGTGTTATGGTGGTCTAGTTTCATTCTTGTGCATGTGGCAGTCCAATAGTCCCAATATCAACTATTGAAGAGGCATTCCTTGTTCCAATGTAGAGACTTTGCTCCTTTGTCAAAGATTAATTGTCCATAAATCTATGGTCTCATTTCTGGGCTCTCAATTCTACTCCATTGGTCTGTGTGCATGGATGCCCCCCCACCCCTTGCAACAAAACCATGGTGTTTAAATTTTTGTGACTTTTTAGTGCAGATGTCAGGAAGTGTGATACTTCTATTTTTCTCCATTTTGATCAGGAGAGCTTTGGCTACTAGGGCATTTTTGTGATTCCATATGAAGTTCAAAATCCTTGTTATTTTTCTTTGAATTGAGAAATCCACTAGGATTTTTATTGAGATTTCATTGAATCTGCAAATTGCTTGTGGTCGGATGGCCATTTTGACAATGTTGATTCTACCAAACCATGAACATTGAATATCTTTCCATTTATTTTTGTCTTCTCTATTTCTTTTAACAATATCTTACAGTTTTCCTTGTAAAGTTCCATTACCTTCTTGTTTTCTTTTCCCCAGATTTTTTTTTTTTTTGAGATTATGAATGGGATGGTTTTCTTCATTTCTCCATCTTTCAGTTCATTATTTACATTTAGAAAGATTCCCACTATAACAGAGCCAAGGGTTGGCTCCATGATGGGCACTTTTGAACAGTTATAACTTTGGTGTTATAAATAATTTTAGCCTAGTATCTCTACAATCTAGTTGTTAAAATACATGTTAATTATATTTCCTTGGGTATGTTATATTTTAACATTGTGTGTCAGACCCACACAGATAAGTTGATGACAACCATATGAAGATAATTTCAATAAACATTTACCTTTGAGTCACACAGTATTTTGAGGGGACAGATACTGAAAACTAAGGACATCCTAGATATGAGCTTTCCAATATGGTAGCTAGTAGTCATTTATGGGGATTTTTTGGTTTAAATAAAAAAAATATTAGGGTCTCCCAGGTGGTGCAGCGGGTAGAGTGCAGCGCTGTGAAGCTGTCCACAGCCTCTGCAGCAACAGTTCGATCCCAATCCTGGCTGGCCGACGAGGTCCCACATGGTGCAGCTGACCTCTCCTGTCTCGCCCGCTGCTCCCCTCAGCAGTGTATTTCATCAGTCTGCCTGTTGTGCTCCCCACTCTGTCTCTGGTGAATCCTCTCACCCTCCCATGCCTCTGGCCTGTGCCCCAGTTCTTGTATAAATAAAAATAAATCTTTTTAAAAAATTTTTGAAAAATTCAATATCTCAGCTAAAAAGCCCACATTTCAAGTGCTCAATAACCAATGAGTTAGCGGCATCTCATTGTGCAGTGCACATATAGAATTGTCCCTTGTCTCAGAATATTCTGTGGGACAGCACAGCTCTTCATGCTCTGTGGCCATCAAGTCAAATGCATTAGACACATGGAGAATGAAAGGGTCTGTAGTATTCCTCTTAAAGAATATGTCAGATCTCGGGCCTCCCCGGTGGCGCAGCGGTTGAGCGTTGGGTTGCAAAGCTGCCCGCTGCCTCTGCAGCGCAGGTTCGATCCCCGGCTGCTCCCCAGACACTGGGGGAGGGTCCCGCATGTCACGCAGACCTCTCCTGCCGCCCGCTGCTCCCCTCAGCAGTGTACTTCGGTCCTTCTGCCTGCTCTGCTCCCTGCTCTGGCTCTGGTGAATTCTCTCACCCTCCCGCGCTTCTGACTGTACCCAGTACTTGTATAAATCAATCAGTCAATCAATCTTGTATAAATAAATAAATAAATCTTTAAAAAAAAAAGAATATGTCAGATCTCTCTCTGAGCTGAGACGCCATATTAAGCTGGTATAAAACAAAACCCAAACAGGCACAAACTTCCCAGTCCCAAAGGGAAGCACCCGTCCCTCCATCTCCTGTCTCAGGCAGCGGCCACTCTCTCTGAGGGGTGAGTTGTAGAGGAGTTCAGGGCAAAGATCTACAACAAGCTTTGGGAGTCAGGGAATCCAACCCAAGGAGAGGGATTCTAGGAAACCAAGAGGAGGCAAAGACATAGAACACTTGAAAAACTCTCCTAGTTGACCAGAAAAGCATTTCGCAAAGTGTGGTCTGTGGAACCCTTGAAGTCCCCAGGAACTTTTCGTGGAATCCATGGGTCGAAACTATTTTCAAAATATTATTTAGACATCATTTGTTTCTTCATTATTTTGCCATTTGCACTTGTTGTAGGACCTCACCCCAAAGAGTGGAAAAGGATTCACCAGCGAGTGCTAGTGGTACTTGAACCAGGCAAGGATTTATTAGACTCATGACTGAGGGAGCCAGTTTGGGAAAAAAAGAATATGACTCAGTTCTCCTAAGGGAGTTAGGAGGAGCTATTTAAAGGGTGAGTTCCCGAGGTAGAGAGGAAGGAGCTGCTTCTGGGTTGGGCTCTACCTGAGCCGGCACACATAGTGCTGGTCCAGCTGAGTGTGGGCGCTCAGTTTCCTCCCTCCAGGAAATGAGGAGATGATCACTAGTTGTCTCCTTACGATGATGTGTGGTGCGGGAGGAAAAAAATTACTCAGAGTCCATGTGCAGAACAATGAGACGCCTAGAGGGACCACACCACGAAGGTGCCAGGATGTAATTTTTATCTCCCAGGGAGCTTCATGTCAGTGTAGTGGGCCCAATTGCTTGGCCAGGACTCACCAGTCTATGATTTAATCCACCCGTTCAATCAGGACTGGGGCAATTCATCCTTCTGCCCCCAATTTCTTTTATTTTGGCTCTCTCACACTGAGGTGAGGCTAGTGAGAATGCAGATTATTGTAACAACTGAGTAGTAGTGAAACAGATCCCCACGGCGCAGGCTACAGGACATAACAGGCTCCCCCCATAGCTTAAGCGGCAGGTGTGTTGCTGTGTTAGAGCCAGTGGTCCCCGCATGTATACCTGTTACACAGCAAGGTGAGAGGAAGCCCAGAACCCCCAAACATGCCCATTCTAAATAGGTTCTGCCATCCACCACATCAAGACACCACATACTCTAGGGCATAAGACCTCTAAGAGAAAGGAAATTTAATACCATTAGTGAGCAATAAAATGAAGAGAAGGGCAAGAATTGATCATATAGTCTCCAAATCAAACATCCAAAGTTACCCACCCCCTCATGGGTAAATACCCAGTCAAATAAGGTTGGGCCAAAGCAGGGCCAGTGAGGCCTGAAAGCTGCCACAAGTCTAAGGTACCTTCAGGTGGGGACCCATAGGAAAGGGCAGAAGAAGCCCAGCATGTCTGGGACAGAAACTGCACAATCAAAACCAAGATAAATGCTGCCATTGTTAACCTCCCCGGCCTCTCACCAGTCTCTCTCCAGTTTCTCTTCCTCCCTGCTCAGCTCCACCCTCCCTTGGGTTGGGCAGGGAACCTGGAACCTCCCCTTTCTGGGGTCCACCCTTTTATATAGCTTGTGGGTCAGCCAGCACAGATAGCTCTGAAAGCAGCAAGCAGAGAAGGGAGTTTCCCTGCCCACTGCCCAAGTGTGCTGCCTGTGGGCCAGCTGTCCCAGCCACTCACAGCAGAGGCAGCAGGCGGCCATGGTTCCCAGGTCCTGCCCAGAGAGCACAGCCCTGGGTCTCTGGCACAGAGGCAGCCCTGAGCCCTATGGCCTCTGGCCCAGGGGGACTTGGAGGAGAATTGGGCCCCATTAGGGCTGTTCTGGGGCTGCTGATCCTTGGAGCTGCCGGCAGAAGGACCCACAGGGCGCCAGGTCAACAAGGCAGGCTCCCAGCAGAGCCCACTTTGCAGCCACCTCCTCCTCCCCATGCCCCCCATCCCTTCCTGCTGCAGTTACACTGGCCCATCCAAGGGCCCTGGGTATGGTGTGCCTCTGTCCAAAAGCCTTCCCTGATCTCTGTGCAGGCTCCAGCCTTTTCCCTTTTAAATATGGCACTTACATCATAAATGGGCTAATCAGGCAATGGACCAAGCAGATTTAAGCTCAGTTTCACTCATGGTGATGACTTAATTAAATAAACTTGTTGTTGTTGGACCCTGAGCCTCAATGCTTGTGCAATTGTGCACACAGATGACAACACATTGACAGTCGCCTGTCCCCTCCTTGGCACTGTTTTGTTACTGTTGTTAGTACTGTTGTAGTAGTTATTCTTCACCACTGCTTATTTGCAGAATAAAATACCCGAGGACTTTCAATTCAAAATTTCCTGGTTGAAGCAATAAAATTTGCCTTCCTTATTTTATCATTCTGAGAGCCAAATTTTAATAATATCTGATATGATGAGATGAAAGTACACATATGGGGGCTCCCTGTTGGCCTCGGGATTAAGTCTCAGCGCTATCACTGCTATGGCCTGAGTTGGAACCCCACCAGGGATCTGACCCACATATGGCGCAGCAGACCTCTCCTGTTTTACCTGCTGCTCCCCTCAGCAGTATATTTTCAGTCCATTTGCCTGTTCTGCTCCCCACTCTGTCTCGGATGAATCCTCTCACCCCCTGCATCTCTGGCCTGTACACCAGTTCTTACATGCATAAGAAAATCAATTTAAAAAAAAGAAGACTTGGATTAGTACCCTTATGAGAAGTGACTTGTCACAGATGATTGCCCTCTGACAGGTAAGGATATAGCAAGAGTAGCTAGCTAAAAGGCCCCTCTCCAATGTGAATTGGTCTTGAATGTCCAGGCCTCCAAAACAGTCAGAAATAAATATTTTTTTTTTGTTTAAGCACCCAGTCTATGGAATTTGTTATAGCAGCATTGCCGACTAAAACAAATCATAACCTAAGTACCAGATAGGCCACTAGCGGTGGTGAACATGGGGGAATAGCTCCAACTAGTGTTGCAAAGCCTTTGACAACATAATCCACAGAAAAATGGTCTGAACTTACGGTTATAACTTAACCACACCTATTGCTGACTTTAAAAAAAGTCAATATTCTCCATAAAATTAATCAAGGTGCAGGGTCTAATCAAAATAGCCAAGTAATCTAAATAGTAATCCAAAATTACTGGACATGTGAATTGGCAGGAAAATCAGTTCTCAGGGGAGAGACAATCGACAGATGTCAACTCCAGGATGGCATGGTCTAGTGCAAACGCACAGAGGACCGGTTCACTGTCCATTCAGGCAGACAGGTCATGAGAGTCCTGGAGCCTTCGGTGGATTTTATAGGCTTTAATGCTCTCTCAGGGAACCAGGCCACAGGCACACCAGGCAGGGAGGCTGGCATGCAAGGAGGCAAGCATGGGACAGAAAGGGGGTCCGGGAGGCCTGGAGGCTGACAAGCCTCCCAGCTCCTGGCAAATCTTTGCTCTTTCTCTGACCTCCCTCTGGTGTTCTCTGGCATTCTCAGTCTCCTGTCATCTCGTGGCCTCACCTCAAAGTGGTCCCCCAAACTGAGTGGTGGTTGTAGTGTCACTGCCCTTACAGCCCCATCAGCACAGGTGCTTGTGCTTACACATATGCACCCTGTGCTTCCTGGGCCCAGGTGTCCATAACCAAAGGCATGTGTGCCCCAACCACACCCTTCACCCTGGGCATCTATGCAGATGGGAGGGCATAAAAGGTCCTGGTTATTTCATTTACCCTAAGCGTGGGATTTGGAATCATCTGAAAACATTAAAGCAGCCCTTATGAAAATGCTCAACCCAGTAATTGCAAACAATCTCAGTGAGAGAATAGAAGATATAAATGAAAATATAGTAACATTGGTTGGCTGTATGGCAGTGTTCCACTCCAGTGCAGGATGTTGAGAGCAGGGAGGGCTGTCATGTTGGGGGGCAGGTAAGTGGAGACTCTATGCTTTCTGCTCACTTTTGATATGAACCTAAAACTGCTATAAAAATAAAGGGTATTTAAATATATATATCAAAAATGCAATAACTACAATTAAAAGCTCTCTGAATGGGTTTGATAATAGAAAGCTTATGGTAGATTTATTCACAAGCACAAAAGCTGGAAAAAACACAATGTGTAGATGGATGAAAAATGCATACAAACCATCCAAATACTTCTCGATAGTAAATAAATAAAAACCTATTGATGCACTCAACAACTCAGACAGAGCTTAAAAGCAATATGCAGAGGGAAAAAAAAAATCTGTCTCAAAAAGTTGCCTATTGCACGATTCCATTTGTATGACTTTCTCCCAGACAAAATGGTAGCAATTGAAAATTGCTCAGTTCTTAAACTTTGCAAGGAAGGAGTATATGACAAAATATTTAACAGAAAGGAATTGTTTTGATTGCTCTGTAATTTTATTTTATTGTGTGGTGCTCCCGAAAATCCATACCAGCATTAGAATTCATAAACTATACATCAAAAAGCTCTATTTTAGTTAACCTCAATATAGAATTTTTTAAAAATTAATGAGTCACATTTTCTTTAATGAGGAGTTCCAGGTATTCCTGCACTATTCAGGAATTAAGTGTAGCTGAGAGTAGCCTGGTTTGGTTTTTGTTGTTGTTGTTGTTTTTTGTCTGTACGGGTATTTGAAATGTCTGCCTGGGTACCCAAAGATGCATCTGAGAGGTGATCATTTTGAATCAACATTTCCCCAAAACATGTTACAGTGTTAAGTCTCCTTCATTTCCTCTGAAGGTAGTTTATTAAATCATTCTTTTGAATAATTTTCCCTTGCATTTGGTTTGGTCTCTTCTTCAGAAATAGTAGGTATATATTGTTTTTTTTAAGATCTATTTATTTATACATACAAGAATTGGGGTGCAGGTGAGAGGCTCAGGAGGTGAGAGGATTCACCAGAGTGTGGGGAGCAGAACAGGAAGATCTACTGAAATGCACTGCTGAGAGGAGCAGCGAGCAAGACATGTCTGCTGCACAATGTAGGCTGCTCCCTGGCCAGCCAGGGATCAAACTCCTGCATTGGCTGGCAGTAGCATGATAGCACTGTCTTTAACCCCTGCGTCACCAGGGAGCCCCTATATTGGATTTTGTCTGTCTTCTTTAGCTATCATTTCTACTTGACCCTTTTTGGCTGTATATGTCAGTTTCAGTTTACTTACATATTAATTAAGGCAGGTGATCATGCCCTCCACATCCTTTCCTATGTTTGCAGAAGAGCCCTTTGTCCTTTATGCCACCCTACTGGCTCTTCATTTCGGCCCTCTCTTCTACTTCGCCATGTTTTGCCAGCTCATATGTCCTCTCCTTCTGTTGTCTGACAACTATTCTCTAAACTCTTACATCTCTGTATCTCTTACATCAGTTTTTTAGAGTTCTATACTTTTTAGAGTCTATATTACCAGGGCCTGGAAAACCGTCCATTATCTGTTTACCTCTTTGACTCTGAACTCTCCAACTTGCCCTCTTTGCTAGCTTCTCAAGACCATCCAGCCTGCCCCAGGATGTGCTAACATGGCAGGCTGATTATTTTGAGGTGAAGAAAATTAAAGTACAGAAGATCCAAGATCTCTTTCCTTCCAAGTTTTATTACTACATAACCTCACTAGAATGACCAAGAAGTTCCACTAGCCATGTGTGGGCCTCTGTGCCCATGCAATTAAGATATATCTTTGCTCTTGCTATTCTGTCTTATGGCTACTTAATCAGTTTCCTGTCATGAGAACTTACCAGGATGGACAACGATTAGTTTCTTCCCAACACCAGCATTCCAGCAACACCGCCATTCTTGCTGTTCCTGGAACCCTCCAGACATGGTCCATCCCAGGACGCTTGCAATCACTGATCTTCTGTCTGGAACACTCCACGCCCAGAGGTCCACACTGATTGCCCCCTCACTAATTGCCTGTCAAGAAATTTGACCAACACTAACTCAGAATATGTTTTTCACTTATATTTCATCAATCAAAATAATGTCATGTGGTCTGTTATAGGGACAGGACATAGGGAACTGGGAAATGTGACTTTGAAAAAACATGACACATTGGCTCCAAATAAAATAGTATCTTTTAGTGAAAAAAAAAAAGAGACGGATGATGGTTTTTGAGATAGGCAAATATTAGGGGCTGCCACTTTCCTCCATGGGATCAGGGGCTGCCTGATTTGTTCATCGGTTTCTCCCTAGCACCTGAGGCCTGGCACAGAGTATCTTAATAACTCTTGAATAAATTACTGTCATCTCACTGGTACTCTGAAAAAAAAAAAAATAGACAAAACCCCTATTTAAATAAGGACATTTAAATTTACATGTTTGGGGTCTCCCCCGTGGTGCAGCGGTTGAGTGCTGGGTTGCGAAGCTGCCTGCGGCCTCTGCGGCACTGGTTCGATCCCCGGCTGCTCCCAGGCCACTAGAGGAGGGTCCCACATGGCGCGCAGACCTCTCCTGCTGCCCGCTGCTCCCCTTCGGTCCTTCTGCCTCCTCTGCTCCCCACTCTGGCTCTGGTGAATTCTCTCATCCTCCCGTGCTTCTGACTGTACCCAGTGCGTGTATAAACAAACAAACAAATAAATAAGTAAAAAACATGCCTCTATAAAAAAAAATGAATAAATTTACATCTTTGTATTATTAATGAAAGTGGTAACTTTTGATAACTTTTTGATGAGGTTTGGTCAAAAGAGATAAGTTTTTTACCCACTAAGGTAACAGAAATGAGGCTTTTTTCAGATGAGGGAGTTGTGTTGGGGCAAGGGAGAATTCCCCCCACCCCATCTGGGTTCTTCTAAAACTAAATGGATGAGCAAATTCACAACAGACAGATTCGTGGGTGAACAGACCAAAATTTAATAGCGTGTGTGGAGAATTACATGCTTATGAATTCTGAGTAATAATGGCATGAACCTGTGACGTTTACTCTGTGTTTCAGGCCCTGAGGCATCAGGAGAGGGAGGGAGAGACGTCCCAGGATGGGCGGATGAGAAGGGGCTGACTCAGCTTCTCTCTGAGAGTAAAGATGAGATTCTCAGCAGAACAGACATGGTCACTGAACACGTGACCAGGATGGTTCCCTCCAAACTGCTGACACATTCTTGTGGGCTCTAAAAGGGGGAGCCGTGATCACTTCTTTTACAGGGAAAAAGGAAAAGGACAAAAAGCTCCTAAGTCCTCATGACTCTTAATTTAAAATATGCTGCACTATTGAAGTGACAGTAGCAGCTTCCTTAGGCACAGGGTCTCCACGCTGGTGACATCCCTGGAGGAGACCCTCCCTGGGCGTGTGGGGAGAAGCCCACCCAACCCTTTTGGGGAGACAGGTCAGCAAAGTGGGGCTCCTGTAAGAGTGAAGAAATTGGGAGCAAGGTTTAAAAAGAGGGGAGTTAAGCTCGATGGCAACAGACAGGGCCCGAGAAGAGAAATGGCCAGTGAGAAAGTCCCTGTGATGGGAAGATGGATGACGATGCCCTAAAACCTGTGTTGCCAGTGAGTTGTTGCTTTTCTTGCACCATCAGCACCTTATGTTTCTTTTGATGACAGTGTGGGGAGAATGCTGGGGCGCAGAGGAAGAGTTTAACACAGGATGAAGAAATGTAGTTTCAGAAAAGAGAACTGAGAGGAGATTGAGAACAGGAGAACCATGAGGTTAATGAAAATGACCATTAAACACAGAGCCCCGCCCTGTCCCCAGCACGGATAGATACAGAAATATTGGTGGAAAAGAGGGCGGCACAGATTCCCAACTGTACATAGCAGTTTAGCGAAAAAGTAAAGGGTAGATGTATTAGAGCTGTCCAGACAAATAGTCCTATAGATTGTGTGTGTGTGTGTAAATCATTTCTTACAAGTATTATAAGGAATTGCCAACATAATTATGGCAACTGAAAACATACTTTGACTTAGGTTGTCTTTAGTCATTTTTCCCTTCAAGTTCTATGTTTACCTTCAGTCACAAAATCAAATCCCATCTCTCTACGAAGTTCTCTCTAACCACTTCAGCTTGGGTTCATTCCAGTGGCGCCCCAAAAGGGAAGAATAGAAAAGTTGTCAGAGTGAAAGATGTACTTTTGTTCATGTATTGTTCTTCGCTTCTCTTTCCTTTTTTTGTTTCTGTCTCCTCATCTCATAACTTAAAAAAGAAAATCAGCACAAACTTCACTCTACATTGTCCTGTTTTATCATTATTGCTTTATAGATTCCCCAGCTACTTTACCAGGTAAAGGAGGGCAAAGAACGCATCTTCTCTTTTTTTTTTCCTACATAATACACAGCACCTAGAAGAGTGTTGAATATTTAATGAACAATATTTGCTAGAGTTACTTGTTTTAATAAATGTTTATAATAGTTTAACAGTGGGTATTTCACAGAACTACAGAGAAATTAGGTGTCTAAAACCCAATATATCTATAAACTGGTTTTCTGGGGTTTTTTTTAAAGATTTATTTATTTATTCATACAAGAACCAGGGTACAGTCCAGATGGGCAGGAGGGTGAGAGGATTCACCAGAGACAGAGTGGGGAACAGAACAGGCAGACTGACGAAATACACTGCTGAGGGGAGCAGCAGGCAAGACAGGAGAGGTCTGCTCGCCATGCCATGTGGGACCCTCGCTGGCCAGCCAGGATCGAAGTGGCACTGCAGAGGCCGCTGACAGCTTCACAGCACCGTGCTCAAATGCCTGTGCCACCAGGGGCGGCCCTAAACTGTTTTTCTAAGTTAAAAATATCTCATACAAAGTAGACAGAATTGCCAAATGAATTGTAATGATAATTTTCTTGGTCATATGAGAGAAAAATTCTTATCAGGATATTTTTGAGTTGTGTCAATTTTAGACCTATCTTTAGGATTTTATTGGCTTTCTAGACATACCCTCCAGCTATATGGACCAATACAAGTTGTACTGGTAATACTAAAATATTTTAACACAGTTAGTCAATGTCATTCTTTTTGTTGTAGTCACTGATAATATGCCATGTAAATTTGTTTCACCCAACAAAAACATTTTGAGAACAGATGGACATTCAAAAATCCTCAAATGCTTCCTTCTCAAAGTATTAAAATTACTGGCTACATTGGAAACAATAATAGAGCAAATCAAATTTGATTTCATTTCTAAGATTAGAAAGGGACTAGAATTAAAATACTTGAAGAATCACTGATTATTGAATCTTATGCATTCTGACAAGAAATCCTCTCCTGCCAGGAAAATATGCATACAAGTTTGACACTGAGACTTCAAGAGAGCAGAGATGACCTGGGTAATTCTATCAGCACCTCAGTAAGTGAGCTGGAAACACTAAGTTTATAATTCACAGGGACCCTTAGGTTGAAGGACTAAATCTCTCCAAGGCAAAGGCAAAGAATATACTAAAATATGAGGAGGGTGGGTTGCTGATGAGAGAAAATCTCCCACAAGTCATATTCTTTTTGTATTATACAGGCCTCTTTAACAGAAAGTTGATTTGACATAAAGTGTTGGGAGCTGGGTATTGCAATGATTGAGAGTTCACAGAGTTCAGAGGCAGGAATGCACTGGAGTTCTGGAAGGAAGTGAAACATGCAACTAAGCTGACAGATTCTAGGAAGTGCTCTTGGTCCAAATCTGCTTCTCCTTTTTGCATTTCCTCCTGTCTTCTTTTCCCTGAAGCTTACCTCTCTCTGGTCTTCACTTCAAAGTGGGCTATAGTGGAAGGCCACATGAAGAGGCAAATTTTATTTTTGTACATATTGTTGAAATACCTGGATGACATCATAGTTGACCAGTGAGTTCATGTTGCCTGAACTTCAGTAATCAACAGTGGCCGTGGACCATCTTATCTTTCATCCATTTTACTGCCTGGAGACTCTTTTTTTTTAATAATAAATTTTATTTTTATATTCCCCATACAATTGCAACCCCCTTATTTTGACCTCAATCCCTCCCCTCCCGCCCCCTACCCCCCATAGAGTGTCTCTGGTTCATAGTTTTTTGTTGATTTTGATTTTCACTTTCTTATAGTTATTCATTTTCCTGGTCCCTCTCACTCATAGCAGGAATCTAGAAAACTTAAATAAGGTGCCTGGAGACTCTTCTGTGGTTTCTCTCGTAACAGGATGCTTAAATACAATTTTGAAATGCTCCATTTTGATACCGGCGCTGCATAGGCTGCAGGCAGCTTCGCAACCCAGCGCTCAACCACTGCACCACCGGGGAGGCCCTGTTTTACAACTTTTGGTGTGGAGGTCTTGTATATTTGTGTTTAATTTATTTCTGAAAAATGTTGATTTTTCTAATCGCTCTTAAAAATGGAATTTCTTATTGTTTAATTATGTTTATTGAGGTAACATTAATTTATAACACTGTGTATGTTTTTGGAATATAGGTTCACACTTCGACAAATGTATACCAAACCAGTACTCTTCCAACTAACCCTATAAATGGATTTCTAAGATTTCATTATAAACAGTGGGTTTGCTGCTAGTACATAAAAGAGCAACTGACCTTAGCATATGGTCATAATCCTGCAACATTTTCAAATTTCTATATTATTGCTAGTAATTGCTTATGAATTCCTTAGAATTTTCTATGCAAGTAAATATTATCCTCTTTACTTAATTTTCTTGCCATATTCCATTGGCGAGGGATGCCACTTTAACTTTAAGAGAGATTATCTTGGCCCTTGTTCAATTTTAGAGGGAAAACTGTACTGTGTCCTTGAGCATATTATCAACTGTAAGATTTTTATTAATACACTTTATCAGAGAGAGGAATTTCCTCTTTGATTCCTAGTTGGATTAGAATGGGTTTTTTTGGTCACGAATAAATTTTTAATTTTGTCATGTGCTTTTCTATTCATATTATGAAAAGACCCTGTGGTTTTGTTTCTTTGTTCTGTTAATATGTTGAGTGGTATTGATTGACTGCCGAATGCAAAACTAACCTTGCATTTCTGGGATAAACTGTTTTATCATGGTGTATCAGTCTGCAAATAAATTTCTGCATTGAATTTGCCTATATTTAACTAAGGATTTTTGTATCTATGATTATTAAGAATAGTTCTTTGTAATTTTCTTTTGAAAATATTAAATTCACATTTTACTATAGGAAATTAATTTTTCTCACCAAAATAACAGCTATCATTACTATATTATTACTACACAAACAGAAAAGTTCCTATCTTCCCAGATAGTTCTTATAAATCAGAACAAGGTAGTAGATATAGATTCATTCAAATAGATGGTCCATATCCTTGGCTTCTGTTTCTGTTTTGACCGTGAAATAAAAGTGTTCATTGCACACCTGCTGGATGTGTATGGTTGGGTTAAGTTCTAAATTCAACAAGTGAATGTAAATAACAATCATATGTGGAACACTGGTGAATTGTTTTATATTCAAACTTCAATTTTCTTTTTATATTTACTTAATGGAGACAAAATCGATACTGAAATCTCTTTTGTGAACTCACAGTTTCACAACATACAGAAACACCTTCTAGTCAGTGTTCAGTCCTGAACTTTATTGTAATATTTAATAAGATATATTTATTCTCCCACACCTCCCCAGATTCACTTCTTCAAAGAACTAGTAACTAACACATGATAATTATATTTTTGGCAACAAGAACGTTATGCTCAAATGACAACTAAAATTCTCCAGAGTGCCACCCACAGAAATCCCACGGAAATGAAATGTTCTTTCAATACTGTCTTCAGAAAAGTGATGTCTTCAAAGATGAAAATTCAGTGAACTTTTAGTAGGTAGGTAAATCTAACATTTAATAGGTAGATTTTTCAATGTTTAATTTATTAACTGGAATGAGACACTATTTGATGATTAGGTGGCCTATAGATACCTACAGCTTTCCCTCCAAATATAAAATAGAAGCATAAAAACTATTCCTACTAAAAACTTCTTCTTACTATTTTTGGTGGTTTCTGAAGTACTTTTAAAAAACTCTGGCTTCACTTGACTACTACCTCACACCATGCACAGAAACCAACTCAAAATGGATTAAAGAATAAGACATAAGTCCTGAAACCATAAAATACATAGAAGAAAATATAGGTGAAACACTACATGACATGCACCTCAAAGACATATTTACATACACATCGCCCAAAGCAGTGACAGTGAAGGCAAAGATAAACAACTGGGACTACATCAAATTAAAGAGCTTCTGCACAGCAGAAGAGACAATAACCAAAACAAAGAGAAACTGGGAGAAACTTTTGCACACAACACTAATGATAAAGGACTGATCACAAAAATCAACAAAGACCTGATGAGACTCAACAAAAACAAAAACAATCCAGTCAAAAAATGGGCAGAAGAGCTAAAAAGAAACTTCTCTGAAGAGGAAATGCAAATGGCCAACAGGCATATGAAAAAATGTTCAACATCACTTGTAATCAGGGAAATGCAAATCAAAACTACCATGAGATACCATCTTACACCAGTGAGAATGGCACATATTAAAAAAAAAAAAAAACAAACCTAGCAACAACAAATGTTGGCGAGGGTGTGGAGAAAAAGGAACTCTCCTACACTGCTGGTGGGAGTGCAAACTGGTCCAACCACTATGGAGAGCTGTGTGGAGATTTCTGGACCTACTAAACATAGAGCTTCCATATGATCCAGCAATTCCACTCCTAGGTATTTACCCAAAGGACACAGAAACATCAATTCCAAAGAACACCTGCACCCCTATGTTTACAGCAGCACTATTTACAATAGCTAAGCTTTGGAAACAACCCAAATGCCCAAAACTAGATGACTGGATCAAGAAGATGTGGTACATATACACCATGGAATATTACTCAGTATTCAAAAAAGATAAACACGTGCAATTTGCAGCAACATGGATGGCGCTGGAAGGGATCATGCTCAGCGAAATAAGTCAGAAAGAAAAAGAAAAGTACTGGATGGTCTCACTCATAGCAGGAATTTAGAAAACCTAAATAAGGGACCAGGAAAAAGATTAATTAATACAAAGTAAAAATCAAAATCAACAAGCAACTATAAACCAGAGACACATTACGGGGGTGGGGGGAAGGAGGGAAGGGGAGAGGAATGACTAGGGTCAAAATAAGGGGGGGTGCAATTGTATAGGGAATATAACCAAAATGATAATGCATACATTGTGAAAAAATGAAAAATGATGTAAGAATTACATAAAATAAAATATTAATTAAAAAACTCTGGCTTCAATGTATGGTTTGATATATGTACAAATCATTAAATTAAGATCATCTTCTAATATATAATTTATTTATGTATATATATTTTGCATCATTGTTCTTTTTTGTACAATGTATGCTTTCTCCTCTCAGGTGTAGTCCCCATAAAAATTCCCACCACCAATTCACACGTGCATCATCATCATCATAGTCCCACGTGTTACTCCCTCCCTGTTCTGATCCTCTCCCTCCCCCATCCCTACAGAATGTCTGTCATCTTTTGTATCAAGATTTGTGTTAATCAAAGTTATTTGGCCTCTGGGCTCTTGAAATATTTCATAATTATACTTAAGTTATTTTAATGCAATTCAGAGCTTTCATCTGAAACAAGGAAGAACAAGACCTTTACTTGAAATTAAGCAATCGAGCTGTGTTGGGAGGGGGCTCATGTACATGCTGGATGGGAACACTGTGTCTATCCCTTTGCATTCTGGCTTGAATCTCCAATAGCAAAGATTAGCAAAGAGTGTGCTGTGATTGGATAATTCTCTTTGGTCCAAGTTAGCATAGTTTTACATGTCAGCTGTTATATGACAGGTTACCAGAGATGAACATTTTAGAATTGTGAGGTATTGTTCTGAGAAAATAGCCTTCAAGTCCTGAATAACGTTCTTCATTGCTGGAACACTAAGTATTTCTTTTTTTTTTTTTTTAAATGGGGAGTTTTATTTATTTATTTTTTTTTAAAGATTTATTTATTTATACAAGCACTGGGTACAGTCAGAAGCACGGGAGGGTGAAAGAATTCACCAGAACCAGAGCGGGGAGCAGAGCAGGCAGAAGGACCGAAGTACACTGCTGAGGGGAGCAGCGGGCGGCAGGAGAGGTCTGCACGCCATGTGGAACCCTCGCTCGGCGGCCAGGGAGCAGGCGGGGATCGAACCGGCGCTGCAGAGGCTGTGGGCAGCTTCGCAACCCAGCGCTCAACCGCTGCGCCACCGGGGAGGCCCACTAAGTATTTCTTGATAGTAATTCGCAATGGTTAGTTGAGATTCCAGATTATCTATTGAGCTCCTGTGAAGTGTCACAGGAAATGTCACTTAAATATCAAGTTAGCTTGCCAAATTCCTTGCTTCCTCAAGTAAATGTTTTTAATAAACACAAAATATTTTCCATCCTTTCATGTAACACAACTCTGCAGTTTTTAGTCTGTGATCAAGGGGCACCCAGAGACCCCAACTCACCAGGGTACACTCTCTAAAACTGCCATCCACCACATAAAAGAGAAAGCGGGGTGGGGGGTCCCTGGTGGCACAAGTTGTTAAGATGCAACCTATGAAGCTATCCGCAGCCACTGCAGCACAAGTTCGATTCCTGGCCAGGGAACATCCCACATGGTGCAGCACACCTCTCCTGACTCGCCCGCTGCTCCCCTCAGCAGTGTATTTCAGTAGATCTGCCTGTTCTGTTCCCCACTCTGTCTCTGATGAATCCGCTCACCACCTCCTGCACCGCTGGCCTGTACCCCAGTTCTGTATACATAAATAAATAAATCTTTTTAAAAAAGTATCATTTTCAAAATTTGATTCTAGAATAAGTAACATAAAGATCGTATAACCTGATAAAACAATGCATCACTTTTTGAAATCATGTATTAGTTCAAGATTAATAATCAATGGAGGCCTATGGAATTAATGTAACAGAATAGAAAACATTCAGTGATATTTTTCTACCACTCACTTTGCAAATAACATTTGAAAACCACCACTTGTATAGTTTCAATTTATTGTAGAAGTGGAACAAAGTTCAGTATTCACAATTATCTGAAAGGTACTTAACACTGGGAACTTAACATTGCTATTATCACATATTTCAGAGAGGCTGTATAGTTTTCCATTGGCCAACCAAAACAAAGAGTAAATGCAGGAGAAAATGTAACAATCCTACATTCCTCTAGTGAGACACAGAAGAAAAATAATCGCACAAATAGAAGCTGTAAAAGATCCACTCATGATCCTGATTATTTTCATTAAATATCTATATTTCTTTAAGACATTTTGAACACACATTGGGTTATTAATATTATTCTAAATTAAATGAAAATATCTTAAAATTGCTTTTACTCCTCATGTAGTAATTTATTCCTCGTGTAGTAATTATTCTTCATGTAGTAAATACTGAGAGCTATAACCTCCGAAAATTATACTGGGGTCCTCGCTAATTTGTAAAACTGTGCAGCGATCCTGAATCGAAAAAGGTTGAAAATCGCTGCCCCAGTCCCTGCCCTGGACGCCGGGACACGGTGTGACAGAGGTCTTGGTGCAGGAGAGGAGGGGGCAGCAAAGTCCCAGGTGCCAGGTCAGTTCTCAGGTTCTCAACCCTTTGGGCTGTGTCTGGGGCAGGACAGGATTCTTTTCTGGATTCCTCATCTCGCCACAGTTTTCTCTTGTCTCTGTCACAACCCTTGCCAAGGTCAGAGTTCTGACTCCCCATTGGCTGGAGGGTCCAGCGCAGCCAATCAGCATCACAGCTGGACCAGTCTGGACTCAGAGTCTCCCCAGACCTCAAGAGCACCCGTCATGAGGCCCCCAGCCCTCCTGCTGCTGCTCTCAGGGGCCCTGGCAGAGACCTGGGCAGGTGAGTGCGGGCTCTGGAGGGAAAAGGCGACTGAAGAGGGTGAACCAGAGGGGCCCTGGCAAGGGGCACAGGACCCCAGGAATGGCGAGTCTCCTCCACTGCTGACCCTGTTGTCCCCCTTGACCCTTTCTGTCCCGCCCAACCTCCTGCCTCCTCTCGTCCCTCTGAGTCTCCAGCCTTCTCCTCCGCTGCCCCATTTCAATCTCAGGAGCCCCCTCGCCCCCCTCCCATCCCGCCCCGTCTCCCCGGGACCCGCGGGGAGGAGGGTCAGCCGGGGTCTCCCTCCCGCCCCCAGGCTCCCACTCCCTGAGGTATTTCTCCAGCGTGATGTCCCGGCCCGGCCCCGGGGAGCCCCACTACATCGCCGTGGGCTCCGTGGACGACACGCCGTTCGTGCGGTTCGACAGCGACGCGGCGGGGCCGAGGATGGAGCCGCGGGCGCCCTGGGCGGGGCGGGAGTGGCCGGGGTACTGGGAGGAGGAGACGCGGATCATGAAGGCCAACGCGCAGATGTTCCGAGAGAGCCTGAACAACCTGCGCGGCTACTACAACCAGAGCGCGGCCGGTGAGCGGGGCGGGCCCGGGGCGCTCACGACCCCACCCCCGCGGGCGGGCGGGGACCCCAGACCCCGGCCCGAGCGTCCCCCGAGGCAGGGGGACCCGCCGGACCCTCGACCCGGGACGAGCCCCGGGACGTTCCCCGCGAGGTTCCCGCGTCAGTTTCGGTTTATTCCCGGCGGGGGCGGGCGGGGTGACGCGGGGTGACGGGCGGGGACAGGCTCTCACACCCTCCAGAGGATGTCTGGCTGCGACATGGGGCCCGACGGGCGCCTCCTCCGCGGGTACAGTCAGGTCGCCTACGACGGCGCCGATTACCTGGCCCTGAACGGGGACCTGCGCTCCTGGACCGCGGCGGACACGGCCGCTCAGGTCTCCCGGCGCAAGTGGGAGGCCGAAGCCACTAAGCGCTGGAGGATCTACCTGGAGGGCACGTGCTTGGAGTGGCTGCGCAGATACCTGGAGCACGGGAAGGAGACGCTGCAGCGCTCAGGTAAGAGGGGCCATGAGGTCTCCCCAACCCCCTCAGGCCGGCACCGCGGGGAGGGTGGAGTCAGGGTCACAGTAGCGCCCCCTCTCTGGTCAGGGGAGGAGGAGCCCCCCCCCACCCCCGGGTTTCCTGACTTCCCAGAGGACCCCACTTTTCCTCAGAACAGTTAAGGAATCCAGTCTCTCCTGAGCCTGAGGGGAGACCAGCCCTGAAATCGCCCTTCATGGGATCCTTGTGACCAGGCAGCCCTCTTGGGAATCATCAGTGTTTCTCTCAGGGTCTTGTTATTGATCTGAGGACATTTTTTCTGATCTGACTCTGCTTTTCTGAGTCTCCAAGTCAGGAGCAAAAGTCCGTGCTCTCCTCCTTAGAGAACTGTGTCCTCCTATCCAGAGTTGTCACCCTAATTCTAGAACTTTCTAAGGAACAAGAGATTATCCCAGACTCCCCAGACCAGGCTGGTTTCTAGATTTTGTGCTTCCTCTTCTAAACACACTGCCCTGTCCATTCTGAGGATGGTCACAGGAGGGTTTTTCAGGGTCCATGAAAGAAAAACCCAAAGTGTGTAGTTCTCACCCTTCTCCTCAGAGGCCCCAAAGACACACGTGACCCACCACCCCACCTCTAATGAGAAGGTCACCCTGAGGTGCTGGGCCCTGGGCTTCTACCCTGCGGACATCACCCTGACCTGGCAGCGAAATGAGGAGGACCTGACCCAGGACACGGAGCTGGTGGAGACCAGGCCTGGGGGGGACGGAACCTTCCAGAAGTGGGCGGCTGTGGAGGTGCCTTCTGGAGAGGAGCAGAGATACACGTGCCATGTGCAGCATGAGGGGCTGCTGGAGCCCCAAATCCTGAGATGGGGTAAGGAGGGAACGTGGGCACGTTGCTTCTCAGGGGCATCAGGAGCCCTTCTGGAGACCTTCAGAGCATCAGAATGGGTTCTGGGGCTCAGGATCTCACCTTCCCTTCCTTTTCAGTGCCACCTCCTCAGCCCACTGTCCCTACTGACGCCATCCTCCCCACTGTGGACTTCGTTGCTGGCCTGCTTCTCCTTGGATCTGTGCTCAGTGTAGCTGTGGTGGCTGCAGCTGTGAGGTAGAAGATACACTCAGGTAGGGAAGGGAGTGTGTGTGGGGGGGAATCATGTCCACTGGGAGCTTTCAGGCCACAAGTAGAACTTGCCCTAACTGGTAATTAGAAGTACACTACATGTATTTGTGTTGCCCAGTCTGGAGCTGATTGCTAGCCCTCTTTTGTAAAGCATTTTTGAAAATGAATCTCATTGTTCACTTTGATAATTCTGGTGCTGGGCCCTGATTCCAGCAAATGGTAGAGGGGAAGTTCCCTGCTGAGGGCAGACCCAGAAGGCAGTTGTCACTCCCTTCTCATCTCCTTTCTTCATATTTCCTGGTCTTTTTTTTTTTTTTACGATTTATTTATTTATGCATACAAGAACTGGGGTATAAGCCAGAGGTGCGGGAGGTGAGAGGATTAACCAGAGAGAGTGGGAAGCAGAACAGGGAGATGACTGAAATCCGTTGCTGAGGGGAGCAGTGGGCAACAGGAGAGGTATGCTGTGCCATGTGGGTTGCTTCTTGGCTGGCTGGGGTTCGAACTCCTGCTGTAGTGGCTGGCAGTAGCTTGATAGCTAGCTCTGTCTTTAACCCCTGAGCCACCAGGAAGGCTGCGTATTTCCTGGTTTTGACCTAAGTGTCCAATCAGAGTTCCGGAAACATGCCTGTGGTTCACACTGGGGATTGCTGTAGGGCTTCATAGCCTGACTCCTCACATGATGCTTCTTCCCACTGGAGGAAAAGGAACCTACACTCAGGCTGTAGGCAAGTGTGGATCAGGTGTTTGGTCCCTGAGCCCCCTGGACAGTGTATATGTAGCAACAGAAGGCGCCTGTCATTGCACCCACAAGGCCCATGGTGTCCCCTGCACACAGGAGTCTGGTGAGATCATTTCCAGACTCATCTGATTTTCAGCCTCATTTAGGACTTTTTTCTGGATTATTCTGTCCATCTTTTCCAACAAATTCTGGTATTACTAGAGAGGAGGATTTGATATTTTCCTTATGGATTTAGATAAGTTCCTGATAGATTTATATTTTTCTCTACAGCTTCTCCCTGTAACCCTTCCCTTAAATGTAGTAACCCCAGTGGCCGTGCCAGTTGAGACCTGTGGGTTGATGGAGTCAGTTACCCTCATAATTGGCTGGAAAATAGGACCCATAAATCTGGGAAACTGGTCCTCCCTGCTAGCCCAGGGGTTAAGTCTCAGCATTCACCTCTGCACCCCAAGTTCAATACCCAGCCAGAGAACTAACCCACATATGGCACAGCAGACCTCTCCTGTTTTGCCCGCTGCTCCCCTTGGCAGTGTATTTCAGTAAATCTGCCTGTTCTGCTCCCCACTCTGTCTGGTGAATCCTCTCACCCTCCACACCACTGGCCTACACCCTAGTTTTGTATGTATAAATAATTAAAAATAAATCTTAAAAAAAAACCCTAGGAACCCCTTTTCAAAAGAAATATACCAGTGTAATGTGCCACATTAGTAGAGACACTGTCTCTAGAATGGGGAGGTGCTCTATACTGATGACACAACCAACAACTGTTGCACCAGACGTGTGACTGACTGTTTTTGCATCTAGGAAAACTGAATGAACTAAAAAATGCACAACTTGCAGCCTGTGGAGAGTGTGTCCTAGTGGGGAGGGGAGACTGGGGACTGTGTGACAGTAGATCAGACAGTAAACCACGCATGTCTGGATAGAAGTGGGTAAGGGATGTGGGAAGGATGGTTTTCTTCCCAGCATGGTCAGTGTGGGTCTCACTGAAGTGACCTTTGAGAAAAAGTTTAATGGGCACGTTGCCCACAAGCATGTGATGTGCGGGGAACTTCAGTCCAGACAGGGCAACCTCCAGTGCAGATGCCTGAGCAGGAATGTGTCTGTGTGACTGACATGAGCAAGGAGGCCAAAGGCTGAGCAGAGGCCAATGAGATGGGACCTGTGTGCACCCAGGTCATTCAGGCCTCGAGGATGTTGGGAGCATTTGACTCTCTTAGTAAGATGTGGGGGTGCAATACCTTCTGAACAGATACATCTGTGGGACTTCTCTCTGGTAGCTGAGTCTGGCTGCTGTGTAGCATGGAAGGGTGAGAGGTATAAATAAAAATGGAGGAAACCAGTGCAGGTCCCAGGACATAGAGGTTGGTGGCTTCGTTGGGGGGTGAGCAGGAAAATAATATGAAGTGACAGGACTGTGCATATGTAGACATGGACTTTACAGAGTTTCCTACTACTGGGCTGTGAGAAAGGGGACAAGGATGACACTCAGTGTCTCAGACTGTGCAGGCAGAGAGGCGGAGCCTCAGTGACATGGGGAAGACCCAGAAGAACTATATGTGGGCATCCTAGGCACTCAATTTAGGAAAGTTGAATCAGATCTATTAGAGTTGAAAGTGATGTCGGCAATTGGACAGACAAGTCTGGGGCACAGGTGAAATGTCTGACGTAAGAAAGAGATCTGGGAGGTGATGTGATGTAAATGATATTTAAAGTCTTGAGCATGTAAGGGTCACCCAAAAAGTGATGACTAAGCAAGAGAAAGGAGCAGAATTGAACCCCAGAATCCACAGTGATGAGCAGTTGGAGCAGACACCCCCCAGAGCCGACTATACAGTCTGACCCCACATGGAGAAGACCCAGAGACCAGGGAGCCCCCACTTCAGTGAGCACAGGATCACCTGGATGCTCGTGAAGACTCAGAAGGTCTAGAACAGAACCTGAGAGTCTGTTATTTGGCTCCTTCCCTCACCCTAGGGATGGAGAATTTAGGGCTGATGCTCAGGATAAGGCACTTTCATCCCTGGAAGGAGGAACAGATAACAGGGACTCGAGTCCAAGTTCCCATCCAAAGAGATTGAGGGAAACTGTATAATTTGGGGACCCAGAACTAGGGGAGCAACTGTTATGACCTAGACACCTGGCTCTTCCCTGAGGCCTGTACCCATAGTTACCCACCAGGTGGTCAGTTTGAGAACTCCTAACCTGAAAGTGGACCTGTCCTGATGCTGGGAGCACAGGGAACCCTGGAGAGGACCTGGCTGAGCAGGAGAAAGGGTAGCTCTGGTCTCCTGTGCTCAGCACTGTGGCCACACGGGGGCGCTGCCGCGCTGTTCCGGATTCTGGTGGAGCTGCCAGACGGGGTGGGGTCTGAGTTGAGCAGAGTTGGGGGTCCTGCAGGGCGGTGTCCTGGGGCAGAGATGCTCTGTGAGGAGTCAGAGCAGTAGGGCTCAGAGGAGAGGAGACTCTGGAGCCTGCCCTGTGCGTGAGGTTTCTAGCTTTCCTCCCCAAAACTCTTCTCTCTAGTCTCTTGAAAGCAATACCTGCTCTTCTCTCTAGTCTCTTGAAAGCAATACCTGGGAAAACTGGGAAATTCATCATTTTTCCTACTCCAGCCTATAACTTTGTTGAGAGCTATTTTTTAAATTTTTTTTTTAAAGATTTATTTATTTATGCATACAAGTACTGGGGTACAGGACAGATGCACGGGAGTGTGAGAGGATTCACCAGAGATAGAGCGGGGAACAGAACAGGCTGACTGAGGAAATACACCACTGAGGCGAGCAGCGGGCGAGACAGGAGAGGTGTGCTGCGCCATGTGGGACCATTGCGGGCTGGCTGGGATCTAACCAGTGCTGCAGAGGCTGTGGACAGCTTCACAGTGCGTCCCTCAACCACCTGCACCACCAGGGGAGGCCCTAAAATGTTGTTTGGATTTAAAATTTAATTTCAAATGACATTTTAAAAAATAATACTGTTAGATTGACAGAAACGTGGCAAAGGTAGTAGAGCTCCCATATAACCCACATCATATCCATATTAACATCTCATGTGACCACAGTGCATTTGAGCCACTAAGGAAGCAATATTGATGCACTTTCAGTGAAGTCTGCACTGTATTTGGATTTCATTAATTTTCCTAATGCTTTTCTCATGCTCCAACATCTCACCCAGGACACCAAGTGAAGTTCCAACCACGTGTCCTTAGTTTCTCTGGCTGACAATTTCTCAAACTTTCCTCTTCTGATGACATCTGTGAGCAGAGCTACTCAGGCACAATGGCTTCAATTTGAGGCCATTCTCCATCAGCACATCAAGTGTACAAATATCCACTTTCATTTTTCATTTATTTAGTTATTGTTGTCTTTGGAAGGAAGTCACTATGGTCAGCTCACACTTAGTAGGGGTTCTGCTATAAACATTTACTTCCATGCAGGGTGTTTTGATTTGATTTCTTTGCTGTTTTGCAAATGCAAGTTTTCATGTTAGTTGGGTAAATAGTAGGGACAGTGATTGCTGGACTGTATGGTTGGTCTGTGTTTGACTTTAAAAGAAATGTCAGATTCTCCCTAGTTCATCCTATCCTGCTGTGTTTTAGACAAATGTACAATGACGTGGGCACCATAGTGTGTCCTACGCAGTAGACTCACTGCCCTGAAAATCTTCTGTGCTCCAAGGAAACAGAAGCAAAGAGAGACCAGTGGAGACACATCAAACTGCAAGCTCCTGCCCAACGAAGGAAACTGTCATTAAATGTAAAGACACCCTATGGAGTGAGAGAAATAATTTGCATATCATACATCCAAGATGTATGAATAATACATATAAGTCAACAACCAGAAAACAACCCAATCAAAAACGCGGAGAGGAACTAAGTGGACACTTCTCCAAAGAAGATACAGATGGCCACAGGCACATGGAAAATGCTCCCATCACACATCATCAGGAGATGCAGATCAGGACCACAATGAGACACCACCTCGCACCTGTGAGGTGGCTCATATTAACAAGACCAGAGACAGCAAGTGTTGGCAAGGTGTGGGGGAAAAGGAACCTTCATACACTGTTGTGGGAATTGGTCCAGCCTCTATGGAAAACAGTATGGAGTTTCCTCAAAATATTAAACATAGATCTGCCAGGGGCCCCAGCATCCACTCCTTGGGGTTGATCCAAAGAATGCAAAAGCTCATTTCAAATGATATGTGCACTTTTTTTAAAATTTATTTATTTATACAAGCACTGGGTATAGTCAGAAGCGCGGGAGGGTGGGAGAATTCACCAGAGCCAGAGCGGGTAGCAAAACAGGCAGAAGGACCAAAGTACACTGCTGAGGGGAGCAGGGGGTGCGGCAGGAGAGGTCTGTGCGCCATGTGGGACCCTCGCAGGCGGCCAGGGATCGAACCGGTGCTGCAGAGGCTGCGGGCAGCTTCGCAGCCCAGTGCTCAACCGCTGCACCACTGGGGAGGCCCCATATGTGCACTCTTGTGTTCACTGGAACAGTATTTACAATCGCCAAATTATGGAAACAATCTATGTGCATAAAATAGATGACTGGAACTCTTGTGGCAGGTACATGAAATCTTGAATTTACAACAACATGGATGGAAATGGTTTAAAGTATGCTAAGTGAAATAAATCAGGAGAACCACAAATACCAAATGATATGATTCCTATGTGTAATATATAGAAACAAAGCAAAGGAACAGATAAAACCTAACCTGCCCTTGGAGTCTGGCTGCAGAACTGAGGCTCCCAGAAGGGGTTGCGGGGGGAGCAAAAGGAGTAAGAAGGCCCACAGGAACACAGGGGAGGACTCTGGGTGCATTGGAGGTGGGGGGAGTGAGGGAACTCGCATCTGAAGAGGTGAGTCTCCGACTTTGAGTCATGTGCAATGTGTAAACGAGTGTTACTTTAAAAAATACAGTAATAAAAAAACTTTTAAACCAAGAAAAAAATTAACTTGTTTTCTCCATCAATCACTACCTCAGGACTTTGCTTCGCCTCCTCACTGTCATGCAGGGTGAGGGTCTGGTTTCTCTCAAGGTCAGAGGCAGGAGGTGCAGGGACTCCTGGGGCTGCTCAGACACCACTGAGTAGAGACACTGCAGAGAAGGTGGCTCTGAGGGGACCAGAGACAGAGGGTCAGAGTAACCCCAGTGCAGAGTGAGGATCTGGTTCCCAAGGAGAGTTGTGTGTGTGTGTGTGTGTGTGTCAGGAGAGACAGGGCACACAACATAGACAGTGGGAGGACAATTACACATCAAGCCCAGCATAAATGAATTCAAATCCCACAAAGAGCAAAGAATGTCAGGACATCACCTCAATGGCAAAAGTTCTATCAAGAGGGCCTCCCCTGGTGGCGCAGCAGTTGAGTGCTGGGCTGCGAAGCTGCCCGCAGCCTCTGCAGCGCATCAGGTGACAGACCTCTCCTGTCGCTCTGCTGCTCCCCTTAGCAGTGTATTTCCGTCAGTCTGCCTATTCTGTTCTGCTCTGGCTCTGGTGAATTCTCTCACCCTCCCACACTTCCGACTGTACCCAGAGCTTGTATAAATAAATAAATAAATAAAATCTTTAAAAAAAAAAAAGTTCTATCAAGAAGCTATTTTGGGAGGATAATTGCACATCAAGCTCCAGCATAAATTGATTCCAGTCCCACAGAGTGAAGAGTGTCAGGCAACACACCAATAAGCACAATTCCATGGAGAAGCAGGTTTGGAGCAGGACTTGAGGCAGCAGAGGATCTGGAGACAGGAGGGGGTTGGGACTATTCCCGTGGTTAGATGTAAGGAGCCTGGGTGGGGCCCTGCTGGGCTGTGGGAGCAACCCCCTCTCCCCCCTCCCCCCCCCACAGCTCCCTCTCTCCTTTAATGCTCACTCCTGGCTCATCTCCTTTGGAGTCAGGGAGCTCCAGCCTGGCAGCCCCTCTGTCTCCCAGGGGCTCACTGCCTCCGTGGGCTGCAGCTACTTTCTCTCTAGACCAGAGCTGGAGGGAGTCCCACAGGGGGAGGGAGGAGTGTGTGCCCTGCTGGTTGGCCCAGGGTCAGGATTAGCCCAGGTCACCCCCACCCCCCCACCCCCCCACCCCCACCCCTGTTCCTGAGCTGAGCCTTTGTCCACAGTCCAGGAAGGGAGGGGAGGGGGAGATGGAGCAGGGTCTCCCTCAGCTCCTGGAAGAAGGAAAAATGTTAGAGTGGGTGACATGTGAAATGATTGTTTTTCATTTCTGGGGCTCTCCCACCTCCCCAGGGTCACCCTCCGTGTGCAGCAGGGAGAGGATCTCAGATAAACCCAGGCTGGTTCCCCCACCTCCCTCCCTCCCTGCCTCACCTCTGTGCTCAGGATGACTGTCCTGGTCCACACTGGAAGAGGAGGCAGAAAAGGGGTGTTACCACATTAGCCACCAGGATTGGAGGTGTTTTCCTTTTTACTGTAAAAGTTCTATTATTTTTTGTGGTTATAATGATGTGAAATAGAAAATTGTGTGAGAGGAGAAAATGTTAACCCCAGCACACAATGAAAGCAGGACAAAAAGGCAAGAATGAAAGAAAATAAACATTTTGCCTCTGCTGTGGCAGCTGCAGTGAGGAAGGGTCCCTGAGCTGAGGGGACTGAGGCCTCAGTGTGGTCACATCCCCTGGAAACATCCAGAGTGAGGGTTGGGTCCTCTTCGTGACGGGCGCCCTCTACCTGCCCAGGCAGCCATATGTGATTTAGTTGAATTTAAAAATTCCTCCTGCTGTTGCTCTTGTGATGGAGGGAGACGAGGGGAGAGAGGAGGTGATGACAGAGGCTGGGCCCCAGACTGCTGCAGACATGACCAGGTTCTGACCTCTGTGTTCAAACAGAATAAATATAAATCTTCACATAATAGCCCTTGAAATATCTGAAATCTTTGTGTTCTTAAGGAGGGTAAATGCCACCAACAGACATTGTTTTCAGTCTGTGTTTGATGGAAATGTCCTAACAAGTCATTACCAGAAACAAGAGTCCTCCTGAGTGGCTTTTGTGTAACTGTATTAATTTCTTGACTCAAATGACCTATATTTGGGGTGCCCTCCGCTGGGCACTGGGGTGCAGAGTGAGCCGTCCCGGGACTCTGTGGGTCTGTAACTCAGAGTCCAGCTGGAGACGGGCCTAGGGAGCACAGAGCGAGGGGCCCCTGACCTGGGAGCCTCTGGGCCTCCTCCTTGAGGAGGTGACAGGTAACCTGAGCCCCAGGGAGAGTAGGAGGTGACAGGGAGGTGAGTGACCCTGAGGAGACAGGGTGAGGGTCCTGGGTGTTGGGCGAGGGGTGGGTCCAGGGCTGGGCACGGACAGGAGCTGGAGCCGCTGCAGCGGAGGCTGAGGGGCGTGGGTCTTCCCCTGGGCTGAGGAGCATGGGCCTCCCCTTAAGCCCCCTGGAGTCCCCATGGGACTCCAGCCTGTCTTACCCCAATCACGCGGGTGGGGACCGCAGAGGGACTCCCCTCCAGAACCTCAGTGTCCTCACCTGCATGTGGTGAGGTTAGGGACACGGTGAGGATGGTGACCTGATGCCTGTGAGCTCAGGGCATGGCACATCCTGGGTGCTCAGCCCCTGTCTGCTCTCCTGGCTGCAGGGAAAGGGGGTGGGGGAGAAAGTGGAGGTGATGGCAGGTCCTGTGAGCCCTCCCTACCTGGTGTGGGGAGCAGAGAAGGCAGGTGAGGGTCCATGTTGGGAAAGCCCTGGGGCGCCTTGGGGAGCACATGCTGGAGAGAGTGAGAGTGTGCGGGGCAGGGAGGAGGCTCCTGCGGCCTGACCAGGGCAGGTGTGGTCACCTCCTCCCTGACCTTCTCCTCTGCCCTCCGTTTTTTCCCCTTCCTCACCCACCTTTCAGGACAGTCATGACCTCGGGGCTACAACTGGACCCTCCTGGCAGAGGTGACCTGTAGCCTCTGCCTTGAGACAGGGGTTCTGGGAACATCTCCTGTGGCCACAACTTTTGCCAGGCCTGTCACAGCCAAGTCACTCTGAGACCCACTGAGGGGCTACGTGCTGGCCATGCTGCCAGGAACCACCCCAGAGGGAACAGCAGCCCCAGTGGGTGTGTCCTCTGGGGCAGAACTGGCCAGTGGTCATTTTCCAGTAGCTACATAAATGAGGATCCCTGCAATCTGTTGCAGTCAGTGGGGTGTGACCAGTTTTGTTGAGGCCGCTTCAGCAGCAGGTTTGACACAAGCCACGGGGAGAGGGGCCCATGGTGTGCCAGGCCCCAAACTCGCATGCAGCCTGTGGGCATCCCTGAGGCCTGGCAGAGCTGACCTAGGCTGTGCTGTGGCAGGAGGGAGACCAGCCTGGTGGGCTGTAATAGAGGAGTGCTTGCTCTGGATGCCCAGGTGAGCATCTGGCCCTGCTGAAGACCACTCCCACTGTGATCCCTGATGATGGGGGGAGAGGGGACCTTACCGTGGGTAGCCTCTGGGCCCTTCAGATGGGTTCTGAGTGTGCCAGGCCCCAAACTCCTGCACTTCTGTGTGAGACTACCTGACATCAGTCATCTGGACACACTGGCAGGTGTTTCATTTATGAATACAGTGGCAGAATTGTAAATGGACCAATCAGATTCAAGCTCTTTTGCCATTTTGATTGGGATTTTAGTTAATTAATTTTTATTTTTTTATTTTAACATTTATCATTTTTTACATTTTTTAGATGATATTTGCTTCCCCCTAGCCCCTCAGATTGAGTGCCCATAGAATTTCCTTCCCCAAGGCACCCATGCACCATCACCACAGTCTCCTGTGCTGCTCCCTCCCTCCCTCTGATCCCTCTTCCTCCTCCTCCCCTGCAGTATGTCTTTTGTTTATAATTGTCTGTTTTTGCTTTGTTGTGTTTTGTACTGTTATTTATTTATTTTTTTTTACACTGATGTCTTATTTGGTTCCCCTATATTCCTGTTACAAGTGAAACCATCCGATATTTTTCTTTTTCCTTCTGGCTTATTTCACTGAACATAATTCCTTCTAGCTCCATCCACATTGCTGCAAATGGCATGAGTTTATCTTTTTTGATTGCTGAATAATATTCCATTGTGTATATATACCACATCTTCTTGATCCAGTCATCTATTTTTGGGCATTTGGGTTGTTTCTAGGTTTTACCTATTGTAAATAGTGCTGCAATAAACATAGGTGTACAGGTGTTCTTTTGAATCACTGTTTTTGTTTCCTTTGGGTAGATCCCCAGGAGTGGAATTGCCGGATCATATGGTAGCTCCATTTCTAGTAGACAGAGGAACTTTCAAACAGCTTTCCACAATGGTTGGACCAGTTTGCACTCCCAACAGCAATGTAGGAGAGTTCCTTTTTCACCACATCCTTGCAAACATTTGTTGTTGCTTGTTTTTTTGATATGTGCCATTCTTACTGGTGTAAGGTGGTATCTCAGTATGGTTTTGATTTGCATTTCCCTGATGATAAGGGATGTTGAACATCTTTTCATATGCCTATTGGCCATTTGCATTTCCTCTTTGGAGAAATGTCCTTTGAATTCTTCTGCCCATTTCTTGACTGGATTGTTTATTTTGTTTTTGTTGAGCCCTGTGAGTTCTTTGTATATCTTTGTGATCATTCCCTTATCAGTTGAATGGAATGCAAAGATTTTACCCAATCAGTGGGGTGTCTCTCTCTGTTTTGGTTAATGTCTCTTTGGCTCTACAGAAGATTTTCAGTTTGATGTAATCCCAGGTGTTTATCTTTGCCTTCACTATCACTGCTTTGGGTGATGAGTGTTTAAAGATGTTTCTGAGATGTATGTCTTGTAGTGTTTTACCTATATTTTCTTCTATATATTTTATGGTTTCAGGTCTTATGTCCTGTTCTTTTATCCATTTTGAGTTGATTTTTGCGCACTGTGAGAGGTAGTGGTTTAGTTTTATTTTTTTGCATGTGAATGTCCAGTTTTCCCAGCACCATTTATTAAACAAACTGTCCATGTTTTATTGCATATTCTTTGCTCCTTTGTCAAAGATTAGTTGTTCATAAAAGTGTGACTATTTCTGGGCTCTCTATGCGGTTCCATTGGTCTGTGTGTCTGTTTTTGTTCCAATACCAATCTATTTTAATTATTAGGCTTTGTAGTATAGCTTGAAGTTTGGAAGTGTGATACCTCCTTTCTCCTTTGTTTTCATCAGTAGGGCTTTGGCTATTCGTGGTTTTTTGTGGTTCCATATGAATTTCATCAGTATTTGTTCTATTCATTTGAAGAATATCATTGGGATTTTTATTGGAATAGCATTGAATATGTATATTGCTTTTGGGAGGATGGCCATTTTTTTTTTATAAATAATAAATTTTATTTTTATATTCCCCATACAATTGCAATCCCCCCATTTTGACCCCAGAGGATGGCCATTTTAATAATGTTGATTCTTCCAATCCATGAGCAGAGGATGTCTTTCCATTTCTTTGGTTCTTCTTCAATATCTTTTAACAGTGTTTTATGATTTTCTTTGTATAGGTCTTTCACCTCTTTTGTTAGGTTTATTGCCAAGTATTTGATTTTTTTGGTTTCAATTATAAAAGGGATGGTTTTCTTTCTTTTTTTTTAAAGATTTATTTATTTATTTATTAAATTTATTTATTTATACAAGCACTGGGTACAGTCAGAAGCACGGGAGGGTGAGAGAATTCACCAGAGCCAGAGCGGGGAGCAGAGCAGGCAGAAGGACCGAAGTACACTGCTGAGGGGAGCAGCGGGCGGCAGGAGAGGTCTGCGCGCCGTGTGGGACCATCCTCCTGTGGTCGGGGAGCAGCCGAGGATCAAACCGGCGCTGCCGAGACTGTGGGCAGCTTCGCAACCCAGCGCTCAACCACTGGGCCACCGGGGAGGCCCAGGGATGGTTTTCTTGATTTCTTCTTCTTCCGATTGATTGTTTGTGTATAGGAAGGATACTAATTTTTGTGTGCTGATTTTGTATCCTCCTACTTTACTGAACTGGTTGATTATTTTGAGTAGTTTTTCTGTGGAGTTTTTAGGGTTCTCTATATATACTATCATATCATCTGCAAATAGTGATAGTTTTACTTCTTCTTTCCCTATTTGGATTCCTTGTATGTCTTTCTCTTCTCTTATTGCCCTGGCTAGGACCTCCAGTATTATATTGAAGAGCAGTGGTGAGAGAGGACATCATTGTCTTTTTCTGATCTTAAAGGGAAGGCCTTCGGCTTTTCACCATTCAGAATAACGTTGGCAGTGGGTTTGTCATATGTTTTATCATGTTAAGGTATGTTCCTTCTATCCCGAGAATTTCAAGGGTCTTCATCATAAATGGATGTTGGACTTTGTTGAATGCTTTCTCAGCATCTATTGATGTGATCGTATGGTTTTTATTTTTCTTTTTGTTGATGTGTTGGATTACTCTTACCAATTTTCATATGTTGAACCATCTTTGTGCCCCTGGAATGAATCCCACTTGATCGTGGTGTACTATCCCTTTGATTTATTGTTGGATTCTGTTGGCAAAGATTTTGTTGAGGATTTTTCATCAGTGTTAATTAGTGAGATTGGTCTGTAATTTTCTTTTTTTGTACTGTGTATGTTTGGTTTTGGTAGTGTAATGTTGGCTTCATAGAACGTATTTGGTAGTATTCCTTCTTTTTCAATTTTTTTTTTTAATAAATTTTATTTTCATATTCCCCATACAATTGCAATCCCTTAATTTTGACCCCAATCCCTCCCCTCCCCGCCCCCCACCACCCATAGAGTGTCTCTGGTTCATAGTTGTTTGTTGATTTTGATTTTCACTTTCTTGTAGTTATTCATTTTCCTGGTCCCTTATTTAAGTTTTCTAGATTCCTGCTATGAGTGAGACCATCCGGTATTTTTCTTTTTTTTTTTTTTTTTAATATTAAATTTTATTTTTATATTCCCCCATACAATTGCAAATGCCCCATTCTGACCCCAATCCTTCCCCTCCCGCCCCCCACCCCCCAAAAAGTGTCTCTGGTTCATAGTTTTTTGTTGATTTTGATTTTTACTTTCTTATATTCATTTTCCTGGTCCCTTATTTAAGTTTTCTAGATTCCTGCTATGAGTGAGACCATCCGGTATTTTTCTTTTTCTTTTTGGCTTATTTCGCTGAGCATGATCCCTTCCAGCGCCATCCATGTTGCTGCAAATTGCATGTGTTTATCTTTTTTGAATGCTGAGTAATATTCCATGGTATATATGTACCACATCTTCTTGATCCAGTCATCTATTTTTGGGCATTTGGGTTGTTTCCAAAGCTTAGCTATTGTAAATAGTGCTGCTATAAACCTAGGGGTGCAGGTGTTCTTTGGAATTGATGTTTCTGTGTCCTTTGGGTAAATACCTAGGAGTGGAATTGCTGGATCATATGGAAGCTCTATGTTTAGTAGGTCCAGAAATCTCCACACAGCTCTCCATAGTGGTTGGACCAGTTTGCACTCCCACCAACAGTGCACAAGAGTTCCTTTTTCTCCACATCCTTGCCAACATTTGTTGTTGCTAGTTTTTTTAATATGTGCCATTCTCACTGGTGTGAGAT
Source organism: Talpa occidentalis (assembly GCF_014898055.3). NCBI lineage: Eukaryota > Metazoa > Chordata > Mammalia > Eulipotyphla > Talpidae > Talpa > Talpa occidentalis. The sequence goes on along the minus strand of NW_023602073.1, from coordinate 41,366,859 downwards.
GGTATCTCATGGTAGTTTTGATTTGCATTTCCCTGATTACAAGTGATGTTGAACATTTTTTCATATGTCTGTTGGCCATTTGCATTTCCTCTTCAGAGAAGTTTCTTTTTAGCTCTTCTGCCCATTTTTTGACTGGATTATTTTCTTTGTTGTTGCTGAGTCTCATCAGCTCTTTGCAGATTTTTGTGATCAGTCCTTTATCATTAGTGTTGGGTGCAAAAATGTTCTCCCAGTTGGTGGGGTTTCTCTTTGTTTTTGTTATTGTCTCTTTTGATGTGCAGAAGCTCTTTAATTTGATGTAGTCCCAGCTGTTTATCTTTGTCTTCACTATCACTGTTTTGGGTGATATATCTGTAAAGATGTCTTTGATGTGCAAATCCCGTAGTGTTTCGTCTATATTTCCTTCTATGTATTTTATGGTTTCAGGTCTTATGTCTAGTTCTTTAATCCATTTTGAGTTGATTTTTGTGTATGGTGTGAGGTAGTGGTCAAGCTTCATTCTTTTGCATGTAGCGACCCAGTTTTCCTAGCACCATTTATTGAACAAACTTTCTTTGCTCCAATGCATAGTCTTTGCTCCTTTGTCAAAGATTAGTTGTAAATCTGTGGGTTTATTTCTGGATTTTCTATTCGATTCCATTGGTCTGTATGTCTGTTCTTGTTCCAATACCATGCAGTTTTGATGATTATGGCTTTGTAGTATAGTTTGAAGTCTGGGAGTGTGATGCCTCCATTTCCTTCTTATTTTTCAGTAGAGCTTTGGCTATTCGGGGTTTTTGGTGATTCCATATGAATTTCATCAATAATTGTTCTATTTCTTTGAAGAACGCCATTGAGATTTTGATTGGAATAGCATTGAATCTGTATATTGCTTTTGGTAGGATGGCCATTTTAATAATGTTTATTCTTCCAATCCATGAGCAGGAGAAATCAAAAGAATAATCAGTAACTACTATGAGCAGTTATATGGAAACAAGTTCAACAATCTAGAGGAGATGGACAAATTCCTACAACTCTACAATCACCCAAAGCTAGATAAAGAAGAAATAGAACACCTAAACAGACCAATTACAAGCAGCAAAATTGAAATGGTAATCAAAAACCTCCCCAAAAACAAAAGCCCAGGACCTGATGGATTTACAAATGAATTCTACCAAACATTCAGAGACGAATTAGTGCCTATCCTTCACAAACTCTTCCAAAAAATTGAGAAGGAAGGGACAATACCAAACACATTCTATGAAGCCAATATTACACTAATACCAAAACCGAATGAGGACAACACAAAAAAGGAAAACTATAGGCCAATCTCCCTAATGAACACTGATGCAAAAATCCTCAATAAAATTTTAGCTATCAGAATCCAACAATGTATCCATAAGATAATTCACCACGACCAAGTTGGATTCATTCCAGGGGCACAAGGATGGTTTAACATCCGAAAATCAATCAACGTTATCCAACACATCAACAAAAAGAAATATAAAAACCATATGATAATATCAATAGATGCTGAGAAAGCTTTCGACAAAGTGCAACACCCATTCATGATAAAAGCCCTTGAAATTCTTGGGATACAAGGAACATACCTCAACATCATAAAGGCCATCTATGACAAGCCAACAGCCAGTATCATTCTCAATGGTGAAAAGCTGAAAGCAATTCCATTAAGATCTGGAACAAGACAAGGATGTACACTCTCAACACTGCTTTTCAATATAATACTGGAAGTCCTAGCCAGAGCAATAAGACAAGAGAAAGACATCCAAGGAATCCAAATAGGAAAAGAAGAAGTCAAACTATCACTATTTGCAGATGATATGATAATATACATAGAGAACCCCAAAATCTCCACAGAAAAACTAATTCAACTCATCAATCAATTCAGTAAAGTGGCAGGATACAAAATCAACACGCAAAAGTCAGTAGCCTTCCTATACACAAACAATAAATCTGAAGAAGAAGAAATAAAAAAAACCATCCCTTTTATTATCGAAACAAAAAAAATCAAATATTTGGGAATAAATCTAACAAAAGAGGTAAAAGACCTATACAAAGAAAACTATAAAACACTGTTAAAAGAAATAGAAGAAGACACAAAGAAATTCTTTTTCAATTTTTTGAAAGAGTTTGTGTAGGATAGGCACTGGTGCACTGCTGAAAATTTGGTAGAATTCATTTGTGAAGCTGGCTGGGCCTGGGCTTTTGTTTTTGGGAAGTGCTTTGATTACTGCCTCAATTTTACTGCTTGTAATTGGTCTGTTTAGTTGTTCTATTTCTTCTTTGTCCAGCTTTGGGTGATTATATTTTTCTAGGAATTTGTCCATCTTTTCTAGGTTGTTGAATTTGTTTGCATATAAGTTTCCATAATAATCTCCGATTATTCTTTTGATTTCTACTGAGTTTGTTGTGATTGCTCCTTTTTCATTTGCAATCCTATTTATATGTGCTTTCTCCCATTTTTTTTTTTTTTTTTTGTGAGACTGGCTAGAGATTTGTCTATTTTGTTTATTTTTTCAAAGAACCAACTTTTGGTTTCATTGATTTTTTTTTGTATTTTTTTTAAGATTTATTTATTATTCATACAAGCACTGGGTACAGTCAGAAGCACGGGAGGGTGAGAGAATTCACCAGAGCCAGAGCGGAGAGCAGAACAGGCAGAGTGACGGAGTACACTGCTGAGGGGAGCAGCGGGCGGCAGGAGAGGTCTGTGCACCATGTGGGACCCTCGCCTGGCAGCCGGGGATCGAACCGGCGCTGCTGAGGCTGTGCGCAGCTTCGCAGCCCAGCGCTCAACCACTGTACCACCAGGGGAGGCCCCTCATTGATCTTTTAGATTTTTTTTAATTTCCAATTTGTTTATTTCTGCTTTGATTTTTATTATTTCCTTTCTTCTACTGGCTTTAGGATTTTTTAGTTAATTTATTTTGAACATAATTTTTTATATGGTCTGATTTGAGTCTATCATTCTGATATTTATTTTTTAATTGTCTCACATCATTTTTATTCCATTTCATATTTTTCTACCTTTCTTTGAGTCAAGCAAATATGTTTTCATAGCTCTCAAGCCATTCAAGGTCTATGAGATCATTCAGTGCTCTAAATGGACCAATCTGATTGGAGCTCAACTGGCACAAACCAAACAGCTGGGATTATAAAGGGGCTAGTCAGGCTTGAAGAGCTGGGATCCTGAAGAGGATACAAGCCAGAGCAGCAGCCAGCCTGAGCCACGTGATAGACGCTGCAGGTCAGATTCATAAGTGCTAGAAAGATCTTTGCCAAGACCTCCGCAGACTTCGAGACCTCAATATACCTTTGAGACCTTTCCCAAGACCTGATCATCACACCTGCCTCTGGCCCTGCCTCTAACACCGCCTGCAGAGCATCATCGGCTGTCCCTGGTGTTTCTAACGGAGCTGTTTGCTGGTGGCTTCTGTTCAGCCTCTCTAAGGCTATTTGCTGTTGGTACAAATGGCATCTCTACGAGCTGTGACATTTTATTTCATATAAAGAACTTAAGAAATAAAAGGGGAGAAAGAAGACAAAGTAAATACACTATAGATAATTAAAAACAGAGAATTCATTGCTAGCACTTCTATCCTAAGGAATGTTAAAGGAATTCTTCTAGGACAAGGGAAATGGCGCTGGCTAATAACTCACACATTAGAGCAATAACTAACAACAGAGACACACAGAATACTCTTTATTTGTACACTTGTCTTAATGTATTGAACAGATATGATTACTTAATTTTTTTATTATAAAGTTTTATTGGGGTAAATTGTATTTTGGTTTAATACATATATTACAATAATAACATTAAGGTGGTTAAATAGAACTATATTGCTGTAAATTTCCTGTACGTTATGGGATGTAGTTCAATTAAGTAGATTTTGAAAAATTAAAAATACAGATTTAAATACTTACAATAGAGAGTACTGCAATAAATATATCTATAGCCACATTAAGAATTAATTTCACAGAAAAAATATTTGCTTGACTCAAAGAAAGGTAGAAAAAGATGAAATGGAATAAAAATGATGTGAGACAATTGAAAAATAAATATCAGAATGATAGACTCAAATCAGACCATATAAAAAATCATGTTAAAAATAAATTAACTAATATCCCAATCCAAAGCCTGAGATTCTCAGACTGGATAATATCAAGGAGACTTGTATTCTCTATGTGCTAGAAAGACTTTCTACACAAACAAAAATAGTTTACAAGTTAAAGGGTGAAAAGATATGCCAAGAAAATAGAAAGTAGAACCACTAACCTTTACTTTCATTGCAGGAGGTGACAGGAACGAGGCCTGAGGGATCCAGATGGCAGATCCCTGCCTCTTTGTCCAGGAGGGAGAAGAGACAGGACCCCAGGCCTGGGCTCCTAGGGATAGGGAAGTGAAAGGGCTACCCTCCAGGCTCCAAAGTGGGGTGGTTCACCCTGGGCAGGAGGGTCCATCCTTGGCATCTTGGGTATGAGAGTGGACACCTGGCCTGGAGGGTGGGGATGGGGAGACACATTCTGTTTTGGGGAGAAGTTAGCCAGTAACCTAGGATCTACTCCTGGCTGATCTCCTGTGGCTGCCTCAGACTCCAGGCTCCTCCCACCCCTGCCTTCTGTGCTCTAGAACATGGAGTCCAAGGCCTGGGCCACTCCTCCTGGTGCAGGGGCTCCTGGTGCCTGGATGGTGTCCAGGGCCTGAGGGCTATGAGCTGAGATGGATTCAGACTGGGCTGTGAGGTCCCATCACAAGGAGGGGCTCTGGACCCTGGGTCAGGGCCCCAGGGCTGCCCCCAGCAGGCAGCACAGACCTTGGGTTCTCCCTCTCTTGTCTCCTTTATTCGCCCTGTCACCCTAGAATAAGGGGGGCTGCTCTGGAAGAGGGGAATCCCTTCATCATCACTCCCCTCTTCCTTTCTCATCTTCACCTTGAATGTGAGTCACCCCACACCTGCAGTGCGGAGATGCCTTTAACTTCAGTACAGTTTCCGGTCAGCTACAGAGCTGTCAGCACAGAACCAGCAGATCCCGCACCCCCACACTCACTTCCCCCAGGGAGTCACTGCTGGATGATAACACAGACTCTACAGCCAGAGCCCCTGGGCCTCTCCCACACAGACCCCCCTCCCACCCAGTGTCCCCTAAGCTGACCCTTCCTGCCCCCATCCTCTCTGGGCCTCCCACTCCCCTCCTTCTGGCCTCCAGCCCCTAAAGCCCCTATTTCCTCCCTCTCAGCACTCCTCCAGGAGTCACCCCTCTTGCCAGCCCACGACCTCTTCCCTCCTCCTGTGACCTCTTCACATGCATCCTGTGCTCACTGCATCTCCCTGTACAGCAGCCGAGTCATTGAATCAACCTAAGTGCCCAACAGCAGGGGAGTGGGGTAAGAAGTAGTGCATATATACTCAGCTATAAAAACAGATAAAATCTTGCCATTTACAACACCATGGATGGATCTGGAGGGGATTGGCTAAGTGAAGTCAGTTAGAAGGATAAAGACATGTATCAGACAATTTTGCTCACATGCAGAATATAAAGAAAGCAAACAAAAAAGGTAAGGAAAAAAAAAAACCCAAACCAAAACAAACCTAGACACATGACTGTAGGAATGAGGCTACTAGATGGGGAGGGAGGGGGAGAGCAGAGTGTGGGGGCACAATGGATCTGGTGAAGGATTCTGGGTGCTGGGGTGGAGGGTGGTGTGGTCACTACCTCTGAAGACATGTGAGCCTGATCCCTGCATGAACTGTAAATCAACGTTACTGCAATTTGAAAAATAGTGCTCAGGAAAGGCACAGGGAGTGGAAGGGAAAAGCATCTGCTTTGCAGTCTCCAGGGTGTGGTCATCAAGGGGCTGCAGAGAGAGGCTGTGGGGAGAGAAGATGGCACCTCAGACAAGAGGAAGCTTGAGAGCCTCCTCGCACTCTTCGCCCTCTCCGGACTCCCCCTCTGCGTTCTCTGATCCTCTAGATGTTCAGTCTTCACCTCCTTCAGCTCCCCAGGCCTGCCCCCCCTTCCACCTCCCAGCCAGCACACCTGCTCTCACAATCGTCCTCTTTGTCCCCTTAGGGAGGTTGCGGGGACTGAAGGAGCAGGTGGAGTCCACGATCCTTTCCCTCTGTCTGATCTCTCCCAGATTGAAAAGCGTCTCGGCTGTTTCACTAAGGACCCCACTACCTACACCAAAGAATTTCGTTCTCTTACCCAAGGTTACACCTAAGGTTACACCTATAACCTTCGGTGTCATGACTACACGTTATCCTCTCTTCCACCCTGACCTCTAATCACAGAGAACGTGTTTTTCAGTCTGCTCGAGGCCACGCAGATCAGGCCACTTCACTGACACAACCATGCCCCAGGCCCTGAAGCAGGTCCCCGCCCGGAGCCTGGCTGGGAATCCCAGACTGACACTGGCGCGGGTCACAGGGGCAGGGCTCGCTGAGACGCTTCATCCCCTGCCTCTTAGCCGGACTCCAAGCAGCAGCCGGTCTCCAAGGCGGTTAATTTTGACAAGCTGCGGGAGATCACCCAGTTCCACCCCGTACAGAGGAGTATGGTGACTACAAGCAACTACGAAGAGCATGTGGCTGCTAGAACCGTTCATAAACCCACCCGGAATGGGTTGGTTGCGTTACAGCGGGGTCCTGGGGTTCACTCTGGGAAAGGTGTCAGTGCTCCCTTGTCAGTGGCACGTGGCGAGTATCCCGGGCAAGTTCCCCCATGAGACAGAGACAGTAGTTATATTTAAAGAACAGGTTTATTAGGGAAAGGGGAAGGGGCAGGTTTTGCTGAGAGAGGCCTGCATGGTTGAAGGCGGGCGGCCTTGACAGGTCATAGGCGGGCAGGAAGCTGCTGCTCTACGGAGGGAGAGAGTTGGTAAGAAGATGCACCTGCACAGTCCCAGGTGGGCAGAGGGAGTGCTGCTCCGAGCCAGTGCAGAGACTTTACAGACACAGTCCTCTTCTGTTTGTGGGGGTCACTCCTTGTGAGCCGTCAGTTGGTTGCTGATTTTGGATAACCACGCAGTATCCAAGAGGGACCGGAGATACCAGGATGGGGAGTGGAGATTCCAGGATGGGCCCAATCTCCAAATCTTTCCCCTCAGGTCTGTGCTCCACTCCCTAGAGCATCTGATCCTGCTTGGGTCTCATGCCTTGTGATAAGGCCCTGGTGCCTAAGGGTCACGACCTCTACAGCTGAGTTAATGGTCATGCTATTTCCCTCTATTCCTACCTCCTTGTGAGTCAGGTTCTGGTGTTAGGGCACCTCCTTTCCAGTCTTTCTATTCTGTCTGCCATCAAGGCCATTCCTATTATATTTTGTGAGGAGGGGAAGGTGGGTCCCGAATGCTGGGTGAGTACAGAGTAAGTGGCTCCTATAGCAATCAGAAAATTAATATCTTACCTGTGACATCCAGGGTTACCCTAGGCTCAACCACAGAGATCACATTGCTGGGGAACTGGCGACGTCCTTGGGCCCTGTCACTTGTCATCCAGGAGGTGTCAGTAGTCAGTCTATTACAGGGTAGGGAGAGGGGCACCCCAGAACCCCTAAAGCTGCTTGCTCTAAATAGGTTCTGCCATCTGCCCCATCAACACAAAACATTAAAGATGTTAATGGAAAGGAACTTTAACACAATTAGTAAACAATACAGAAAAGACAAAGAATCTGTTAGAGGTCAGGGAGAAGGGCAGCCCAGACACCACAAACCTGCCTGCTCTAAATAGGTTCTGCCATCCGCTGCATCAACAGAAAACATATGAGACTTAAATGAAAAGGAACGTTAATACAATTAGTAAACAATACAGGAAAGGCAAAGAATATAGTTTCTAAATCAAGCACCCAAAGTTACCTGTCCCCTCGTGGGTAAAATTCCACCCAAACAAGATTGGCCTAGAGCAAGGCCTGAAAGCCTCTCCCAAGTCTAAAGCGCCTTCCAGTGGAGACCCACAGAAAAGGATCAGAAACAACCAGACAAGTGTGGGAGGAAAAGAGCAAAATCAAAATCAAGACAAAAACCGCCATTGTCACCTCCCCACGGGTCTCTCACCCACATCTGTGTCACCCAGTCCACAACTAAAAGGCAAGCGCAGTTTCTTCACATGTCTCTTGGCTCCATGTGCCTCCTCGGGGTCTCCTGGCTCCATCCTGCTTCCTCAGTCTCCTCTGCAGCTTCTTCTCTCCCTGCTCAGCTCCACCCTCCTTTAGGTGGGGCAGGGAACCTGGAACTTCCCCTTTTCCTGGGGACCCCCCTATTATCCTGGATAACTCATACAGAAACACATATTTTAATTGCCTTAATTTTTTTTTGGTGCGATGTCATTAAATTTTGGTTTTCTTAGAATAAGAAGCAAAAAGTAAACCTGCAAGCTCAATGATTTTTAGAGAAAGTGATATTATTTAACAAATTCTCATTCTTAAACTTAATAAAACCTTAGTTTTATATGAAATTTGGCCGCCATTTAAATAATGATTAAAAAATACACACAGCAGACTTTGCAACAGACCACATGCTCGAGCCCTCACAGGAGACCAGCCCAGGAGAGTGGGCCCTTGGGTGTCTTGTTCCCCACATTTGGCAACTACAAGTCCCAGGTCATACTGCTTAGGGTCCAAATCCAGCCCGTGTGGTCTCCTCCCATGACCCCTGACCCTACCCCTCCCAGTCAAGCCAGGGCACCAGCCTAGGCCACTCATCCTCTGGCAAATCCTCCAGGGGCTTTATGTATTTGATGGCCAGAGCTGCCAGGATTATCCTGGGCTTTTTCTGCCTGACCCAGCAGGCCTGCTGGGCTCTCCTACTGCTCTAGAACCGCATATGCAGGAGCAGATTCTCCTGTCCCTTCAGGACCCCTGGTGTCTGTTGGCATCCAATCGATAAATTGGCTGGGCTCCATACCTCTCCCCTGGGCTACAGCGGAGCCCTGCTGAACTCCTGGAGAAGGTGTTAGAGATGCAAGAGGACAGTCAGCCACACACCACATTGGCAACAGACCTCATGCTAGAGCCTGAGAGGAGACCAGCCCCGGATAGTGGGCCCTTGGGGGTCTCCTTCCCTACATTTGGCAACTACAAGTCCCAGGTCATACTGCTTAGGGTCCAAATCCAGCCCGTGGGTCTTCTCCCATGGCAACTGACCCTACCCCTCCCAGTCAAGCCAGGGCACCAGCCTAGGCCACTCACCCTCGGGCAGCTCCATCATGGGCTTTATGTACTCCAGCCAGTTCCTATGGACATGTGTGACAAGCTCAATGTTGCGGGTGCGCTTCAAACTGCGCTCTATACTGAGTGAGATCCCACACTGGGCTGAGGGAGGCCAGTGGCTGAAATGCACTCCCTGGGCCTCCTCAGTCTCCTGGACACAGAGTACCTTCTGGGAGCAAACAGACACACCTGCTGGGTAGCACTGAACTGGGGCAAGAGGGAGCGGACATGACTCTCGGGTTCCACCACCATCCAGGCTGGTCCTGGTGTAGACATCACGCACCTCCTGGGTGGGCCAGAACCTCCTTCCTTGAGCACCACACACTCACTCTCACAGCTCGCACACCTGCACTCATGAGGGAAAGGGAGGGGTGGGGTCATCAGAGCCCTGGCGTGGCCTGACCTGTCCCCAAGGCCCCCCCAGTTACCTCAGGGGCAGTGCTAGCTGCTGGCCTGAGAGGTCGACACAGGCACTTCATGCCTTTCAGCAGAGTGCAACATGCGTTTCGGGGACCTCTTTTTGGGCCACTGTGGGGAACATGGGCAAACAGCAAGAAAACATGGCGCTGGATCCAGGACTACCAGGCACGTGAGCTAGGTCGGGTTTGTGTTCAGAACCCAGCTGCCTGGGGACCAGGGTTCCGAGTTCTGTGCCGTGTCATCTCGTGGAGGTGATGTCACTTTCTGGGTCCCCTTCCCTGGATTTCCTGCTCAGACAGAAGCCTCCCCCCATGGTTACCTAGGCCACTTCCTATTTGCCCTCCATGCCAGGCCCAGTCCACAACACTGACAGTAGCACAGCCTCCCGAATCCTTGGAAGATGAGACATAGCCAGGACCCCTGCTGGGCACTCTGGTCTCTGGCTGCTGACCTGGCTCATCCTCCCTGCCAGGAAGCTGGCCCTGCAGCATCGGCAACTCCAGGCTCCCGTCTCCCATGGGCCTAGAGGAGCTCCAGAGTGTGGAGCCACTCCCTGGGGCGGTCCTGGGGAGTGGGCCACTTCTCTCTGCTGCCCTTGGAGGGGAGGCTGGTGTCAGGCTCACAGCACTTGGAGGGTCCCACCTGAGCGAGGGCATCTGCACACGCCTCACCCAGGCCTGGCCAGCAGCCCTGCTGGGGGCAGAGTCATTTCCCACCCAGTGTTCCTGTTCTCCTGCGAGGTGGAATCCACATAAACTCAGCCCTGATCCTCTCTGGCCATGCCCTGCGGGGGTCTTGTGGGCCTGAATCAAAGTGTTAGGGCCACACACATCCTGCGTGTGCTGGCCACAGTGTTCCCAGGGCGCCCTCCTTGCTCGCAGATGTCTGCTGACCCTGCCCGGCAGTGTTATTTACTGAGGGCTGGGTTACGGTTGGATGATGAGGCCCGAGGCATGGGGTGTCCACTCCTACAGTGATTAGCTCCTTGCTGTCCTGTCCACGCTAGCTGACTCTCCCTTTCTTCTGTCTCTGTGTTCCTCTGACTCTGATTTTCTCTCTCCCTTTTTGGTCCGTCCTCAGCTCCTTCTCTCTGTTTGTCCCGGTCCTTCTCTTCATGCCCGTTTCTGCCCCAGTGTTCTGTGTCCCCCTCTGTTTCTCTCTGGGCTCCCCAAGTGCTGCTGACTCTAGCTCAGCAACCCTTGGGTGACAGACAGTCCCCAGGCCCTGCGGCATCCCGTGAGAACAAGTTGGAGATGCCAGGGTTCTTCTGCCGGTCGGGCAGAGTTCATAAAGCTGAGGGGCTGTGGGGCAGGGCTGCTGGGAGGGGAGGACTGGGTGTGCCCTGTGCTCTCCAGTGAGGGCAGTGAGAGTGAGTGAGGGGATGGCTGCACCCCATGGGGACAGAGGCCCTTCCTGGCTCCAGGTTGCCTGAATGTTGATGAAAATGACCTGGACGGCCACAATCTATGTTGCGTGTGAACAAACTGGGCACTGAGAGGAGGCCCTGAATTTGGTCCTGGAGTCTGATATAAGGTTTTATTGATGGAAACTCCATCTAATTTTTTTTTTCCGATTTATTCATTTATTTATTTATCTATCCAAGGGGTACAGTCAGAAGCGCGGGAGGGTGGGAGAGCCACCCTCACCAGAGCCAGAGCGGAGAGCAGAACAGGCAGACTGACAAAGTGCACTGCTAGGGGAAGCAGCAGGCGGCAGGAGAGGTCTGCGCGCCATGTGGGACCCTCGCTCCGGGGCCGGGGATCAAACCGGCGCTGCAGAGGCTGAGGGCAGATTCGCGACTCGTGTGCCACCGTGGAGGCCCCGATGGAACCTCCATCTAAACACGTCTTTTGAGCTATCACAAAGCACAGAACCTGAACAGAGGGCCTGCTGGGAGGCACGGGACAGCTCTGTGCTCTGGCTGTTCTGGCCACGGTCCAGGCACCAGCCCTGAGGGCTGCTGACCCAACTCTGCCCATGCGGAACCGCTGTTTGCAGGGCTTGACAACAGGGTTCAGCAGAAACATGGCCCAAAAGGCGAGTTATCTTCAAATATTAACCACTGGATGTTTCCAGATCTGCAGACTAAATCCGGCACTATGTGTTGCCATCTACACGTCACAACGTTTACCTAATGACATACAACCTGACATCAAGACATCTATAATTCATCAATGATCATTTGTGTCCTAATAATTATAATTTCATAATAGAAAACAATCTATTCAATGAAATTGTGAAGTTGGATATCCCATTACAGCTCCACTCTGGATGACACCCTCTTCCTAAACTACATTCTTCTATGGACACATGTTCAGAACATGGACTGTTGGACACCATAGTAATTCTGTGCTGATTACACTGATATAGTGATATAAATCTGATTTGATTAGCTACTAGTCATTTACCCTCTCTACTGTATACCTAAAATTCAAGAGACAGCAAATAATCATTTTTCTTTGGGTGTAGAAGAACTGGGGTGTAGGCCAGAGGTGTGGAGGGATTTCAGGATGGAGCAGAGACAGAGTATGATTCACAACAGGCAGATTGACTGAATTACACCGCTGAGGGCAACTGTGGGCAAGACATAAGGGGTCTGCTGTACCATAAATGGGTTTGCTCCCTGGCCTGGGCTCAATTCAGGACTCAGCCGTGACAGTGCTGAGACTTTACCCCTAGGCTGCCACGGAGGTCCAACCGACCCAAATGGACAGATGCCTTGTATGCTACCTCGATTGTGTGGTTGGGATGATCGCAAAGTCACCATTTATTTGGTTCCTTCTCTGGGAATCCCCAGGCAGCAATGGGAACAGAGGTGGCAGGCAGGTGAGGGCATCATGGCCTGAGAGGGCTGGGCAGTAGTGGTTTTGTTGTAGAGCAACCCCGATACAAAACGGGGTGCCTGACTGTGGGTCCTCACCCGCGTGCTTAAAAGGACTTATCAATGCTCTACTGCAGGCACACGCAAAAGGTTAATAAAAGGTTTATTTACAAGGGAAGGGGAAATGAGGAAATGTACAGCTCAGGGAGAAAAGTGGGAGACAAAGTTTTAAATGAGTCTTACCCGATCCGCCGATCAGGAATCCCAAAATGGCACTCTGAGAGCTGGCCGCCAGACAGGAGCTGTGATGCCAGGAGGTGAGCGATAGCGAGCCAGAGACCCCAAGGCCCACATGTTTGGTTTTTATATCCAACCTGGCTGCCCAACTCCACCCTCAGGTCCCAGCCACCCTCCCTTTGGTAGTGATGGGATTTGTCTTTTCCAATGTCTTGATGGCTTTAGTCTGGAGTGGGGGTGGGGTCCACAAAGCCTGCATGGGATTAACTCAGAACATCATTTCCCCCTAACAGTTTGGCTAAATGGTTCCCACTGAGGAGTTCGTCGTCTGCAAGGCCACAGGGAGGAGGAGGCCAGCCCTGTGAAGGGAATGGACATCAAAGGAGTAGACAACTTGGGTGAAGAGAGAACAAGTTTATTAGCATTTGTACAGTGAACAAGAAACCTTGGAGGAAATACATGAAAATAACTTGAAATGAATTAGGAGACCATGATTTGGAACTACAAGAGAAGGACCAGGTGTCTGTGGGTTGAGGCATTGTAGAAGTTAAAGGAGGGCATGTGGCTAGGGAGGTGCAGGAGGAGAAGTTAGGGGTGCAGCAGTGCTGAATGTTAAGCTGCCCCTGATGTGGACAGGCAGGACAGGGGTGAGGGGCTGGGTCCCTGGGGGGGTGGTGTCAGGTGAACACCCTCAGCTTGTGCTATGGATCCCTGCAGGGCCTGCTTCCCCAGGCAGAGCTGCTGTTGCCTTAGCTCCCTCACTTTAACCTGCAGGAAGCTGGCTAGGGCTGCATCCTCCTGCAGGCTTGATGTGAGCTCAGGATCACCTGCACAGGCTGCATTCTCTGGAACATGGCCTTGCTCTCCCAGCGAGGGTAGGGTGAGCTCATCAACATTCTCAGGGGCTGCAGCATCCTGGTCATTGTCTGGTTCCTCCAGCAGTACTCCTCTTGCCTCAGAATCCTCAAAGAAGTGTGCCTTAATCAGAGACATCCTGCAGGGGAGGAGGCAGTAGAAGGACCAGAGGGTGGGAGAGAGGAGCACAGGGGACTGAGGTGATGGTGCACGGGTGCCTTGCAGAAGGAAACTCTAGGGGACTATACCTGATAGGGTGGGGGGAAGCAAATAGTGTTTACAAGTGATAAGTGAAGTAAAAAATAAAAAAAGAAGACTGTAAAAAAATACAGTCAAGCCTGCAGGATCGTCCTCCTGTCTTGGCTTCTCCAGCAGTGGGGGTGTGAACTGCCCACACTGGGCAACTCCTGAAGCATCCTGGCCTATATCTGTCTACTGCAGTGGGGCTGGTGTGAACGCACCACTGCCAGCATGCCCTGCTGGGGCCTGGCTAGGGCCTGGCTCCCAGAAAACAGGTGGTGTGAACAGGTACCCACCAGCTTGTCCTGCAGGTTGCAGGTCCTGGCATGGATTCCCCAGCAGGGTCTGGTGAGTCACCCCTGAACGCAGGGGGGCTAAGGCTAGTCCCCCTCAGAGACTCAGTCTCTGAGTCCTCGGTCGCGAACATGGGTGGGTACAGCCTGGTCTTCCTGTCCTCAAAGTATAGCCACAGGCTGCTAGAGGTAGAGGGACGGGGTGTCTTCACGGTCGGGGGCTGGGCTCCGGTTTGCAGCCTCACCGGGCCCCAGGCCCGCTTTCATCAGCAGCGCCCCACCTGCTGCACAAAGCCCAAGGGGATAAGAGTGTTGGCAGTGTGTTAACTGAGTCCCTCCCGGTGCCGGCACCTCACTACATGCTTTGCCTACGTTCTCATTGACTTCTGGTGGGATCCTGCCAGGAGCCTCTGATACAGATAAGAAAATCGTGGCTCAGAGAGAGGGAGCAGCTCGTCCCAGAGCCACTGCTGATCAGATAACCGAGTCAGCATTTGAAACAAAGTCCGCTGCATTCCCAAGCCAGTGGCCTGACGTCCATCATTGCCAAACCCCAGAAACGCTGCGGAAGATAACCCTTAGGTCCCCTGCCCTCAGATAAGGGATCTGGGTGCAGAGGGGTGTTATGATTCACCCAGGGCCATAAAGCAGGGAAGAGCGGCAGGCCGCTCTGAACTCTAGTCCTGCCGTCATCTTGATGCCACAGGGGGACTACCCCTGCTGTGCCAGCCTTGGAGAGGGTGCCCTCACTTTGAGGCTCAATGTGAATCTCTGCTGGGACAAACGTGTCCTTCACATCCTGTGGGCTGCTGGGTTCCGGGCCCCAGAAGTAGCATCATCTCAGGGCTGTCACCGCGAAAAAGGCTATGACTGGGCAAGGTGCCAGGGAGGCGCTGGTCGTCCCTTCCCCTCCACAGCCACAGGATAAAGGGTTCAGGGGAACTTGAGGAGCCTGTCCCTCCCTGGGTGGCACTTGGGGCAGATCACCCCAACTTGAAACAACTCGGTCCTCATGAAGTCTGAGGGAGAGGGTGTGAAAGGGGCCGGGGGCCGGCGTCAGGACAGCGTGGGGGGCAGAGTGTCTCAGGGGCAGTAGCTTCTAGAACGGTGGTTCTCAATTGCTCACCAGGGAGCATTTGCAAAGTCTGGGGACATCTGAGCTGGCCACACTTTAGCGGCTGAGTGCTCCTCAACCTACTGGCCAGGCTGGGTAGGTAGGGGCAAGGGAAGCTGCCCAACATCCTACAGGGCACAGAATGGCTCCCACAATTGAGCATCATCTGGCCCCAAACGTCATCGGTGTCAAAGTTGAAAAACTCTTTTCTAAAGCAACCTCCACGCATCCTTTGCCTCCTCCAGCCTGGGTGGTTCCTGCAGCTGTGCTGGGCCGCCACTTGCCAGAGGTGCTCTGCCAGGTGTGTATGTGCGGGGAGTGGGAAGGGGTTCAGTACCCCAAATCCTTTAATAAATTTTATCATATTACTGTCCTGCTCGGAACCCTCCTGGGTCTCCCAGTGCTCCTCTGACAAAATTCAGACCCCTTTCCGTGGCTGCAGGGCCTGGCCCGGCTGACCTTCCAGCCCACTGCCTGCCTCCCCCAGAGCACACCTCGAGGCCTGTTGTCCTTAAGCACAGCCTGGCACTGGCGGGAATGTTCCTCCTTGCTCTCCTCAGGGCAGGCTCCTCTCTTCTCCTTTGTCTCCTCAGTGGGGCCTCACCCGACCCCACTGTGAGAGGCGGCCAAGCTCCCACCCCGCCCTTGTCCCGATCACGCTGGCCGGCCTCACCATCTGCTCGATGGACGCTCCACACGGGCAGGCTCTTCGCTGGTTTCGTTCCCTGCGTACCAACCATTCTGTCATGTTTTCATTACTGGTAGTATCCGCCTGAATCCTTATGTGAATTTTCTTATTTTACAGCTTTCCTGTCTGCCTCCCCAACTACAGAATGAGCACCGTGAGGGCAGGAGCTATCTGGCTGGTTGTCTAGTTCCCCAGCACCTCGAACAACAGCCAGCATGGAGCAGATGCTCGACAAAAGGAGCTCCTCAAGAGTTGGGGTTCCCCACCCTAGCCACTATCCTTCCTGCCTCAGGCTGGAGAGTGTCAGTTTTGCCATCGCCAAGGGAGAGAAACACTGTCCCCGGAATAGGGGGACACAGTGCACCGGCAGTTAAGAACATGATCTGGGTTTGCCTCCATGAACACTGGCTGTGTGAAGGCAGAAAGTTGCTTAACTGCGCAGAGTCTGCCTTCTCCTCCATGGAAAGGGGATAAGAATAGAACAGACTTGATAGCATTGCTGGGGCATCTGGCATGCAGTAAGAGGTGAATAAATGCTGGCCAATATAATTGATAGAAGCGATGCTCACAGCCCATCTGCCTGCCCCAGAGAAAATGACAAAGCCTTGGCACAGAGGCTGACAAGCACTCCTGTCCCCGGTGGCAGTCCAGACTTCGCTCTGCCCTTCCTGGTGACCACCAGATGTGCAGAAGCTGGAAACTCACATTCTCGTGCAGGAAACAGAGATACTTGTGGCCCAGGGAGCCCTGAGGCCAGCTCTGGAGCTTGCCTAGGTCGAGGGTGGACAGTGAGATCCGGGGACGTTCCCTGTAGACAGAAGGTGGCACTCAGGTATTGGGAGGGGGCAGAAGAAGCAGACAAAAGGTCCAGCTAGAGCAAGGCCACAAGAGGTGACGGAGCAGCAAGGTGGCCACAAGCCCTAATGGGACGCCTGTTGCTGGCAGGCCGGCGGCAGAAACTGAGCAGAAGAGCACGAGCCAAGGACATGGCTCCTGCTTGTGGGCATGTGGGCAGGGTAGTCAGAGGTACTGCCATGGGGGTGGGGGTACAGCTAGTACATGTTATGGGAGCTCAGTGAAGGCACAGAGCTCTGTGGAGGCCACTGCATGGCACTACCCAGGGATTGTCATGCTGTCTATATGAATGGCACCAGTGGAGTCGGGCAGTGCCCAGCCTGTGCAGCACCATGATCAAAGTATCAGGATGAGCTCCCCAGAGAAAACAGTCTGATACAATATGACTCCAGAGAGAGCAGGATCCCCAGAGAATGCCCCCAAGCCCCAGGCAGGGCTGGCACCTACTGTAGGATCTGGGCAACCTCTGGATTCCTCCTCATCGGGTGTCTGAGGAGCTTCAGGGCATGGACTCCACAGGTCTCCCCTAGAACTGCAACCATGTCTGAAAGGAAAGAAATGGGAACAGATGGAGGGTATGATCCCACATAAGTTACCTGGCCTAAGGTGGTTCTGGCTAGCAGTGTGCTAAAGGGTTTGTAAACCAGAATATCACATCTTGTGCCAACCTCTTTGCATTTCCAACTTCTTCAGTGTCCTATGGGGTTAATGTGCAAGCTCAACATCATGCATACAAAACAGCACAGTGAGCAGCCAAAAGGAGTGCTCAGTGAGCACTTAATAGGACCATTTTTAACAGGAGCAAAGCTAGAGAATGCTAGGCTGTTCCATTCATACCGCAGCAAGTGTTTATGGAGCATATATAACGTATCAGGCAAAATCCCATGTGCCGCTGACACAGTAGGACACGGTCTCTGTCTTCAAAGTTTAATTTCCAGTGGGATGTTCTAATTTTGAAAGTTTTGGCAAGGGAAGACGAGGAAGGAAAGATGAGGATGACAGAATAAGTTTAAAAGGGGGCTTTATTGCACTCCCGGGCAAACTTCAGGGACCCAAGGTGGGGGTCGGTGAAGCCGCGCCTATTGTCAGGGGGAGGCAGGTTTTTATAGGATGGGGAGAGGGAAGCCGGGCTTGCAGGTAATAAGGGAACAGTTGTTTTCTGATGGTATCAGCAGGTCCTCATTCTCGGCCCTAAGTGGGCTTCCTCATTCTGGCCCTTAGGTGACTTCCTACCAGATGACTTTTCACCCTCGTAACTCTGGTTCCCATCAGACCTTTCAAATTTGATGGGTGCTGACAAATCATCTGTTTAGTACAGAGGTTCTCCATGTGGCTGGGTAGCAGAATCTGCCAGAAGTAGTTGAAAAAGGCAGGAGCTCAGAGCCACGTTCCTCCCTCCCCCTCCCCACGCTGGCAAATTCGGATTGAGTGAGTTTAGAATGGAACCTGAAAGGTCCATGCAAGAGGCCAGAATGAAAAAGCCCACCAGGAAGCCCCCTGGGGCAAGAATGCAGAAGCCTGCCTAGAAAATTCAGACAATGAACCCCTCCCCACCCTAGAAACTTTTCCTGCCCTTGCAAACCTAGTCTCCCACCTGCCTCCCCCTGACAACGTGTGCGACTCCACACAGGGGTCCCCACCTTGGGTCTGTGAATTTCACCTGGGGCGCAATAAATTTTCCCTTCTTTTGAGAAAGCTTGTTGGGGCTCTTTTCTGTACCACGCCGAATCTTTCATCTTGGTGCCCAAAACCTGGAAGGCTGTGTCCCCTGGCGCCGGGGCCACCTTCCCGTCCCTGGGATCTCTTCTCTCCATGGCAGACCCTCACAGCCACCACCGGCCTTGATCCTTGGGGTGAGTCACGGGCCTGACCCGCCTTCCTAGGAGGCCCTCGTCCCTGGGTATTCAGCTCCACACCTAACCCCTCCCTCGGTTGGCTGTTCCATAAACCTTGGTGGGCCCATGTCAGCCGACTCCAGTTACACCTAGACCCCGGGTTTGGGGACGCCCATCCAGACTAGGTGCCCGAATCCTAGGCAACAAAGGAGTAGTGGAGATGTCCCTCTAGCTTGTTTGCCCCGTACCGAATCGTGGGATGCCACGATTCAGGGCCTGTGCCCCCCGATGGCCAGATCAGGTTCGTGGGACACTGCGTTCCTGACTCTGTGCCCCCATTAGTTAGTATAACAAACATATAAAACTTACAAGTAAAATTGACAATATTAAGGTGCCTGCAAGTGCTCTGAGAGAAAGTAGCTGAGGCCACATACTGAGTGGTAAAGACTGATAAAGCAGGGCCTCCCCGGTGGCGCAGCGGTTGAGCGCTGGGTTGCGAAGCTGCCCGCGGCCTCTGCGGCGCCAGTTCGATCCCCGGCTGCTCCCCGGCCACCGGAGGAGGGTCCCGCATGGCGCGCAGACCTCTCCTGTCGCCCGCTGCTCCCCTCAGCAGTGTACTTCGGTCCTTCTGCCTGCTCTGCTCTCCGCTCTGGCTCTGGTGAATTCTCTCACCCTCCCGCACTTCTGACTGTACCCAGTGCTTGTATAAACAAAAACAAAGAAAGAAAGAAAGAAAGAAAACATGCCTCTATATATAAAAAAAAAAAAAAAAAGACTGATAAAGCAGACGGTGCCTGAGCCTAAACCTGATAAGAAGGTATAAGAGCAGCTACCTGAAGCAGACTCAGAGCAGTCCTAACAACTGGCTCGGGTAAAAGACTCGCCGGAGGCTACTCTTCCGAAGTCCAGCTCGCTGCCTCCCTTTGGACTCAGACTCGCTCTCCAGCTGAAACCTCTCCTCGCTCCTGCTCCTAGCTTGCTCCCAGGTTCGGCACACCAGGAAACCTGCACTTCCAGGCTCTGCTCCCCGCGACCCCAGTGGCCTGCTCCCTGACAGCAGCACAAGGGGTCTGTCAGCTCAACACCCTGCACGACCCTCCGCACTGCGGGCCCTTGAGCCTAGAGACTTCCACGGCCTAAGGACTTCCACCTAGGTGGAAGGCCCAGCTAAGACACTTCGCCACAACTGTCTTCAGTCAAATGTACTTTGGGAACTTGGGGTTGGCTTGCCTGTATGAACTTAAGTGTGTGTGATCAATATAGGAAAAAATTCTCTTTGAGAGCCAACTTCTGACTGAAGCTTATCTATCACTCTCGCGACATTGTATTGTTTACTAATTATATTAAAGTTCCTTTCCAGGGCCTCCTTGATGGCACAGGTGGTTGAGCACAGTGCTGTGAAGCTGTCCACAGCCTCTGCAGTGCCAGTTTGATCCCCACCGGCCTTGGAACAACCCACATGGTGAGCAGACCTCTCCAGTCTCGCCTGCTACTCCCTTCAGCAGTGTATTTCGTCAGTCTGCCTGTTCTGTTCCCCGCTCTGTCTCTTCACTCTCCTGCACATCTGGCCTATAACCCGGTTCTTGCATAAATAAAAAAAAAATAAAAATAAATAAAATAAAGTTCCTTTCTATTAAAAGCTCATATGTGTTGTGTTGATATGGCAGATGGCAGAACCTATTTAGAGCAGGAGGTTTGTGGGGTCTGGGGTGCCCCTCTCCCTGCACACCAGATATTTTAGAATGTGGATTTGAGGATGATCTTAAGCACCCGAAGTCCACCCAAATGGAATTGGCCTAGAGCAAGGCCCAAAACCTGCCCCAAGTCCAAAGAACCTTTCAGTGGGTACCCATAGGAAAGATCAGAAACAACCAGACAAGTCTGGAAGGAAAAGAGCAAAATCAAAATCAAGACAAGAACCGCCATTGTCACCTCCCCACCGGTCTCTCACCCACATCTGTGTCACCCAGTCCACGACCAAAAGGCAAGCGCAGTTTCCTCACGTGTCTCTCAGCTTCATATGCCTCCTCCAAGTCTCCTTTTGGCTCCATCCTGCTTCCTTCCTTTCTCCATCACTTCTGCAGCCTCTTCTTCCTCTCCCAGCTCAGCTCCAACCTCTCTTGGGTGGGGCAGGAAACCTGAAACCCCCTTTTCCTGGGGACCACCCTGTTGCCAGGACACCCTGCTTGGGAATGCAGAAGAGCTCCCTTTGTCCTTCCAGGTCAGCACAGCAGGTATTTTTAGAATGTGGATTTGAGGATGATCTTAATGGTTGCTGAATAGTATTCCATTGTGTATGTGTGCCACATTTTCTTGATTCAGTCATCTATTTTTGGGACTTGGTTGTTTCCATATCTTACCTATTGTCAATATTGCTGCAATAAACATAGGGGTGCAGATATCCTTTTTAATTAATGTTTTTGTGTCCTTTGGGTAGATTCCTAGGAGTGGAATCCCTGGATCATCGTAGGTCCATTTTCGGTATTCTGAGGAAACTCCACCCAGACTTCCATAGTGGCTGGACCAGTTCACATTCTCACCGACAGTGCAAGAGGCTTCCTTTATCTCCACATCCTCTCCAGCATTTGTTGTTTCTGGTTTTTTAACGTGGGCATTCTCACTGGAGTGGAGTGTACCCCATCTTCTTGATCTGTTCAAGATCCCCTGATTCAAAACACAATCAGAAACCACTTCACACCTGTGAGAAGGGCCCATATCAAAAAGACAAGACATAACAAGAGCTGGCAGGACATGGAGACAAGGGACGGTCCTGCACTGATTTGGGGAATATAGACTGGCTCATCCCTGATGGGAAACAGTGTCCAGGTTTCTTAGAAAATTAACTGAGCATCTGCCATAGGACCCAGCAGTCCCATTCCAAGGTATCTACCCTGCCTCAGACAGCCCATGAGAAGTTCTCAGCTATGAAGAAAGACTCAGTGTCTAAATGAATTAGTTGCAGGGGGAGGCTGGGGAGAGGCATCTAGAGCAGCTCTGCCTCTCACTCTCCCAGCCCAAGCTCTTATTAAAGATATGAACAAAGGGATAAGGAAATAGTGTGCAATTGTGTTTATCCTTATACAAATGGCTAAGTTACTGCTGAAACAAGTTTTTCTAGGTAGTAGGGATCATGCCACAAGTCAGCATGTCCTCAGGGAACAGGAGTTCATTTGGGGAAGAAGTTCTGTTTGCAGAACTTCTAACCTCCTAGAACCCCCTGTGCAGAGTAAGCAGGTGCTCTCAGAGACTCCGGCTCCCTTTAGGGTGGCAGGTGCGAGCACACCCACAGAGGATGTTACACTACTTCAAAGGAAACCTGCACCACCCCCCCATCACTGCAGCACTATTTACAGTAGCCGAGCTGTGGAAGGGGTTGTACATAGATAATAGAATACGACTCATCAAGAAACATAAACTCATGCCATCTGGGGCAACGTGGATGGAGCTAATGGAAATAAACTCAAAGGAGAAAGACAAATATGTCACTTAGATATAGATGTAGAAAAATTAAACAAAGGGCTAGATTAAGCTATCCCTTTCATCTGTAAAAATGTACAAAACTTCTATACAAACGGCAACTGTAGTCATAGAAAAGTAAAAATATGGACAAATGCTCAATATCACAGTTAAGAACAGTGACACCATCACACCTAGGAGAGACTGAAAATGCAAACTCTGCACAATACCAGGTGCTGTCCAGGGTGTGAACAACAGGAGCCTCATTACATTCATTTTTTAATTTTTTTTTTATTTATATAAGAGCTGGGGTACAGGCCCAAGTCCCGGGAAGGTGAGAGGATTCACCAGAGACCTGATTCACCTCTGGATTCACCAGAGTGGGGATCAGAACAGGCAGACGGACTGAAAGCACTGCTGAGGGGAGCAGCGGGCGAGAGAGGAGAGGTCTGCCCCCTGTGTGGGATTCTTCCTGGCTGGCCGGGAATTGAAACTGCGCTGCAGAGGCTGCGGACAGCTTCACAGCACTGTGTTCAACCCACTGAGCCACCGGGGAGGGCCCTCATCACATTCACTTCAAAAGATGCTTTAGGGGCTGAGAGACACATCAGAGGCCTGGGCACTGTTGCTGCCTGAGGGAGAACAAAACAGAACCTGGTCAGACATGACACCACAGGAGGGACTGATGAGGGTGACCCCCCAATGGAGTCCATTTACACTGTCCCCAGGGGCTCAGGGTCAAACCGCAGATCTACACTTACATGGAGCCTAAGTGTAGCTTCCTCCTTGTCTCCCTGTGGGAAGAAACATCATGTGAGACCAGGGAGCAGCCAGGTCAGAAGCCTAAAGGAATCTTCTAATCCTGTACCACAGGGAAGTTTCCAGAACTGGGACTAAAGACCCAGGTCAGGACTGGGGAAAAAGAAGAAAGGAGGTGAGGGGGACTGGAGCAAATGCCCACTGGGTAATGCACGTGTGTGGATGGTACTTCCCAATAACCAGGCAGGGCAAGTTCTGCCTGGAACATGGAAGCCCCCAGTGGACAAGATCCCCCACTCCTTTCCCTACCTGAGTGCTTCTTCCTCCACATCACAGCTGCAGCCACGACAGCTCCAGTGAGCAGAGCTCCAAGGAGAACCAGGCCAGCAGTGATGCCCGCGGTGGGGATGGGGGACTGAGGAGGGGGCACTGGAAGGGAAGGGAAGATCATACCCTGAGCCCCAGACCTTATCCTGACCCTCTGAAGGGCTCCAGAAGGGCTCCTGATGGCCCTGAGAACAGCCTCAGTGCCCACATCCTCCTCCTTACCCCATCTCAGGACTTGGGGCTCCAGCAGGCCTTCATGCTGCAGGTGGCACATGTATCTCTGCTCCTCTCCAGAAGGCACCACCACGCCACCCACTTCTGGAAGGTTCCATCTCCCCCAGGCCTGGTCTCCATCAGCTCCATCTCCTGGGTCAGGTCCTCCCCATCTCGCTGCCAGGTCAGGGCGATGCCCGCAGGGTAGATGTCCAGGGCCCAGCACCTCAGGGTGACCTCATCCTCAGAGGTGGGGTGGTGGGTCACATGTGTCCTTGGGGGATCTGAGGTGGTAAATCAGAAAACTCACTTTGTGTTTCCTCCACGGACACCGAAGAATCCTCATGAGACCATCCTCACAATGGACAAGACAACTGGTGGGCAGGAAGAAGCATAAAATGTAAAAAACAGGCTAATCTGGGGGAATCTGTGCGATTCTCCTATTCCTTAGAATGTTCTAGAATGAGGAGGAAAGCCCAGGGTAGGATGAAGCAGAGGGAGTGGAACACAGACTTTTTATTCCTGACCTGGGTGGAAGGTGAATGACACAGAAAAGCAGGAATCACATAACTGAAAATGTTCTCAGACCAGAAACAAGACTGAGAGAGAAACTCGTGGTTCTCAAACAGGCCCCTGGTCAAAAGGCCCCGGTGACGTGTGAGGTCAGGGACTGTCTGTCTTTCTCAGGAGAGACGGGATCCCTTCACTGTCCTTCAGGAGAAGCCGGAGTCTCTGGGAGTCTCTCTAGTGCAGAACATGAACCCCAGGGGAGTCCCCCTCTCGGGACTAGAGAGAGGACTCATTTCCCGCAGTGACTCCAGGCAGGGGGGGACCGGGAGGCCTCCAGGCCCCTCTTACCCGTGCGCTGCAGAGTCTCCTTCCTGGACTCCAGGAATCTGAGCAGCCACCTCAAGCACCTGCCCTCCCCATACTTCCTGAATTTCTCTGCCTCACCCTGGGCCTTCCACTGGAGCCGGGTGATATGAGCGGCCGTGTCCGCCGCGGTCCAGGAGCGCAGGTCCCCGTTCAGGGCCAGGTAATCGGCGCCGTCGTAGGCGACCTGACTGTACCCGCGGAGGAGGCGCCCGTCGGGCCCCATGTCGCAGCCAGACATCCTCTGGAAGGTGTGAGAGCCTGTGCCCGCCCGCATCACCCCGCAGTCACCCCGCCCGCGCCCCCTCCCGCCGGGAATAAACTAAACAGAATGAAACGGGGTGAAAGTCCCGCGGGCTGTTCCCGGGCAGGTTGCAGAGAAGCCTGGAGGGGGAGACCCTGAGCGACCCCCCGTCCGTGGGGATGGGGTGCTGACCCGGCCCGGACCCGCGCCAGCTCACCGGTCTCGCTCTGGTTGTAGAGGCCGCGCAGGGCGTCCAGCTGCGCTCAGGACCTCAGTGTGCGGACCCTTAGGATCCGCGTCTCCTCCTCCCACTCCTCCTGCTCCACCCGCCCCGCCCAGGGCGCCCGCGGCTCTGCGCTCTGGCTCGGAGAGTCGCTGCCGAACCTCCCGACCTGCGTGTCGTCCACGTAGCCCACGGCCATGAAGCGGGGCTCCCCGAGGCCGGGCCGGGACATCGCGGTGGAGAAAAACCTCATGGAGTGGGGGCCTGGGGGCGGGAGGGGAGACCCGGGCTATTCTTCTCCCCTTCGGGGGCTCGAGTCCCAGGGGGCTCCCACGAGACAGAAAGTGGGTGAAAGACAAGTGTGACCGAAAAGCGGCTGCGGGACGAAAATGGCCGGGACTCGGGGGGCCAGAGGAGGCTGGGGTCTCGGGGGACGGAAAGGGGCCAGGACGGGGCGGGCCGAGGTGGGGGGACACCTAGGGCGGCGGCGAGGTCGCGCCTTTCCCACGCCCGCCCACGCCCTCGCTCCCGCCTCTGGGAGCGCCCTGTCCCCTCCCGACCCGCACTCACCCGCCCGGGTCTCCCTCGGGGCTGCGGCCCCCGCGAGCAGGAGCAGGAGGGCTGCGCCCCCCATCCCCCAGGACGCGCCCCCACCCGGGCTGGGGAGACGGAGTCCCGGCGGGCGGGCGAGGGCTTTGGAACGGGAGCCGCGGGGCTGCTGATTGGCTGCTCTGGAGACCTCCAGGCAATGGGGAGTGAGCCCTGGGGTGAGTCACCAGTATCCAGGAAGGAGGACCCGACACAAACTGAGAGATGAAACTGGGGTGATAGGAAGCCCCAAGAGTCACCTTCCAGCCCCAGACAGCGCCCTGGGGACTGAGACTGTTACTGAGCAGCCCCGATATATAATGAGTTGCCTGGCTGTGGGTCCTCACCTGCGTGCTTAAAAGGGACTTATTAATACTCCACTGCAGGCACACACAAAAGGTTAACAAAAGGCTTATTTACAAGGGAAAGGGAAATGAGGAAATGTCCAACTCAGGGAGAAAATAGGGAAATAAAGTCTTTAATGCGTCCCACCCGATCCGCAGACCTGGAAACCCAATGGCACTCTGAGAGCTGGCCGGGCAAAGCGAGCTGGTGGAGAGCCAATATGGGGGCCCTCCAAAGCCCACGTGTCTGGTTTTATACCAACCCTGGCTGCTTAACCCCACCCTCAGGTTCCAGCAACCTTCCCTTAGGTGGTGATGGGATTTGTCTTTCCCAATGTCCTGATGACTTTGGCCTGGAGTGGGGGTGGAGTCCACAAAGCCTGTATGGAATTAGCTTTAGGACATCCTTTTCCCTTCAACAAGACCTTGAGAGCCACACCCCCAATCCCACCCCCGCCCAGACCTGGGACTTTGCTGCCCCCTCCTCTCCTGTACCAAGACCTTTGTCACACTGTTGCCTCAAAAAAAAAAAAAAAAAAAAGAAGAAGAAGAAGTGAAACTGGGGAGGTGAGGAAGCCCCAACAGTAACCTTCCCACCCCCGACAGTGCCCTGGGGACTGAGACCTTGACAGCCACACCCTGAGACCCTCCTCTCCTGCACCAGAACATTTGCCACACCCACACCTTCTCCCCGAGTCCAGGCCCAGGAACTGGGTCAGCGATTCTCAAATATTTTTCTTTCAGGATGTCTCTACAGTCTCACAAATTATTACGGATCCCATGCATATTTTTTTATGTGGGTTACAGCTTTAAATATTTACTAGAATAAAGGCTTTTAAGATGGTATTATTTTCTTACTTTAGAATATTAATAACCAATGTATGCTAACAAAGCATTTTTTTAAAGATTTATTTACTTATGCATAGAAGAGCAGGGGTGCAGGCCAGAGATGCTTGGGGTGAGAGGATTGACCACAGACGGAGTGGGGAGCACATCAGGCAGATGTACTGAAACACACTGCTGAGGGGAGCAGGGGGCTAGGCTGCAGAGGTCTGCTGCACTATGTGGGGTATTTCCCTGGCCAGGGATTGAACTCATGCTGCAGTGGCTGCAGGCAGCTTCATAGGTTGCATCTTAACCCCTTGCACCACTAGGGAGGCCCAAACAAAGCATTTTTAAGAAAATAACTTTCTGTAAACATAAGGATAATGAAAAGAGGGGAACTTTTACATTTTATATTTTTGCAACTGTCATTTTTGTCTCATTAGAAGATATTTTAGTTTCCATAGTTTCTTCTACATTGAATGTTTTGTTTGAAATCTATGAAAAAATATACAATCTCATGGAATATGTAGGAATAGTCTTTTAATAACCTTTTCAGATTATGGATATTCAACTTTGTTACAACTTTCATACTCAATCATAACTATATAAGTTATATTTTCTCAAAGGTTATTTGCAAAGTGAAATCTGAAACAATGTCATTGAAGATTTCCTATTCTGTTATATTAACTCCCTAGCGCTCTCTTGTATATTAATGGATATTGTACAATTGTATGATTTTTTTAAAAAGTTACCTATTGTTTCACTATGTCTTATATAAATATATAGTGTTAATTATACTGGGGTCAAGTTATCCAAAATCACATGTTTTATTTTTTACCACAGATCCCAAAAGAAAAATTAGTCCATACTGTAATTTGTCAAGTTTATAGTGATAGGACTCAATTTTCCATAATTCTGGTTTTCTCTGGGAGTTTACATTTTATCAAGGCAACAAGTGCCCTCAGTTGATTTTTAAAAAGGACAGACTCACATTCGTTTTCAGGAAAGTGTCTGCCAGTTCAACTAGTCTAAGTAACCATGGTTTTATCAACTCATTCCTTCAATTAAAAATGATATTGCCTAAAAGAAGAGGCAAATTCATGTCATACATTTTTCTCCCTGGGACACGGCCCTTTGGACTGTAGCAGAAGTGCCTTATGTGCACGTCCTTGTCATCGTTTCAGACCTGTAAAAAATGTGGATTTCAGGATGATAAATAGAAAATATGCTTTCGTGATTTAACCAGGACATTTTGAAGTGAAACTGGTTTGGATTTTTTTTTTTCCTGCGAGAAAGTGGTGGTGAAGAATAACTACACTGCAGTTGGTACTATAATTTCCATTCTTACTAAGTTTTACTTTAGCAAATGTCAAAATAGTGAAAGGCAAATGGTGTCAAAGTAATGTTATAAAAATGGTTTTGTCCTCCTGTATCCCGTGAAAGGTTCTGGGTGATCTCAAGGATTCCACAGACCTACTTTGGAAATGCTTTTTTCAGTGAACTAGGGAGAGTTTCCCAAGTGTTCTCTGCCTTTGTCTCTTATTGAGCACCCAGAATCCATCTCCTTGGTTTGGATGTCCTATTTCCAAAGTTTTTCTTAGAGCTTTGCCCCTGGACACCCTGGAAGAGAACTCATTCCTCAGAGATGATGAGAGAGAGTCCTCAGTCTGAGAAGGGAATTAGAGAGACAGGTGCTTCCATTTGGAACTGGGACTGTTTGTGTCTGGAGGTACCAGACCCACTGATAATCTTTTTTGATTTTGTTTTTCACCTGCTTAATATTATTTCCATCCAGGGACCTCGCCTCATCTTTAAGAGAGATAAT
This sequence comes from Talpa occidentalis, assembly GCF_014898055.3. Classification (NCBI taxonomy): domain Eukaryota; kingdom Metazoa; phylum Chordata; class Mammalia; order Eulipotyphla; family Talpidae; genus Talpa; species Talpa occidentalis. Next base: position 41,338,614 of record NW_023602073.1, on the reverse strand, counting down.
ATTGGCCCCTTGATTTTATGTGTTTAATGCATCTGTCTTGATGCTCCCAAAGCATGAAGAGCTGTGCTGGCCAACAGAATGTTCTGGACGAAAAAATGTTCTATATATGCACTGACCAATATGGTGCCTCTAACTATTGAACACTTGAAATGTGGCTCATATGCTGAGATATTGCATATTTTACTATATATCATTTAAAATTAAAAAGCCGGGCCTCCCTGGTGGCGTAGCGGTTGAGCACTGGGTTGCAAAGCTGCCTGTGGCCTCTGCAGCGCCCGTTCGATCCCAGGCTGCTCCCCAGCCACCGGAGGAGGGTCCCACATGGTGCGCAGACCTCTCCTGCCGCCCGCTGCTCCCCTCAGCTGTGTACTTCGGTCCTTCTGCCTGCTCTGGCTCTTGTGAATTCTCTCACCCTCCCGTGCTTCTGACTGTACCCAGTGCTTGTATAAATAATAAATAAATAAATCTTTAAAAAAAAAACTGTTTAAAAAATTAAATTAAATTAAAAGCCATATGTGGCTTGTAGCTACCATATTGACAGTATATACCTGAGTTTCAGTATCTGCCCCCCAATATTTTGTTGTATAATAAAATTGTATAATAAAATATAATGTATAAAAAATTACCTTTGTGTGGAAGTCATGGATTTTTATACGTGGATTTTAGGTATATCCTTAAAATATGGCATATCCAGATAGTTTAAGCAACATGTATTTCAACAACAGATGGAGAGGTGACATCCCAAATCTGAAAACAAACTCTGTCAAATCCCTGAATGACCACTAAACTGTGCTGAGGTGTGGGACACTCAAGAGAAACTGCTGGAAAACCAGGAAGAACTTAGAGGGCATTCTACCCTTGAGTGACAGACTCATCCTGGTGCAATCTGTGAATCTGCACCTAAGACTGATGACTTTCCCAATCCACACACGCTCAGAGAACCAGAAGCAAAAATCTTACTGAATTGAGGAATCAAACATCAGATCTGGTGGCTGCATTTGGGTACGCCAGGAACAAGTGAGTAAAAGCCAACATCCAGTCCAAAACCTTGGTTGACCATTGAATCACATGGAGACAAGTCAAATTCAAGACCCAGGATGGAAATGCAGCAAGTGGAGACTGAAGCAACAGAGCAGGGGCCCAGCTGTGCACACTGCAGGGGCAGATTTTGCCTGGTTCTGGCAAATGTTCAACTTCAGTGGGGAAGAAAAGGAATCCCCAGAAAAATAAAAAAGATTCCAGATGTGTTAAATCTTAGATCTTTAATGTATTTGGAATTAAGTGTGATTTCTCCATGTTGCTTGTTTGAATAAAGCCTGACCACTCTCTACAAGGTATCAGAATACTTCTCTCTCTTTGACAAAAGGATATAAATATTTAGTGGCCAGATGATGGACAGTAGAAGTTTTTCAAATATCCACCATTTTTTTTTTATGCTCAAGAGGTCAAGGCCAGTTTCCCTCTTGTGAGTCCCTGGACTTGCTGGCTCCCTGCTCATGGAGGAGGCTGGGGTGCCTGTGCCACTTCACAGTAAGGCTCAAAAGGAGCTGTGATCTCCTGCTTGATCTCTCCTGCTCACTCTCTGGGGTAAGATATTTGCCGTGCTGCACTGAGTGGGCACTCAGATAAGGCGACACTCACATGGTGAGGAAGTGAGGCTGTTTTCCAGCAGCCACATGCATGAGCCTTTATGTAGATCCTTCCATGTCCATCAAGCCTTTTCTTTGGCCTGACATCATGATTGCAGCCTCGTGAGACCCCCCGAGCTGAAATCACCAAACTGAAGTTCTCTGGACTCCTCACCCACAGAAAATGTGTGAAATACCAAATCTTTGTTGTTTTAAGCTGCATACTTTTACAGTAATTGTTACAAACATGTAAATGACTAATGCACCAGGAGCAACAATTTGATCAATGGCTGGTTTCTCTTCAGAACAGCTGAGGACAGAAGAGCCTGCAGTGAAATACTCAAGGCCCTCTAGGAAAAGGAGGCCAAGTAAGAATTCTATATCCACCAAAACTGTCCTTCAAAATAAAGTTGATTTTTAGGTGCCTCTCTGGTGGCACAAGGGTTAAGACGCAGCACTATGAAGCTATCTGCAGCCACTGCAGCACAAGTTCGATCCCCCGGCCAGGGAGGTGACCCACACGGAGCAGCAGACCTCTCATGTCTTACCCGCTGCTCCACTCAGCAGTGTATTTCAGCCCCTATTTCCTCCCTCCCTCACCCCTCCAGGAGTCACCCCTATTGCTAGCCTATGACCTCTTCCCTCCTCCAGCCCATCCTAGGGGTGAAGAGTTTAGAGTTGATTCCCTGGGGAAGGAGCTTCAACCTTGGAGTCAGCAGGGAAACAAGTGACCTTGGGTCAAGGTCTCATCCCAGGAGACTGAGACGTGGTGTGTTTGTGGGGCCATCCTGGTCCTTGCATCCAGGTGTAATGGCCTGGGGACCTGCTCCTCCCTGAAACAAAGTCTGTGGTTATTAGTGGAGAGGGACCGTTAAGTCAGCGTGTGTTTGGGGAAACAGTTCAGACACAGAACCTGATTCTGGATGGAGGTTCCCCCTTGTGTGCACAGTTCTGTTCCTCTGGGAGCCCCAGGAAGACCTGGGAGACCAGAGGGTACCTGCGTTCTGTCCTCAGCCCCGTGGCCACACGGGGGCGCTGCGGCGCTGTCCTAGTCTGGCAGCCAGGGGAGAGGCTGGGGGTGTGTGACTCAGGCTGAGGGGGTGAGCTGGGGCTGAGCATCCCTGGGGGAGGGGGTGAGATGCCCTGTGAGCAGCCCTGGCACCAGGCTGGGGTGGGGGGAGTGGAGGAGTGGAGAGGAGGCCCTGGAGCTGCCCCGTGTCTGAGGTGCCATCTTCTCTCCCCACAGCCTCTCTCTGCAGCCCTTTGATGACCACACCCTGGAGACTGCAAAGCAGATGCTTTTCCTTCAGCTCCCCAGCTTGCTTCCATGAGGGCAATTTTAAGTTTTTCAATTGAAGCAACACTGATGTACAGTACTGTGTGTGATTTAGGTGAATAATTTCACATCTCTTCGGATCTGTGTTACCAAAGTAGGTAATTTTCTCTTCCACACTCTCTGTCCCTTTGCTGAGGGCTGTTTTTCAAATTGCAGCAGTCACGGTGATTTACAATTCAAGCAGGGAACAGGCTCCCATCTCTTCATCGGTGTGACCACACCACCCCTCCACCCCAGCACCCAGAGTCCTTCCCCAGATCCACTGTGCCCCCCACACTCTCTCTCCCCCTTCCTCCCCCTCTAGTAGCCTCCTTCCCGCAATCGCAATCATATGTCTAGGGCTTGTTTTGGTTTGGGTTTTTTTTTCTGACCTTTTTTTGGTTCTTCTATATTCTGCATATGAACAAAGTTGTTGTCTTGGAACAGAGTCCATGCCTGATTCATCTTCATAGTTATTGGTTTTTATTATATTTATTCAGATAACTTTGATTTTTCAACTCTATCTATCTATCTGGAAATATTGAAAATATTGAAATATATATTTCATATATAAAATATTTCAATATATAATATTGAAAACATTATATATATTTAGGGGTTATAGGAACAAAACTCCAAAATATATGTGTGTGTGTTTAAAAAGAAAGGAATGTATTGAAAATGGCTATTCTAGAAGTCCTTAAAATAATTTAAAGATGGTATCTTTGTAATGAAATGGTCCTCAAAAGTAAGAAAGCAAAAGAAAGTGTTGAAGGTCTGAGAGAGGGATTTTAGTAAAAAAAATTTGTATGCTCAAATGACTTACTATAAAATATTTTAGTTAACTTAAATATCAGTAGTGCACCTATGTAACACCAAGCTTTAGTCCTTTATATATAAAAATTAAGGTATTCTAAAACCGCTTTCTCTAGTTTCTTGTAACAAATTAAAGACTGTTCAGGTAATCTAAAAAATCCTGGTGCTCTTTACCCTCAGCTTACCCGAACAAAACCCTTATATCACCATTGCTAAGCCTTGTCAAAGAAATAGATATACACTTAAAAATCCTTGTTACTCCGAGTAATTGTTTTGTGAAGATCTGTAAGTTTGTTCTATGACAATTTCATTCCGAAATAGTGGAGTTTCTTTTTCTTTTTTTTTTTTTTTAAATTATTCATTATTCATGCATACAAGAACTGGGGCACAGGCCAGAGGTTGGGGGGTGAGAGGACTCACCAGAGACAGAGTGGGGAAAAGAACAGGCACATTGACTAAAATACACTGCTGTGGGGAGCAGCCGGTGAGTCAGGAGGGGTCTGTTGCGCCATGTGGGCAGCTCTCTGCTGACAGCCTCCTAGGCTACGTCCCAACCCCCTGCACAACGAGGGAAGCCCAGTAAATTTTTTTCTTGAGAGGACTCTTAAGACACCTGATAAAATTGTTTTTCGTTTGGAAAAACAAACAACTGAGTCAATTTGGGTATATTGATACCTTATAGTGAGACACAGGGCAAGCTAGGGTTATTAGGCAGTTTCAGGGACAGTGCAGGAGGGGACCTCTGAAGAATTTAGGGAGGCTTCAGAGATAAGGACAACCAAGGGAATGTAACCAATTCCACTAGGAAAAACAAACATCTCAGGACCAAGGACAACATTGTTAACACTGGTCCTGGTTTCCTTCAGGTGGTAAAGGGAGGCGGAGATTGGAGAAATGGAGAGTGGTTTAATTTATGGACAACTTAGAAGGGCAGCTGTTTAACTTCAATGCAGGGATGCCCATCCAGAGGACTGGGCCATAAAGATAAAGATGCAACAAATGGGGAAAGAAACCTGTTAGATAAGGAATGTGAAGATCCCCCACTCAGTAGCAAATTAAGTGAGACAGCAGAGAACTAACCAATCACAATGAGACTGGTGGAGCTTTAGAATAATGAGGGAAAGAAGGTCTATATTCCCTGAGACACGACTCCACTTTGGCTTCCTTGCCCCTCCCAGCCTGGTTTCCTGGCCTGGGAGTCCCATTTTATTTCTGTTCTTTTTCTCCTCAATAAACTTCTTCTTTCTCTAAACAAACCTGCCTCTTCTCGCTTGCTTGCCTGAGCGTCTGCGAAGTTCCTGCTGCGGCTTCGTGAGACACCAACCCGTGGGGGTCTAGCGGCTGGGACTCAGCGCTGCCCTGCAGCCTGGGATCCGTTCCTGGCTGGGAGACTAGGCCTGACAATTCCGGTATCAATAGGACGTATTATCATAGGATTGTTACACCTGTTCAACATAAATGTAAACTAATGAGATTGTTCTAAAATACCTAAGACTTAAAACCTAATAAGTCAGTCAAAGATAAAAGGGCTGAGAAAAGTTACTCAAAAGCCCCAAAATTCCACATCATTTCAGGCTAAATTTGCTGAGGCTACAAAAAGGTATACTAATCTAGATCCATGCTGGGAGCCATGCTACTCATGTCCTCTTGTAACAGGGTGGTCCCCAGGAAAGGGGGAGTTTCCAGGTTCCCTGCCCCACCCAAGGGAGGGTGGAGCTGAGCAGAGAGAGAAGCTACAGAGGAGACTGAGGAAGGAAGCAGGATGGAGCCAGAAGGAGACCCGGAGGAGGCGCATGGATCCTAGAGACTCGTAAAGAAGCTGTGCTTGTCTTTTGGTCGTGGACTGGGTGACACAGATGTGGGTGAGACCCGTGGGGAGGTGACAATGGCAGCTTTTATCTTGATTTTGATTCTGCTCTTTTCCTTCAGGGCTTGTCTGGTTGTTTCTGACCCTTTTCTGTGGGTCCCCACTGGAAGATGTTTAGACTTGTGGCAGACTTTGGGGCCTTGCTCTGGGCCGATCCCATATGGATGGACTTTTACCCATGAGGGGACGGGTAACTTTGGGTGCTTGATTTAGAAACTAGATTCTTTGCCTTCCTGTATTGTTTCCTAGTTTTATTAAAGTTCCTTCTCATTAAAGTCTCATATGTTTTGTGTTGATGCGGCGGATGGCAGAACCCATTTAGAATAGGCAGGTTTGCGGGGTTTGGGCTGCCCCACTCCCTGCCCTGTAACAGTCTGACAAAGGTCCAGGCATGGGGCAGATTCCTGAAAAGTCAGGAATCTCATTAGGTGACTCCTGCTAGATTCTTCTCATTTGTTTATGGCTGGTTTCTACCATATATGGCAATTGTCAAAATACATATTTATAAGTAAAACTGCAAATGCTGTTTGATCAATTACTGAATAACCAATTTGAAGGCAAATGGCCCTGCATGATTCATTGATAACATTGGTTAGTTAGCATACAGATTTTTGACACAGGAAAATGGGAAGGATGCAGATATTTGAGAATGGCTGGGGAGAGCAACCAGTCTAGCAGGCTGCCAGGCCTTATCTATGTTATAGAGCAGCCCCGATATTAAACGAGTTCCTGCCTGTGGGTCCTCACCCACACGCTTAAAAGGGACTTATGAATACTCCACTACAGACACACACAAAAGGTTAATAAAAGGTTTATTTACAAGGGAAAAGGAAATAAGGAAAATGTACAACACAGAGAGAAAATAGAGAAATAAAGTCTTTAATGCGTCCTACCCGATCCGCCGACCTGGAAACCCAAAGTCACTCTCAGAGCTGGCCAGACGCTGCGAGCTGGCGGAGAGCCAAAATGGGGATCCCCCAAAGCCCACGTGTCTGCCTTTTATATCCACCTGGCTGCTTAACACCACCCTAAGGTCCCAGCCACCTTCCCTTTGGTGGTGATGGGATTTGGAGTTCCCAGTGTCTTTGGCTTTGGCCTGGGGTGGGGTGGAGTCCACAAAGCCTGTATGGAATTAGCTTTAGGACATCCTGTTCCCCCTAACAATTCCCCCCTTTCACTTTTTGCCACCATTTCCATGGTGATGAAGATCGAATATATGGAGGTTGGGATGCAGTCTCAGATGAACATTTTTCCAAGTTCCAGTGTGAAAGAAAACCAGTCCCTCCAAGTATTTGTCCACTGTGGGAAGCAAAAGTCCTCTATTCCTGGAAAAACAGTTCATCAGTTCAAGCCAAAAAAAAAAAACAAAAAAACAAACATCTGGAGGCATTAGCCAAAACAAGACAGCAGATATGTCAAAATCACAGGAAAAAAATCTTACAATGGTTCTTTGATGTAAAACACAAATTTTCTCAACCTTGATCCCAAACTTTTAACAGCATAGCAAAAGTTTGCAAACTAAATCTACCTTTTTTAACCATTCTTCCTATTTTTGCATAAAATCACAGGGCAGAAAATAACTAAACAGCAATGTTAGCTGGCTTGTTGGAATACTCCATATCGGATCAGAGCGAACCATTGGCATTCAGTCCATGTAGGCTTCAGGAACAAAGTTGGTCTCATCAGACTCCACCTGGGCTTTCCTCTTCTCGAGGGTACCAGGACTTTTTCCTTGGTTGGGCTGTCCAGTCCTGCCAATGGAGGCAAGCTTCCTCACCTTCTTTGGAGGTTTCTGGAACCCTACAAACAAAGCAAACAGGTTCTTCTCTTCTTGGTTCAGCTCCGTTTCAACTCTCTGGAAGAACTCCACGCAAAGCCACACAATGAAACTCATGTCCAATTATTTTTTTTAGTTTAAGCAAACAAAATCCCTATGGAAGTTATGCAAAAACAGACTGAGACAAGTAGCAAAAAAATTACTACCACTGTGTGTATGCTGTGTTGGTACCAAGGGGAGAGAAAATGTGAACACAAGAAGTTAGCTTTGCTGGGGGAAAAAAAAAAACCAAAACCGCAACCTTGCTGCAGGTCCTGGTCACTCACAACAACAAAAAAAAACCTTTGTGGATTCAGAACAAAATGCAAAAAAAATTACCAGTATTATGTTAAAGAAAACTTAGTAAATATCAGGTCTATTCAGTCCTGTGTAGGAAATTTGTACTCTCAACAGTTCCATCAATAGGAATCTGTCGAAGTCTTTTCTCCCTATTTTTCCAGAAACAATTTCTGTCAATAAACAATCGAAGTATACACTATTACAAGGCGACAATCCCCATGGGCAATTTACATACCTATCAGGTACTGAGAGGTTTTATACACATTTTAGAAAACCACTGTTAACATTTCTGTACATGCCAAAGTTTTACCATTTTCCCAAGTGACAATGCTTCCCTTACAGTTTTACTTCACTAGGTAAGCCAAATAGAACAAATTCATCTAACGCCTTTCCCCGGAGGAAAGGGAGAAACTTTGTGGAGTGTCTCAGGAGCTCTACTGAGGTTCCACAAAATTTCCTTGCATCAGCCAAATGACAGGCTACCAAATTTGTACTTGAATTTAGATTTCTGGGAAGCTTTGCCACAAATATCAGAAAAACAGCAGAAACAACAATATTCAATCTCTATGAAGGCACCGGCTTAGTTCAGTAGTACAGTGTTGACAATCAAACCATAACATTTAGTTCTTCTTATAACTGGAGACTTTTTTTCCCTAACGTCTATAGGCACCATGTATACCAATTTGCCTACCACTGGAGGCCAAGACAAGGACACAAGGAAAGGACATACAGACATACAACATATGGACACAAAGAGCTCTTTAGTTACCATTCATCACACGTGGGATATCTCATACAACTGCAGTTTCACTCATAGGCCAAAGTAACAAAAAAGCAGAGAAAAAAAAAAAAACCCTCAAAGTTAAAAAAAGCAAAAAGTTAAAAAGGAAAAACAAAATCAAGATCGAAACCTTTCTGTGTAAAAAAAAAAAAATACTGCCAGCACATGCATGATCCTAGATGTTATTTCACATCTCCTAAACTTTGAAAGGAAGAAGATTGGTTAGAGCATGTTAGTTTTTTTTTCCTCAGGGTTTCTTCAGAAAAAAATGAGTCCTTGGGTATCCTGCAACAATAACTGGAAAAGAAGTCAGTAACATTCAAGGTTTTTTCTGTTTCTTAAACAAATATCTCAAGTCCTCAATGGGTTCACAAGGCCAGTGGGACTTTGTCTCTGGGTCAGTTCCTTCTGGCGCTTTCTTAACTCTGGAATGATGTACCCAGGGTTTTATGCCTGCAAGTTTCAAAGTATGTGTGCTCAGCAAAAGTTCATATGGACCAGTCCATTATGGTTTCTCCGAAACCCTGTCCTGTGCTCTCTTTGTACGAAAACATTCTCAGGTTTCGGTCTCCTGTTCTTTCTATTATTATAAACCTTACATGCTAAGTCCACTACCTGGTACGGACTCAGCTCTGTGACGCCCTCTACCTTTGTTAACTTTCTCCTTATGTCTGGAGCACTATTTGTGATGAACGTCATAGTGATCAAACGAGCATTTTGTGGGGCATCTGGATTTATATCCGTGTGGTTTGTATACGTCTGAATAATCCTCTCAAGGAACTCGGATGGATGCTCACTAGCCCCTTGTTCAAGTTCTAATATTTTGTTATAATTTTTGTGTTTGGGGATTCCCCGCTCCAGTCCTACCAATAAACATTTTTTATACAGGTCCAACATCGCCATTCCTCCATCGTTGGGGTCCCATCCAGGATCTTCCACTGGGACAGCAATCTCTGGCTCTGGGGATTGCCTATCCTGTTGGCGGAGACGGTCAGCCTCCTCCCTGGCTCTCCTCACTACCATCCTCTGCTCATCTAGACCTAGTAAAGTATGTAACATCAAATGTATATCTGCCCAGATAGGGCAGTGGGAAACGAAGATGGAGGCAAACAAGTTCGCCATCCTCTTAGGAGCCTGCCGGTACGGGGGAACAGAGCTCCTCCAATTTAGGAGGTCCCCAGTGCTAAAAGGATGGTGCGCCCAAAAGTACCCAGCCTGTCGCCCCTGGTCATTCAAGCCACCTATCGGCAACGGGCGAAGAGTGCCACGGACTAACGCAGCGGTAGACTTGCAGGACTGTCTCAGGATTGAGAAACTGTGAGGATGCTCAAGGAATCGGCGCATAAATGACAGACAGACACACTTCAAGAGTGAAGATCTGAATGTAATTTGCTCAAAATCATCATACACTTTTATACCTTTTCTAACAATGGATGATTTCATACAATTTAATTCTTTCTCAGCATAAAATACTTTGTAAGGCATAAGACATCTACTTCATTATTCATGTGCATGTGATCGCCGTTCCATGACATGGCACAGTAAACAATCTCCAGGTACTGAATCTACACAATCATTTTTGCTTACACCGAACAGCATTCTTTAAGCTAGCTTTTCTTGATTCGTATCCCAAAACCACAATGATCAAAAACATTGATATTTACCTACTGGCACCTTCTACTTTTAGTGAACACGAGCAATATATTTTCTACATAAGCATTTTGATTTTTATGGTGTTGTCTCATGTGAGAAGTATTATGATTATTATAAAACTACCATTGCCACACACTATTTTCTTTATCATGCATTTCCTGAAACTGATTGTACACATATAAAGAAAAAGCAAAGTAAGTGAAAAAGTAGTATGATTATAGACAGGTTGCTAGGTTGCTACTTATTCTGAAACAATGGCTATCTGATTAATGGTAAAACTGCTTTGTAGGTAATTCCATCAGGCTTGTTTGCAGGTGACGTTCTTAGCAGCCTTGTTTCCATCAAAGGAGGGGTTAATTACTGCGGGCTTATTGCCTAAATTAGGCCTATAGGCATGTAGACCTTGTTTGATCTGAATGCCAAAGTTTATCATAATGAAGCCCCTCGGGGACTGCGCCTGTCTTAGGTCGTCAGGAGTCACAGACATGAGGCTGGCCAGTGCCTTCTTTAGTCTGCCCCCGATCTTACCCGTCATTGACTGTCCAGTCCAGCGCACTCACAGGAGTGAAGCCTCCCTCTTTCCAGTAAGTTCACTGGCGTTCAGCGGCAGCCTGCCGCAGAAGAGGAAACTGTCCTGCCACAGGGCGATCGTTACTGCCAAAGTGGGTGCCGCTCCTAGTGTGGGGAGGAGACGCCATGATAACTACCTCCCTGGAGGGCAATGGAGGCTGTGAAGCCTCAGGATTCTGTGCGGGAGGGGCCTCAGGAGGGGCCTGGTCACGTGGAGAGGCCTTTGTCCTGAAGCCTCAGGAGTCTGTGCGGGAGGGGCCCCTTCACGTGGAGAAGGCCTTTGTCCCGATGTGTTTAAGGTATTTAGCAAATGATACTCCTCCTCCTCTTCTAACTCTGCCCTTCTGCAGTCCTCATGGGAAGGAGAACATTTATCTCTTCTCTGCACCATTAGCCTAGCCTTCGCCTCTGCCATATCCCATTTATGGAGGGCGGCCTGTATCTGGTCCTGCATACTTTTAAAAGCTGACTCAAAAACATTACGATTTTCATCCCTCACACTGTCAATAGTTAAATCAAAAGCCTGATTTTGTCCTTGCACTTGATCCTGCATGCTTTGAAAAGCTGACTCAAAAGTCTGATTTTGTCGTTGCACTTGATCCCGCATGCTTTGAAAAGCTGACTCAAAAGTCTGATTTTGTCGTTGCACTTGATCCCGCATGCTTGAAAGCTGACTCAAAGTCTGATTTTTGTCGTTGCACTTGATCCCGCATGCTTTGAAAAGCTGACTCAAAAGCCTGATTTTGTTGTTTCATAGCTAAGTTAAGAGCTTGAATTTGTTGCAGCACATTCTCAGGATGTGACGTATAACCACTACTTCTCATAAAAACAAGAATGTAGCACATGGCGCCTATGCACATTACCAAAAAAACACCCAGAAGCACAGACTGTAAAGGGATGGCTTGTAAA
>NW_023602073.1:41300019-41326859 GCF_014898055.3 Talpa occidentalis | reverse complement strand
CAGCCTCCTGGGTATCCTGCCCCTGGTACATCAAAGGCGTCAGTGTCCGGCACTCTTTGGGCATCAGCAGGGCAGGATCTCAGTTTAAAAACAAGAGCTTTAGTTCAAAGAAACAGATCATGAGTCATGTAGTGTGTGTGCAGCCTGTGTGTTTGCAGGTTCCTGTACTAGTATGGCCCTTCCTCCTGGCCTCTCAGAAGGACAGAGCTGAGGTAGAGCACAGGGCACTGTCTGTGGTTCTCACCCATGTGCTCATTGCAACCACTCAGGCTCAGGAAAGCAATGAGGTTTCTTTAACGAAACAGGAGAGCAGGGAAATAAGGATTTCTAAGGGCTCAGTGGCAGCCCAGAAGTGTCCACAGTGTCCAATAGTCCCAAATTAAGGCTGCCGTGCAAGGTGGTACAGTCCTGTCAGGGAGGGCCTGGAGGTGGGGGACAGCCACAAGCACTGGGCCAGGATCCAACTCACAGTGGCATCGGGAGGTGCTCGCAGGGGGTGCTCCCTCTGAGGTGACAACCCAACAGGCACAGCCACAGTCTGAATTCCAGGCTGGACTAGAAGGAGGCAACAGCATAGGAGGTGGTGCCAGACAGACAGCAGCATGACAGGTCTCAAAGGGGAACCTGCTGCTGTAGCCCCAGTGGGCTGCATGCCCTGGGTGGTGTGGGGGACAGAGAGCCTCTGCTGCCAGACTGGCTGCGGCCTTTGTCCATGACACTAATGGGGCTGGTGGTGAAGTGCCCACCTATTGTCACCCTCTGCCATTCCTCTGCTGGTTGCAGTGACACAGCTGTCAGGGTGTCCTGGCCCTGTCCTCAAGCAGCAGCCTCGGGCCTGCCAGGCGGGTGGGTCCATTCAAACCCAGCTGAGGCCCCATAATCTTCATCCCTAGCCCACGAGGTGGCCTCAGCGAAGCTGTCCCGTGGCACCCGAGGGCGGCCTTGAGCTGCCAGAAAGCTCCTCTGGGGCAGGGAGGGGGAGCCTAAGCCCTAGGGGCTCCTGTGCTTAACCCTGGCTTGCTCTGGGGGAGGGGCCCTCTGAAGGCTGCCTGCCACTGGCAGGAAACCCCTCTGCCACCACCTCTAGAGCTGTGCCCAAGCTCCCACCTGCACACACAGGGTGCCAGGCAGGAAACCCCACTGCTGCTGCCAGCCCTTTCAGACTCTGCTCCCACTGGCCTTGGCTGTGCCCACTGGGCAGCTGCACCAACAAAGCCCATTCCCACACTCAGGGGGCAGGACAGAGCTGGGTAAGGCACAGGGGTCTGGAGTCAGTGTCACACACTACATATATACAAACATATACCAACATATGTATCTTAATGCCTTTAGTAACTTTACTTGAAAAAATTGCATCATAAATTTGTATCAAATGAGTGAGAAATCCATCTAGGGATAGTAGCAGGCCCTCCGCATCTCTCTTCACATGCTTCACAGACTGAAATGTTGGGTGGCATCCTCACCCCTTCTTACAACCCAGATGTTACATTAGGATGTGCTGTAAAGTCCACCTCTAAATATATCCAGATATAACGACTTCTGTTATTTTCCTGATCTCACCCATAAAGCTACCAAATTTTCATCCTAGAATCTGTGCTAGTTTCCTACATCTATCTTCCCACCTCTCACCTTCACCTCTTGATTCTGCACAGCAGCCAGACGGAGGCTTCTAAAGAGAAGTTGCACCGTGTCACTCTCTGTCCAGAAAGGTCTGTTAATCCCACATCTTACTCAGAGAAAAGATGATGAATTCCAAACCAATCTTCAGTGACAAGCCCAAATATTTGGCAATTATTTCCTTTTATAGAAAAGTGTAGCTTTTCACCTTGAACATAGCAAAAGCCAGTGTACAGTTTAGTGAAATCCAGCAGCCAAAATATACTACGTGGCCATCAAGTTCCCTTTGTAAGTCATTTAGATTCACAATAATTAAGCTTATTACATAAAGGTTTTAAATAAAAACATCAAAATTTAGCTAAATAATCCACACCTGGACTGAATGGTAGTATGGATATTTTTTAAATTCCAGTTTATTTATTGATCAGTAACATGTAACATTTGACAATGATCAGAGAAGAAGCTTCCTGTGTGTAGGGAGATGACAGCGTCATCACACCTGCTAGGAAGTGGGTCACTTGCACAGTCACTACTGGATTCTATCAGACCTGCTGTCATGCTGAGGCTTCCCGTGAGCAAAGTATGACAAGTGGTCACTGCCGGCCAGCAGGGAAGATGGAGCTCACTCTGACACCAGCACCACCTGAATCATGTGTTTGTGTTTCCTTGTTATGGCGCTGAGCCTGGTGTTATTAAATACAATGCCATTTTCTTTTTTTTTTAATAATAAATTTTATTTTTATATTCCCCATAACATGCAACCCCCCATTCTGACCCCAATCCCTCCCCTCCCACCCCCTACCCAAAAACTGTCTCTAGTCATAGTTTTTGTTGATTTTGATTTTCACTTTCTTATAGTTATTCATTTTTCCTGGTCCCTTATTTAAGTTCTAGATTCCTGCTATGAGTGAGACCATCCGGTATTTTTTTTCCTTTCTGGCTTATTTCACTGAGCATGATCCCTTCCAGCGCCATCCATGTTGCTGCAAATTGCATGTGTTTATCTTTTTTGAATGCTGAGTGTATTCCATGATATATATGTACCACATCTTCTTGATCCAGTCATCTATTTTTGGGCATTTGGGCTGTTTCCAAGCTTAGCTATTGTAAACAGTGCTGCTATAAACATAGGGGTGCAGGTGTTCTTTGGAATGATGTTTCTGTGTCCTTTGGGTAAATACCTAGGAATGGAATTGCTGGATCATATGGAAGCTCTATGTTTAGTAGGTCCAGAAATCTCCACACAGCTCTCCATAGTGGTTGGACCAGTTTGCACTCCACCAACAGTGCAGGAGAGCTCCTTTCTCTCCACAACCCTCGCCAACATTTGTTGTTGCTAGTTTTTTAATATGCCATTCTCACTGGTGTAAGATGGTATCTCATGGTATTTTGATTTGCATTTCCTTGATTACAAGTGATGTTGAAACATTTTTTCATATGCCTGTGGCCATTTGCATTTCCTCTTCAGAGAAGTTTCTTTTTAACTCTTCTGCCCATTTTTTGACTGGATTATTTTCTTTGTTGTTGTTGAGTCTCATCAGCTCTTTGCAGAATTTCTTGATCAGTCCTTTATCATTAGTGTTGTGTGCAAATGTTCTCCAGTTGGTGGGGTTTCTCTTTGTTTTTGTTATTGTCTCTTTTGTTGTGCAGAAGCTCTTAATTTGATGTAGTCCCAGCTGTTTATCTTTGCCTTCACTATCACTGCTTTGGGTGATGTGTCTATAAAGATGTCTTTGATGTACATATCACGTAGTGTTTCGCCTATATTTCTTCTATGTATTTATGGTTCAGGTCTTATATCTAGTTCTTTAATCCATTTTGAGTTGATTTTTGTGTATGGTGTGAGGTAGTGGTCAAGCTTCATTCTTTTGCATGTAGTGACCCAGTTTTCCCAGCACCATTTATTGAACAGACTTTCTTTGCTCCAATGCATAGTCTTTGCTCCTTTGTCAAAGATTCGTTGATCATAATCTGTGGTTTTATTTCTGGATTTTCTATTGATTCCATTGGTCTGTATGTCTGTTCTTGTTCCAATACCATGCAGTTTTGATGATTATGGCTTTGTAGTATAGTTTGAAGGCTGGGATGTGATGCCTCCATTCCTTCTTTTTTTTTCAGGAGAGCTTTGGCTATTCGGGGTTTTTGTGATTCCACAATGCGATTTTCTTAATGAACGTGGTGGGTTAACAGAAAAGGACATAACCTGGTCCCCTCAATCATTTACTTTCTCTCCACTTTTTAAAATTAGTGTTCCGACAATATGAGTTACATATTCACTTGCTGGAAAGACACAGTCACCTCTTAGGTCACCCCTGGTGTTTATGCAGAAGGTTGGTTTCTCTTGGTCTCTCAGCATGACCATCTCTCAGCAGGGCCCTCAATGCGGAGTTTCAAATGCTACCAAATCTCCTGGCTGGATGTAGATTATTTTCCTTCATTAAAAATATTTAATAGGGCCTCCCTGGTGGCGCAGTGTTGAGCGCAGGGTTGCGAAGGTGCCCGCAGCCTCTGCAGCGCCGGTTCAGTCCCGGCCACCGGGCGAGGGTTCCACATGGCGCGCAGACCTCTCCTGCCGCCCGCTGCTCCCCTCAGCAATGTACTTAGGTCCTTCTGCCTGCTCTGCCCCTGGTCTGGTGAATTCTCTCACCCTCCCTCACTTCTGACTGTACCCAGTGCTTGTATAAACAAACAAACAAACAAATAAATCTTTAAAAATAATTTAATAATTGGGAAATCATCTGCCCAAACTCTGTAGTCTCTCCATGGAATAACTTCTCATTTTATCATTCCCTGCTGGCTGCTGTGCTTTCCTTCTGTCTCCTTCACATAACTGTGGGCCTTTCCCTTGAAAGGAGTAAGAATTTTTAAATGAGCCTCCAATCCAATCCCGCAATGTAAAATATTGCCCAGAGTTATAGTCAAAGAAGAGGTGAAGGTGTGTATGATTGAGCAGAGCCATTAATAAACGGCCTTAAGATTTGAAGCTACAGGCCTCCCTGGTGCCACAAGGGGTTAAGCACCGCACTATGAAGCTATCTGCAGCCTCCGCAGCACGAGTTCCATCCCTGGCCGACCAGGGAGAAACCCACATGGTGAGGCAGACCTCTCCTGTCTTGCCCACTGCTCCCCTCAGCAGTGGATTTCAGTCAGTCTGCCTGTTTTGTTCCCCGCTGTGTCTCTGGTGAGTCCTCTCACCCCCCGCATCTCAGGCCTGTACCCCAACTCTTGTATGCATAAATAATAAATATTTTTTTAAAAGATTTGATGATACAAAAGTCATCATCATGAATAGAAATTGTCCAGATATTGACCAAGATGTAGCACTAAATAAGCCAGCTTGTGGACCATACACTAATAATGAGTTGAATCTAGCCTTTGGGAATTCTCCTATGTTGTCACATAATTTGCTGTATCCTCTCAGCTTTAGCAAGAACAGTGAGATGGTGGGAATACTTAATCCATGGTAATGACATAACAGTAAACAATTTCTTGCAAGTTTGATTCTTTAAAAATTGTGGGTATTGGGCCTCTCTGGTGGCCTAGGGGTTAAGCCTCAGCACTACCACTGAGAAGGTCCACTGCAACAGCCTGAGTGGATCCTGGCCCAGGGAGCTGACCCACATGGCACAGCAGACCTCCTCATCTTGCC
This sequence comes from Talpa occidentalis, assembly GCF_014898055.3. Lineage (NCBI taxonomy): Eukaryota > Metazoa > Chordata > Mammalia > Eulipotyphla > Talpidae > Talpa > Talpa occidentalis. The sequence goes on along the minus strand of NW_023602073.1, from coordinate 41,321,593 downwards.
CACTACTCCCATTAGCAATGCATTTCAGTATATCCGCCTATTGTGCTCCCCACTCTGTCTCTGGTGAATTCTCTCACCACCTCCCTCCGCGCCCACCCCCTACCACCCGTACCTCTGGCCTTCACCCCAGTACTTCTACACAAAAATAAAAAAAAAAAAAAACTTAAAAAAATGTGAATGTTTCATTAGGGAATTATAGATAAATAATAACTCATTGTTGAAAAAAGAAAATACAGGTTAAAGGCACCAAGATTTGTTACTATCAGGAGAACAAAAATTTGTTGGAAGATGTTCTTCTGGCCATGTGGGGGATATATAAGTGGCATTAAAAAGTCATAACCTGCAGCATCAAGTACAAGATCCATCTCAGACCCAGCAAATAGCAGAGGCTGGGGACCCAGTGGTGATGCAGGTGCAACAAGACACAATGGGGGACTTAGTCAGCGGGAGTCAGGCTTTGTCATCAAATGAGTGATGCCAAACTAGAGAGGGTCTGTCCACCATCCAGCGCTGCTGGGCCAGGAAGCCTGGGCTGGTCTGCAGCCCTGGTCAGCAATAGGCGAAGCCTGGTGGGGCTCAAGGGTTAGTTTTGAAGTTTGGCTTAATCTGGCCCTTCATTTGCTTTCCCTCCATCCATATATGAGGGATTTCTCTTTATCTTTTTGATGTACCCCTCTTCCATCCATGTTGCTGCAGTGGCATGAGTTATGTTTTCTGACCGTGGATGCTATTTCATTATACCGGGACATACATCACTTGTATATGTACATTCATGTATACCTGTAATTCCAGCTTCTTCTTGATTTGTCACCTGTCTGGGGCATTCAGGTGGTTCCCATAGCTTAGCTACTGTAAACAGTGCTGCAGTGGTGATGGGAGTGCAGGGCCCTTCACAGGAGAGTATTTATCCTGTGAGTAGATCCTCAGTGTAGAATAGCTGGGTCCCATTGCTGGGTCCACATTCACTCTTTTAAGAAACCTCAATACTGTTTCCATAAGGGCTGGCTCAGTCTATATCCAACAGCAATGCAGGACTGTCCCCTTTTTTCTACATCCTTGCCAGCACTTGAGTTTCTGGTCTTTTGGATATGGGCCATTCTCGCAGGTGTGAAGCGTTTTAAACCAGGGGATCATAAAACCACAAAATGTGGGCAAAAAGAAATCCTGTAATGCTCAGGCCAACACAAGGCTGTCTCACACTGTGAAAGAAAGAAAATAATCATGAAGAAATTCAGGTGAATGACCTGAGTGTTAACATTATCAATGGTCCACTGCATTCTCAAGATGTCCTCCTGAAAGCATCCCCATCAACTAGTCCCAGCCTTGATGCCTCATCCCCACCCCTACTGCAGTCCTCCAGGGTCTCACCTTTAGGGGCTGACATACACTTCAGAGCCCTGGGCACTGCCACTGCCCAGGGGAGAACACAACAAAACTTGGCCAGAGATGAGACCACAGGAGGAACTGATGAGTGTAACTCCCCATGGTCTCCATCTACACTGTCCCCGGGGCGTTCAGGGATCAAACTCCTATCCATACTCACCTGGAGCCTGAGTGTAGCTTCCTCCTTGTCCACTTGTGAGAAGAAACATCATGTGATACCAGGGAGCAGTCAGGTCAGAAGCCTAAAGGAATCTTCAAATCCTGCAGAACAGGAAAGTTTCCAGAACTGTGACAAAAGACCCAGGTCAGTGCTGGAGACCAGCCCCAGCTAGAAGTCCTGTCAGGGATCTCAGAAAGGAGAGGACGGAGTCAGTGAAAGTTTTCTCTCAAAGGGCTGAGGGGAAGTGGAGCGAGGTAGGAGTGAGGAAGACACAAACACTTTAGTTCGTGAAAGTATCTCCTACTGAGGGTCTCAGCAGGTCTTTATTTATACCTTAAGGCGAGCAGTAAGATTACATCAGCATAAGCATCAAAGCAGAACAGAAACAATCATTACATATTTTCTCATGAATATACAAAAGACCCTCTTGATCTCATACTACAAAAGGACATCTTTAATATGATTAAGAAAATCAACAGGGACAATTACTCTCCTAGGTATAACTCTTTTTCTAACATTATCAATTGTCTAAGACAGTACAATGTTCAGTAACAATCAATCATCCTGCCACGCCTTTCTGATTTTGGAGTAGACATGAAAGTCCATTGTTAGGCTATATTACTAAAATCAACCCATTTTCTAGCACTCAATTCATCTAGCCTATTATCAATTACTTCAAAGTGGTCTAAAGTAACTCATTAATTCTATGTAAGTTCTACTGAAGTCTAACTCTTAACTAGAAATTCCTAACATCCACACAACCTGCGAACTGTTGGCCCTTCGCATACACCAAGAGATGTATTGTTGCCGCAAACAGGTACCCCCCAGGTTAGGCTATAGTTTCCAAGCACAGCTGGTTCAGGGCAGCTTGTTCTCCATAGTTCTCAGGGCTGAAACATTTCTTTCCTAACTATAACTTTAACAATTTTTACTTATTTTGTGATAGTTCATGTGTAAGAACAATGAGCCAATTGTCACCTGGGTCCGAATTAGGTTTTCACATGCCAGTTAATAACTTACTTTTGCATTAACCAAGAACAAAGAGGAGAGCTTTAGCAGGCATTGCCATGGAGACTCCCCAGTTCAGACCTTCTTTGGGAAGTGCAAGAACTCCCCTCTTCTGGGAAGTACAACTTTCCCTCTTCGGGGGAGCACAGGAACTCCCCGCTTCTCAGGAGTCTCCCCCAATGCCCAGACCATGTCAAGAGACAGCATGGGAGGCACAGCCTGCCTCAGGTCAGGACTTGGAAAATGAAGAAAGGAGGTGAAGGGGATTGGACCAAATACCCTCTGGGCAACACACATGCGTGGATGGTACGTCCCATTAACCAGTAAAGGCAACCAGTATTGCTTGAAAGCCCCCTAGGCCACCAGAGAGATAAAGTCAAAGATAGTCACAGAAACTAGTCACTCAGAACTTCCTAATTCAGGGTGATGGCCTGACCTTAATGCTCATTGTGAAAATGGAGAGAGGTGTTGGCGAGTGGAGTGAATTGAATAATTTGTGTTTGAGAAAAATCTCTTTGCATTGGGGAAACTAGATTGTAGGAGAACAAGAATGCAACAGGAAAACAACGGAGAAACTTGCAGTAGACAGAGAGGAGTGGGTCAGAGTGGTAAGTTGCTTAGGATGTGAGCTAATAGGGCTGATTTGGATGGATATAGAAAGTGAGGGAAAGACAGAAATGAAAGATGCTGCCAAACTTTCTATCCTGAGCAACTTGGTAGATGTAATTGCTATTTGCTTTTTTTTTTTTTTTTTTAAGGATTTTTTTATTTATACAAGCACTGGGTACAGTCAGAAGTGCGGGAGGGTAAGAGAATTCACCAGAGCCAGAGCGGAGAACAGAATAGGCAGAGTGACAAAATACACTGCTGATTGGAGCAGCAGGCATGACAGGAGAGGTCTTTAGCGCCATGTGGGACCCTCGCCAGGTGGCCAGGGATCGAACTGGCGCTGCAGACGCTTTGGGCAGCTTCGCAGCCCAGCGCTCAAACGCTGGGCCACCAGGGGAGGCCCGATATTTCTATTCTTAATTTTGTTGGGGATTGCCACACTATTTTCCATGATTGCAACAATTGAAATTCCTAACAACAATCTACAAAGATTTTTTCTCTCCACAACTTTACCATCACTTGTTTCTTGTCTATTTTGATAATAACCCTCTTAACAGATAGGAGATGATCGCTCATTTTGCTCCTGATATGCTTTTGATACAGTTAACAAGTATGTCTTTCCCCCATTTTTTGCAATTCCCCTTATCTAGCATTAACAGGATTGATGACTTGTCTTTCCCATTTGTTGCAGCTTCCCCTCCCCTTGGAAGAAAAAAAAAAGCTGGTGCCCACCGGTTTCCCTGTAGACCCTCCCCCTCGCCCTAAGGAAAACAAGTTGGTGACCACCCTTCTCTGTGCCTTGACACCTTCCCCTTCCCTTAAGATGAAGGAGCTGACACCCATCCGTCTCCCTGTTGAGCTGGCGCCCACTTGTCTCTGTGCGGACCCCTTCCCCTCCCCTTCGCGGATGCCTACCCATCTCCCCCTGTATAAATACCCCTGCCCGCTGCCAAAGAGCAGGACGGTGGTTTTTCGGACATGAGTCTGCCTCCCTCCTCATTTGTCGACAAATAAAACCGCTTTCCTTTTCCTCAAACTCTGTTTCCTTTTATTGGCTGAGGGAAACTGAGGCCGGCGTTCGGTAACACTTGCAGGCATAAAACCCTGGGTACATCATTCCAGAGTTAAGAAAGCGCCAGAAGGAACTGACCCAGAGACAAAGTCCCACTGGCCTTGTGAACCCATTGAGGACTTGAGATATTTGTTTAAGAAACAGAAAAAACCTTGAATGTGACTGACTTCTTTTCCAGTTATTGTTGCAGGATACCCAAGGACTCATTTTTTTCTGAAGAAACCCTGAGGAAAAAAAAACTAACATGCTCTAACCAATCTCTTCCTTTCAAAGTTTAGGAGACGTGAAATAACATCTAGGATCATGCATGTGCTGGCAGTATTTTTTTTTTTACACAGAAAGGTTTTCGATCTTGATTTTGTTATTTCCTTTTTAACTTTTTGCTTTTTTTAACTTTGAGGTTTTTTTTTTTTTTCTCTGCTTTTTTGTTACTTTGGCCTATGAGTGAAACTGTAGTTGTATGAGATATCCCACGTGTGATGAATGGTAACTAAAGAGCTCTTTGTGTCCATATGTTGTATGTCTGTATGTCCTTTCCTTGTGTCCTTGTCTTGGCCTCCAGTGGTAGGCAAATTGGTATACATGGTGCCCATAGACGTTGGGAAAAAAAAAGTCTCCAGTTATGAGAAGAACTAAATGTTATGGTTTGATTGTCAACACTGTACTACTGAACTAAGAGATTGAATATTGTTGTTTCTGCTGTTTTTCTGATATTTGTGGCAAAGCTTCCCAGAAATCTAAATTCAAGTACAAATTGGTAGCCTGTCATTTGGCTGACGCAAGGAAATTTTGTGGAACCTCAGTAGAGCTCCTGAGACTCCACAAAATTTCTCCCTTTCCTCTGGGGAAAGGCGTTAGATGAATTTGTTCTATTTGGCTTACCTAGTGAAGTAAAACTGTAAGGGAAGCATTGTCACTTGGGAAAATGGTAAAACTTTGGCATGTACAGAAATGTTAACAGTGGTTTTCTAAATTGTGTATAAAACCTCTCAGTACCTGATAGGTATGTAAATTGCCCATGGTGATTGTCGCCTTGTAATAGTGTATACTTAGATTGTTTATTGACAGAAATTGTTTCTGGAAAAATAGGGAGAAAAGACTTCAACAGATTCCTATTGATGGAACTGTTGAGAGTACAAATTTCCTACACAGGACTGAATAGACCTGATATTTACTAAGTTTTCTTTAACATAATACTGGTAATTTTTTTTTGCATTTTGTTCTGAATCCACAAAGTTTTTTTTTTGTTGTTGTGAGTGACCAGGACCTGCAGCAAGGTTGCAGTTTTGGTTTTTTTTTTTCCCCCAGCAAAGCTAACTTCTTGTGTTCACATTTTCTCTCCCCTTGGTACCAACACAGCATACACACAGTGGTAGTAATTTTTTTGCTACTTGTCTCAGTCTGTTTTTGCATAACTTCCATAGGGATTTTGTCCGCTTAAACTAAAAAAAAAAAATTGGACATGAGTTTCATTGTGTGGCTTTGCGTGGAGTTCTTCCAGAGAGTTGAAACAGAGCTGAACCAAGAAGAGAAGAACCTGTTTGCTTTGTTCGTAGGGTTCCAGAAACCTCCAAAGAAGGTGAGGAAGCTTGCCTCCATTGGCAGGACTGGACAGCCCAACCAAGGAAAAAGTCCTGGTACCCTCGAGAAGAGGAAAGCCCAGGTGGAGTCTGATGAGACCAACTTTGTTCCTGAAGCCTACATGGACTGGATGCCAATGGTTTGCTCTGATCCGATATGGAGTATTCCAACAAGCCAGCTAACATTGCTGTTTAGTTATTTTCTGCCCTGTGATTTTATGCAAAAATAGGAAGAATGGTTAAAAAAGGTAGATTTAGTTTGCAAACTTTTGCTATGCTGTTAAAAGTTTGGGATCAAGGTTGAGAAAATTTGTGTTTTACGTCAGTTGAACCATTTTAAGATTTTTTTTCCTGTGATTTTGACATATCTGCTGTCTTGTTTTGGCTAATGCCTCCAGATGTTTTTTTTTTTGTTTGTTTTTTTTTTTTTTTTGGCTTGAACTGATGAACTGTTTTTCCAGGAATAGAGGACTTTTTCTTTCCACAGTGGACAAATACTTGGAGGGACTGGTTTTCTTTCACACTGGAACTTGGAAAAAATGTTCATCTGAGACTGCATCCCAACCTCCATATATTCGATCTTCATCACCATGGAAATGGTGGCAAAAAGTGAAAGGGGGGAATTGTTAGGGGGAACAGGATGTCCTAAAGTTAATTCCATACAGGCTTTGTGGACTCCACCCCCACCCCAGGCCAAAGCCAAAGACACTGGAAACTCCAAATCCCATCACCACCAAAGGGAAGGTGGCTGGGACCTGAGGGTGGGGTTAAGCAGCCAGGTGGATATAAAAGGCAGACACGTGGGCTTTGGGGGATCCCCATTTTGGCTCTCCGCCAGCTCGCAGCGTCCGGCCAGCTCTGAGAGTGACTTTGGGTTTCCAGGTCGGCGGATAGGGTAGGACGCATTAAAGACTTTATTTCTCTATTTTCTCTCTGTGTTGTACATTTTCCTTATTTCCTTTTCCCTTGTAAATAAACCTTTTATTAACCTTTTGTGTGTGTCTGTAGTGGAGTATTCATAAATCCCTTTTAAGCGCGCGGGTGAGGACCCACAGGCAGGAACTCCTTTAATATCGGGGCTGCTCTATAACATAGATAAGGCCTGGCAGCCTGCTAGACTGGTTGCTCTCCCCAGCCATTCTCAAAGATCTGCATCCTTCCCATTTTCCTGTGTCAAAAATCTGTATGCTAACTAACCAATGTTATCAATGAATCATGCAGGGTCATTTGCCTTCAAATTGGTTATTCAGTAATTGATCAAACAGCATTTGCAGTTTTACTTATAAATATGTATTTTGACAATTGCCATATATGGTAGAAACCAGCCATAAACAAATGAGAAGAATCTAGCAGGAGTCACCTAATGAGATTCCTGACTTTTCAGGAATCTGCCCCATGCCTGGACCTTTGTCAGACTGTTACAGGGCAGGGAGAGGGGCAGCCCAAACCCCGCAAACCTGCCTATTCTAAATGGGTTCTGCCATCCGCCGCATCAACACAAAACATATGAGACTTTAATGAGAAAGAACTTTAATAAAACTAGGAAACAATACAGGTAAGGCAAAGAATCTAGTTTCTAAATGAAGCACCCAAAGTTACCCGTCCCCTTGTGGGTAAAAGTCCATCCATATGGGATCGGCCCAGAGCAGGGCCCCAAAGTCTGCCACAAGTCTAAACATCTTCCAGTGGGGACCCACAGCAAAGGGTCAGAAACAACCAGACAAGCCCGGAAGGAAAAGAGCAGAATCAAAATCAAGATAAAAGCTGCCATTGTCCCCTCCCCACGGGTCTCACCCACATCTGTGTCACCCAGTCCACGACCAAAAGACAAGCACAGCTTCTTTACGAGTCTCTAGGATCCATGCGCCTCCTCCGGGTCTCCTTCTGGCTCCATCCTGCTTCCTTCCTCAGTCTCCTCTGCATCTTCTCCTCTCCCTGCTCAGCTCCACCCTCCCTTGGGTGGGGCAGGGAACCTGGAAACTCCCCCTTTCCTGGGGACCACCCTGTTACAAGAGGACATGAGTAGCATGGCTCCCAGCATGGATCTAGATTAGTATACCTTTTTGTAGCCTCAGCAAATTTAGCCTGAAATGATGTGGAATTTTGGGGCTTTTGAGTAACTTTTCTCAGCCCTTTTATCTTTGACTGACTTATTAGGTTTTAAGTCTTAGGTATTTTAGAACAATCTCATTAGTTTACATTTATGTTGAACAGGTGTAACAATCCTATGATAATACGTCCTACTGATACCGGAATTGTCAGGCCTAGACTCCCAGCCAGGAAGGGATCCCAGGCTGCAGGGGCAGCGCTGAGTCCCAGCCGCTAGACCCCCACGGGTTGGTGTCTCACGAAGCCGCAGCAGGAACTTTGCAGACGCTCAGGCAAGCAAGCTAGAAGAGGCAGGTTTGTTTAGAGAAAGAAGAAGTTTATTGAGGAGAAAAAGAACAGAAATAAAGTGGGACTCCCAGGCCAGGAAACCAGGCTGGGAGGGGCAAGGAAGCCAAAGTGGAGTCCTGTCTCAGGGAATATAGACCTTCTTTCCCTCATTATTCTAAAGCTCCACCAGTCTCTTTGTGATTGGTTAGTTCTCAGCTGTCTCACTTAATTTGCTACTGAGTGGGGGATCTTCACATTCCTTATCTAACAGCTTTCTCTTTCCCCATTTGTTGCATCTTTATCTTTATGGCCCAGTCCTCTGGATGGGCATCCCTGCATTGAAGTTAAACAGCTGCCCTTCTAAGTTGTCCATAAATTAAACCACTCTCCATTTCTCCAATCTCCGCCTCCCTTTACCACCTGAAGGAAACCAGGACCAGTGTTAACAATGTTGTCCTTGGTCCTGAGATGTTTGTTTTTCCTAGTGGAATTGGTTACACTCCCTTGGTTGTCCTTATCTCTGAAGCCTCCCTAAATTCTTCAGAGGTCCCCTCCTGCACTGTCCCTGAAACTGCCTAATAACCCTAGCTTGCCCTGTGTCTCACTATAAGGTATCAATATACCCAAATTGACTCAGTTGTTTGTTTTTCCAAATGAAAAACAATTTTATCAGGTGTCTTAAGAGTCCTCTCAAGAAAAAAATTTATTGGGCTTCCCTCGTTGTGCAGGGGGTTGGGACGTAGCCTAGGAGGCTGTCAGCAGAGAGCTGCCCACATGGCACAACAGACCCCTCCTGACTCACCGGCTGCTCCCCACAGCAGTGTATTTTAGTCAATGTGCCTGTTCTTTTCCCCACTCTGTCTCTGGTGAGTCCTCTCACCCCCCAACCTCTGGCCTGTGCCCCAGTTCTTGTATGCATGAATAATGAATAATTTAAAAAAAAAAGAAAGAAAAAAGAAAGAAACTCCACTATTTCGGAATGAAATTGTCATAGAACAAACTTACAGATCTTCACAAAACAATTACTCGGAGTAACAAGGATTTTTAAGTGTATATCTATTTCTTTGACAAGGCTTAGCAATGGTGATATAAGGGTTTTGTTCATGTAAGCTGAGGGTAAAGAGCACCAGGATTTTTTAGATTACCTGAACAGTCTTTAATTTGTTACAAGAAACTAGAGAAAGCGGTTTTAGAATACCTCAATTTTTATATGTAAAAGGACTAAAGCTTGGTGTTACATAGGTGCACTACTGATATTTAAGTTAACTGAAATATTTTATAGTAAGTCATTTGAGCATACAAATTTTTTTTACTAAAATCCCTCTCTCAGACCTTCAGCACTTTCTTTTGCTTTCTTACTTTTGAGGACCATTTCATTACAAAGATACCATCTTTAAATTATTTTAAGGACTTCTAGAATAGCCATTTTCAATACATTCCTTTCTTTTTAAACACACACACATATATTTTGGAGTTTTGTTCCTATAACCCCTAAATATATATAATGTTTTCAATATTATATATTGAAATATTTTATATATGAAATATATATTTCAATATTTTCAATATTTCCAGATAGATAGATAGAGTTGAAAAATCAAAGTTATCTGAATAACTATAATAAAAACCAATAACTATGAAGATGAATCAGGCATGGACTCTGTTCCAAGACAACAACTTTGTTCATATGCAGAATATAGAAGAACCAAAAAAAGGTCAGAAAAAAAAAAACCCAAACCAAAACAATCCCTCGACATATGATTGCGATTGCGGGAAGGAGGCTACTAGAGGAGGAGGAAGGGGGAGAGAGAGTGTGGGGGGCACAATGGATCTGGGGAAGGACTCTGGGTGCTGGGGTGGAGGGGTGGTGTGGTCACACCGATGAAGAGATGGGAGCCTGTTCCCTGCTTGAATTGTAAATCACCGTGACTGCTGCAATTTGAAAAACAGCCCTCAGCAAAGGGACAGAGAGTGTGGAAGAGAAAATTACCTACTTTGGTAACACAGATCCGAAGAGATGTGAAATTATTCACCTAAATCACACACAGTACTGTACATCAGTGTTGCTTCAATTGAAAAACTTAAAATTGGGCCTCCCCGATGGCGCAGCGGTTGAGCGCTGGGTTGCGAAGCTGCCCGCGGCCTCTGCGGTGCCAGTTCGATCCCCGGCTGCTCCCTGGCCACCGGAGGAGGGTCCCACATGGCGCGCAGACCTCTCCTGCCGCCCGCTGCTCCCCTCAGCAGTGTACTTCGGTCCTTCTGCCTGCTCTGCTCCCTGCTCTGGCTCTGGTGAATTCTCTCACCCTCCCGCACTTCTGACTGTGCCCAGTGCATGTATAAACAAAACAAACAAACAGATAAAATAAATAAATAAAACATGCCTCTATTAAAAAAAAAAAAAGAAAAAGAAAAAGAAAAACTTAAAATTGCCCTCAGGAAAGGCACAGGGAGTGGAAGGAAAAGCATCTGCTTTGCAGTCTCCAGGGTGTGGTCATCAAAGGGCTGCTGAGAGAGGCTGTGGGGAGAGAAGATGGTGCCTCAGACACGGGGCAGCTCCAGGGCCTCCTCTCCTCTCCCCCACTCCCCCCACCCCAGCCTGGTGCCAGGGCTGCTCACAGGGCATCTCAACCCCTCCCCCAGGGATGCTCAGCCCCAGCTCACCCCCTCAGCCTGAGTCACACACCCCCAGCCTCTCCCCTGGCTGCCAGACTAGGACAGCGCCGCAGCGCCCCCGTGTGGCCACGGGGCTGAGGACAGAGCGCAGGTACCCTCTGGTCTCCCAGGTCTTCCTGGGGCTCCCAGAGGAACAGAACTGTGCACACAAGGGGGAACCTCCATCCAGAATCAGGTTCTGTGTCTGAACTGTTTCCCCAAACACACGCTGACTTAACGGTCCCTCTCCACTAATAACCACAGACTTTGTTTCAGGGAGGAGCAGGTCCCCAGGCCATTACACCTGGATGCAAGGACCAGGATGGCCCCACAAACACACCACGTCTCAGTCTCCTGGGATGAGACCTTGACCCAAGGTCACTTGTTTCCCTGCTGACTCCAAGGTTGAAGCTCCTTCCCCAGGGAATCAACTCTAAACTCTTCACCCCTAGGATGGGCTGGAGGAGGGAAGAGGTCATAGGCTAGCAATAGGGGTGACTCCTGGAGGGGTGAGGGAGGGAGGAAATAGGGGCTGAAATACACTGCTGAGTGGAGCAGCGGGTAAGACATGAGAGGTCTGCTGCTCCGTGTGGGTCACCTCCCTGGCCGGGGGATCGAACTTGTGCTGCAGTGGCTGCAGATAGCTTCATAGTGCTGCGTCTTAACCCTTGTGCCACCAGAGAGGCACCTAAAAATCAACTTTATTTTGAAGGACAGTTTTGGTGGATATAGAATTCTTACTTGGCCTCCTTTTCCTAGAGGGCCTTGAGTATTTCACTGCAGGCTCTTCTGTCCTCAGCTGTTCTGAAGAGAAACCAGCCATTGATCAAATTGTTGCTCCTGGTGCATTAGTCATTTACATGTTTGTAACAATTACTGTAAAAGTATGCAGCTTAAAACAACAAAGATTTGGTATTTCACACATTTTCTGTGGGTGAGGAGTCCAGAGAACTTCAGTTTGGTGATTTCAGCTCGGGGGGTCTCACGAGGCTGCAATCATGATGTCAGGCCAAAGAAAAGGCTTGATGGACATGGAAGGATCTACATAAAGGCTCATGCATGTGGCTGCTGGAAAACAGCCTCACTTCCTCACCATGTGAGTGTCGCCTTATCTGAGTGCCCACTCAGTGCAGCACGGCAAATATCTTACCCCAGAGAGTGAGCAGGAGAGATCAAGCAGGAGATCACAGCTCCTTTTGAGCCTTACTGTGAAGTGGCACAGGCACCCCAGCCTCCTCCATGAGCAGGGAGCCAGCAAGTCCAGGGACTCACAAGAGGGAAACTGGCCTTGACCTCTTGAGCATAAAAAAAAATGGTGGATATTTGAAAAACTTCTACTGTCCATCATCTGGCCACTAAATATTTATATCCTTTTGTCAAAGAGAGAGAAGTATTCTGATACCTTGTAGAGAGTGGTCAGGCTTTATTCAAACAAGCAACATGGAGAAATCACACTTAATTCCAAATACATTAAAGATCTAAGATTTAACACATCTGGAATCTTTTTTATTTTTCTGGGGATTCCTTTTCTTCCCCACTGAAGTTGAACATTTGCCAGAACCAGGCAAAATCTGCCCCTGCAGTGTGCACAGCTGGGCCCCTGCTCTGTTGCTTCAGTCTCCACTTGCTGCATTTCCATCCTGGGTCTTGAATTTGACTTGTCTCCATGTGATTCAATGGTCAACCAAGGTTTTGGACTGGATGTTGGCTTTTACTCACTTGTTCCTGGCGTACCCAAATGCAGCCACCAGATCTGATGTTTGATTCCTCAATTCAGTAAGATTTTTGCTTCTGGTTCTCTGAGCGTGTGTGGATTGGGAAAGTCATCAGTCTTAGGTGCAGATTCACAGATTGCACCAGGATGAGTCTGTCACTCAAGGGTAGAATGCCCTCTAAGTTCTTCCTGGTTTTCCAGCAGTTTCTCTTGAGTGTCCCACACCTCAGCACAGTTTAGTGGTCATTCAGGGATTTGACAGAGTTTGTTTTCAGATTTGGGATGTCACCTCTCCATCTGTTGTTGAAATACATGTTGCTTAAACTATCTGGATATGCCATATTTTAAGGATATACCTAAAATCCACGTATAAAAATCCATGACTTCCACACAAAGGTAATTTTTTATACATTATATTTTATTATACAATTTTATTATACAACAAAATATTGGGGGGCAGATACTGAAACTCAGGTATATACTGTCAATATGGTAGCTACAAGCCACATATGGCTTTTAATTTAATTTAATTTTTTAAACAGTTTTTTTTTTAAAGATTTATTTATTTATTATTTATACAAGCACTGGGTACAGTCAGAAGCACGGGAGGGTGAGAGAATTCACAAGAGCCAGAGCAGGCAGAAGGACCGAAGTACACAGCTGAGGGGAGCAGCGGGCGGCAGGAGAGGTCTGCGCACCATGTGGGACCCTCCTCCGGTGGCTGGGGAGCAGCCTGGGATCGAACGGGCGCTGCAGAGGCCACAGGCAGCTTTGCAACCCAGTGCTCAACCGCTACGCCACCTGGGAGGCCCGGCTTTTTAATTTTAAATGATATATAGTAAAATATGCAATATCTCAGCATATGAGCCACATTTCAAGTGTTCAATAGTTAGAGGCACCATATTGGTCAGTGCATATATAGAACATTTTTTCTTCCAGAACATTCTGTTGGCCAGCACAGCTCTTCATGCTTTGGGAGCATCAAGACAGATGCATTAAACACATAAAATCAAGGGGCCAATATTATCTCTCTTAAAGATGAGGCGAGGTCCCTGGATGGAAATAATATTAAGCAGGTGAAAAACAAAATCAAAAAAGATTATCAGTGGGTCTGGTACCTCCAGACACAAACAGTCCCAGTTCCAAATGGAAGCACCTGTCTCTCTAATTCCCTTCTCAGACTGAGGACTCTCTCTCATCATCTCTGAGGAATGAGTTCTCTTCCAGGGTGTCCAGGGGCAAAGCTCTAAGAAAAACTTTGGAAATAGGACATCCAAACCAAGGAGATGGATTCTGGGTGCTCAATAAGAGACAAAGGCAGAGAACACTTGGGAAACTCTCCCTAGTTCACTGAAAAAAGCATTTCCAAAGTAGGTCTGTGGAATCCTTGAGATCACCCAGAACCTTTCACGGGATACAGGAGGACAAAACCATTTTTATAACATTACTTTGACACCATTTGCCTTTCACTATTTTGACATTTGCTAAAGTAAAACTTAGTAAGAATGGAAATTATAGTACCAACTGCAGTGTAGTTATTCTTCACCACCACTTTCTCGCAGGAAAAAAAAAAATCCAAACCAGTTTCACTTCAAAATGTCCTGGTTAAATCACGAAAGCATATTTTCTATTTATCATCCTGAAATCCACATTTTTTACAGGTCTGAAACGATGACAAGGACGTGCACATAAGGCACTTCTGCTACAGTCCAAAGGGCCGTGTCCCAGGGAGAAAAATGTATGACATGAATTTGCCTCTTCTTTTAGGCAATATCATTTTTAATTGAAGGAATGAGTTGATAAAACCATGGTTACTTAGACTAGTTGAACTGGCAGACACTTTCCTGAAAACGAATGTGAGTCTGTCCTTTTTAAAAATCAACTGAGGGCACTTGTTGCCTTGATAAAATGTAAACTCCCAGAGAAAACCAGAATTATGGAAAATTGAGTCCTATCACTATAAACTTGACAAATTACAGTATGGACTAATTTTTCTTTTGGGATCTGTGGTAAAAAATAAAACATGTGATTTTGGATAACTTGACCCCAGTATAATTAACACTATATATTTATATAAGACATAGTGAAACAATAGGTAACTTTTTAAAAAAATCATACAATTGTACAATATCCATTAATATACAAGAGAGCGCTAGGGAGTTAATATAACAGAATAGGAAATCTTCAATGACATTGTTTCAGATTTCACTTTGCAAATAACCTTTGAGAAAATATAACTTATATAGTTATGATTGAGTATGAAAGTTGTAACAAAGTTGAATATCCATAATCTGAAAAGGTTATTAAAAGACTATTCCTACATATTCCATGAGATTGTATATTTTTTCATAGATTTCAAACAAAACATTCAATGTAGAAGAAACTATGGAAACTAAAATATCTTCTAATGAGACAAAAATGACAGTTGCAAAAATATAAAATGTAAAAGTTCCCCTCTTTTCATTATCCTTATGTTTACAGAAAGTTATTTTCTTAAAAATGCTTTGTTTGGGCCTCCCTAGTGGTGCAAGGGGTTAAGATGCAACCTATGAAGCTGCCTGCAGCCACTGCAGCATGAGTTCAATCCCTGGCCAGGGAAATACCCCACATAGTGCAGCAGACCTCTGCAGCCTAGCCCCCTGCTCCCCTCAGCAGTGTGTTTCAGTACATCTGCCTGATGTGCTCCCCACTCCGTCTGTGGTCAATCCTCTCACCCCAAGCATCTCTGGCCTGCACCCCTGCTCTTCTATGCATAAGTAAATAAATCTTTAAAAAAATGCTTTGTTAGCATACATTGGTTATTAATATTCTAAAGTAAGAAAATAATACCATCTTAAAAGCCTTTATTCTAGTAAATATTTAAAGCTGTAACCCACATAAAAAAATATGCATGGGATCCGTAATAATTTGTGAGACTGTAGAGACATCCTGAAAGAAAAATATTTGAGAATCGCTGACCCAGTTCCTGGGCCTGGACTCGGGGAGAAGGTGTGGGTGTGGCAAATGTTCTGGTGCAGGAGAGGAGGGTCTCAGGGTGTGGCTGTCAAGGTCTCAGTCCCCAGGGCACTGTCGGGGGTGGGAAGGTTACTGTTGGGGCTTCCTCACCTCCCCAGTTTCACTTCTTCTTCTTCTTTTTTTTTTTTTTTTTTTGAGGCAACAGTGTGACAAAGGTCTTGGTACAGGAGAGGAGGGGGCAGCAAAGTCCCAGGTCTGGGCGGGGGTGGGATTGGGGTGTGGCTCTCAAGGTCTTGTTGAAGGGAAAAGGATGTCCTAAAGCTAATTCCATACAGGCTTTGTGGACTCCACCCCCACTCCAGGCCAAAGTCATCAGGACATTGGGAAAGACAAATCCCATCACCACCTAAGGGAAGGTTGCTGGAACCTGAGGGTGGGGTTAAGCAGCCAGGGTTGGTATAAAACCAGACACGTGGGCTTTGGAGGGCCCCCATATTGGCTCTCCACCAGCTCGCTTTGCCCGGCCAGCTCTCAGAGTGCCATTGGGTTTCCAGGTCTGCGGATCGGGTGGGACGCATTAAAGACTTTATTTCCCTATTTTCTCCCTGAGTTGGACATTTCCTCATTTCCCTTTCCCTTGTAAATAAGCCTTTTGTTAACCTTTTGTGTGTGCCTGCAGTGGAGTATTAATAAGTCCCTTTTAAGCACGCAGGTGAGGACCCACAGCCAGGCAACTCATTATATATCGGGGCTGCTCAGTAACAGTCTCAGTCCCCAGGGCGCTGTCTGGGGCTGGAAGGTGACTCTTGGGGCTTCCTATCACCCCAGTTTCATCTCTCAGTTTGTGTCGGGTCCTCCTTCCTGGATACTGGTGACTCACCCCAGGGCTCACTCCCCATTGCCTGGAGGTCTCCAGAGCAGCCAATCAGCAGCCCCGCGGCTCCCGTTCCAAAGCCCTCGCCCGCCCGCCGGGACTCCGTCTCCCCAGCCCGGGTGGGGGCGCGTCCTGGGGGATGGGGGGCGCAGCCCTCCTGCTCCTGCTCGCGGGGGCCGCAGCCCCGAGGGAGACCCGGGCGGGTGAGTGCGGGTCGGGAGGGGACAGGGCGCTCCCAGAGGCGGGAGCGAGGGCGTGGGCGGGCGTGGGAAAGGCGCGACCTCGCCGCCGCCCTAGGTGTCCCCCCACCTCGGCCCGCCCCGTCCTGGCCCCTTTCCGTCCCCCGAGACCCCAGCCTCCTCTGGCCCCCCGAGTCCCGGCCATTTTCGTCCCGCAGCCGCTTTTCGGTCACACTTGTCTTTCACCCACTTTCTGTCTCGTGGGAGCCCCCTGGGACTCGAGCCCCCGAAGGGGAGAAGAATAGCCCGGGTCTCCCCTCCCGCCCCCAGGCCCCCACTCCATGAGGTTTTTCTCCACCGCGATGTCCCGGCCCGGCCTCGGGGAGCCCCGCTTCATGGCCGTGGGCTACGTGGACGACACGCAGGTCGGGAGGTTCGGCAGCGACTCTCCGAGCCAGAGCGCAGAGCCGCGGGCGCCCTGGGCTGGGCGGGTGGAGCAGGAGGAGTGGGAGGAGGAGACGCGGATCCTAAGGGTCCGCACACTGAGGTCCTGAGCGCAGCTGGACGCCCTGCGCGGCCTCTACAACCAGAGCGAGACCGGTGAGCTGGCGCGGGTCCGGGCCGGGTCAGCACCCCATCCCCACGGACGGGGGGTCGCTCAGGGTCTCCCCCTCCAGGCTTCTCTGCAACCTGCCCGGGAACAGCCCGCGGGACTTTCACCCCGTTTCATTCTGTTTAGTTTATTCCCGGCGGGAGGGGGCGCGGGCGGGGTGACTGCGGGGTGATGCGGGCGGGCACAGGCTCTCACACCCTCCAGAGGATGTCTGGCTGCGACATGGGGCCCGACGGGCGCCTCCTCCGCGGGTACAGTCAGGTCGCCTACGACGGCGCCGATTACCTGGCCCTGAACGGGGACCTGCGCTCCTGGACCGCGGCGGACACGGCCGCTCCTATCACCCGCTCCAGTGGAAGGCCCAGGGTGAGGCAGAGAAATTCAGGAAGTATGGGGAGGGCAGGTGCTTGAGGTGGCTGCGCAGATTCCTGGAGTCCGGGAAGGAGACTCTGCAGCGCACGGGTAAGAGGGGCCTGGAGGCCTCCCGGTCCCCCCCTGCCTGGAGTCACTGCGGGAAATGAGTCCTCTCTCTAGTCCCGAGAGGGGGACTCCCCTGGGGTTCATGTTCTGCACTAGAGAGACTCCCAGAGACTCCGGCTTCTCCTGAAGGACAGTGAAGGGATCCCGTCTCTCCTGAGAAAGACAGACAGTCCCTGACCTCACACGTCACCGGGGCCTTTTGACCAGGGGCCTGTTTGAGAACCACGAGTTTCTCTCTCAGTCTTGTTTCTGGTCTGAGAACATTTTCAGTTATGTGATTCCTGCTTTTCTGTGTCATTCACCTTCCACCCAGGTCAGGAATAAAAAGTCTGTGTTCCACTCCCTCTGCTTCATCCTACCCTGGGCTTTCCTCCTCATTCTAGAACATTCTAAGGAATAGGAGAATCGCACAGATTCCCCCAGATTAGCCTGTTTTTTACATTTTATGCTTCTTCCTGCCCACCAGTTGTCTTGTCCATTGTGAGGATGGTCTCATGAGGATTCTTCGGTGTCCGTGGAGGAAACACAAAGTGAGTTTTCTGATTTACCACCTCAGATCCCCCAAGGACACATGTGACCCACCACCCCACCTCTGAGGATGAGGTCACCCTGAGGTGCTGGGCCCTGGACATCTACCCTGCGGGCATCGCCCTGACCTGGCAGCGAGATGGGGAGGACCTGACCCAGGAGATGGAGCTGATGGAGACCAGGCCTGGGGGAGATGGAACCTTCCAGAAGTGGGTGGCTGTGGTGGTGCCTTCTGGAGAGGAGCAGAGATACATGTGCCACCTGCAGCATGAAGGCCTGCTGGAGCCCCAAGTCCTGAGATGGGGTAAGGAGGAGGATGTGGGCACTGAGGCTGTTCTCAGGGCCATCAGGAGCCCTTCTGGAGCCCTTCAGAGGGTCAGGATAAGGTCTGGGGCTCAGGGTATGATCTTCCCTTCCCTTCCAGTGCCCCCTCCTCAGTCCCCCATCCCCACCGCGGGCATCACTGCTGGCCTGGTTCTCCTTGGAGCTCTGCTCACTGGAGCTGTCGTGGCTGCAGCTGTGATGTGGAGGAAGAAGCACTCAGGTAGGGAAAGGAGTGGGGGATCTTGTCCACTGGGGGCTTCCATGTTCCAGGCAGAACTTGCCCTGCCTGGTTATTGGGAAGTACCATCCACACACGTGCATTACCCAGTGGGCATTTGCTCCAGTCCCCCTCACCTCCTTTCTTCTTTTTCCCCAGTCCTGACCTGGGTCTTTAGTCCCAGTTCTGGAAACTTCCCTGTGGTACAGGATTAGAAGATTCCTTTAGGCTTCTGACCTGACTGCTCCCTGGTCTCACATGATGTTTCTTCCCACAGGGAGACAAGGAGGAAGCTACACTTAGGCTCCATGTAAGTGTAGATCTGCGGTTTGACCCTGAGCCCCTGGGGACAGTGTAAATGGACTCCATTGGGGGGTCACCCTCATCAGTCCCTCCTGTGGTGTCATGTCTGACCAGGTTCTGTTTTGTTCTCCCTCAGGCAGCAACAGTGCCCAGGCCTCTGATGTGTCTCTCAGCCCCTAAAGCATCTTTTGAAGTGAATGTGATGAGGGCCCTCCCCGGTGGCTCAGTGGGTTGAACACAGTGCTGTGAAGCTGTCCGCAGCCTCTGCAGCGCAGTTTCAATTCCCGGCCAGCCAGGAAGAATCCCACACAGGGGGCAGACCTCTCCTCTCTCGCCCGCTGCTCCCCTCAGCAGTGCTTTCAGTCCGTCTGCCTGTTCTGATCCCCACTCTGGTGAATCCAGAGGTGAATCAGGTCTCTGGTGAATCCTCTCACCTTCCCGGGACTTGGGCCTGTACCCCAGCTCTTATATAAATAAAAAAAAAATTAAAAAATGAATGTAATGAGGCTCCTGTTGTTCACACCCTGGACAGCACCTGGTATTGTGCAGAGTTTGCATTTTCAGTCTCTCCTAGGTGTGATGGTGTCACTGTTCTTAACTGTGATATTGAGCATTTGTCCATATTTTTACTTTTCTATGACTACAGTTGCCGTTTGTATAGAAGTTTTGTACATTTTTACAGATGAAAGGGATAGCTTAATCTAGCCCTTTGTTTAATTTTTCTACATCTATATCTAAGTGACATATTTGTCTTTCTCCTTTGAGTTTATTTCCATTAGCTCCATCCATGTTGCCTCAGATGGCATGAGTTTATGTTTCTTGATGAGTCGTATTCTATTATCTATGTACAACCCCTTCCACAGCTCGGCTACTGTAAATAGTGCTGCAGTGATGGGGGGGTGGTGCAGGTTTCCTTTGAAGTAGTGTAACATCCTCTGTGGGTGTGCTCGCACCTGCCACCCTAAAGGGAGCCGGAGTCTCTGAGAGCACCTGCTTACTCTGCACAGGGGGTTCTAGGAGGTTAGAAGTTCTGCAAACAGAACTTCTTCCCCAAATGAACTCCTGTTCCCTGAGGACATGCTGACTTGTGGCATGATCCCTACTACCTAGAAAAACTTGTTTCAGCAGTAACTTAGCCATTTGTATAAGGATAAACACAATTGCACACTATTTCCTTATCCCTTTGTTCATATCTTTAATAAGAGCTTGGGCTGGGAGAGTGAGAGGCAGAGCTGCTCTAGATGCCTCTCCCCAGCCTCCCCCTGCAACTAATTCATTTAGACACTGAGTCTTTCTTCATAGCTGAGAACTTCTCATGGGCTGTCTGAGGCAGGGTAGATACCTTGGAATGGGACTGCTGGGTCCTATGGCAGATGCTCAGTTAATTTTCTAAGAAACCTGGACACTGTTTCCCATCAGGGATGAGCCAGTCTATATTCCCCAAATCAGTGCAGGACCGTCCCTTGTCTCCATGTCCTGCCAGCTCTTGTTATGTCTTGTCTTTTTGATATGGGCCCTTCTCACAGGTGTGAAGTGGTTTCTGATTGTGTTTTGAATCAGGGGATCTTGAACAGATCAAGAAGATGGGGTACACTCCACTCCAGTGAGAATGCCCACGTTAAAAAACCAGAAACAACAAATGCTGGAGATGATGTGGAGATAAAGGAAGCCTCTTGCACTGTCGGTGAGAATGTGAACTGGTCCAGCCACTATGGAAGTCTGGGTGGAGTTTCCTCAGAATACCGAAAATGGACCTACGATGATCCAGGGATTCCACTCCTAGGAATCTACCCAAAGGACACAAAAACATTAATTAAAAAGGATATCTGCACCCCTATGTTTATTGCAGCAATATTGACAATAGGTAAGATATGGAAACAACCAAGTCCCAAAAATAGATGACTGAATCAAGAAAATGTGGCACACATACACAATGGAATACTATTCAGCAACCATTAAGATCATCCTCAAATCCACATTCTAAAAATACCTGCTGTGCTGACCTGGAAGGACAAAGGGAGCTCTTCTGCATTCCCAAGCAGGGTGTCCTGGCAACAGGGTGGTCCCCAGGAAAAGGGGGTTTCAGGTTTCCTGCCCCACCCAAGAGAGGTTGGAGCTGAGCTGGGAGAGGAAGAAGAGGCTGCAGAAGTGATGGAGAAAGGAAGGAAGCAGGATGGAGCCAAAAGGAGACTTGGAGGAGGCATATGAAGCTGAGAGACACGTGAGGAAACTGCGCTTGCCTTTTGGTCGTGGACTGGGTGACACAGATGTGGGTGAGAGACCGGTGGGGAGGTGACAATGGCGGTTCTTGTCTTGATTTTGATTTTGCTCTTTTCCTTCCAGACTTGTCTGGTTGTTTCTGATCTTTCCTATGGGTACCCACTGAAAGGTTCTTTGGACTTGGGGCAGGTTTTGGGCCTTGCTCTAGGCCAATTCCATTTGGGTGGACTTCGGGTGCTTAAGATCATCCTCAAATCCACATTCTAAAATATCTGGTGTGCAGGGAGAGGGGCACCCCAGACCCCACAAACCTCCTGCTCTAAATAG
>NW_023602073.1:41274919-41299919 GCF_014898055.3 Talpa occidentalis | reverse complement strand
TATATAAAAGGACTAAAGCTTGGTGTTACATAGGTGCACTACTGATATTTAAGTTAACTAAAATATTTTATAGTAAGTCATTTGAGAACACATTTTTTTTACTAAAATCCCTCTCTCAGACCTTCAACACTTTCTTTTGCTTTCTTACTTTTGGGTACCATTTCATTACAAAGATACCATCTTTAAATTATTTTAAGGACTTCTAGAATAGCCATTTTCAATACATTCTTTTTAAACACACACATATATTTTGGAGTTTTGTTCCTATAACCCCTAAATATATATAATGTTTTCAATATTATATATTGAAATATTTTATATATGAAATATGTATTTCAATATTTTCAGTATTTCCAGATAGATAGATAGAGTTGAAAAATCAAAGTTATCTGAATAAATATAATAAAAACCAATAACTATGAAGATGAATCGGGCATGGACTCTGTTCCAAGACAACAATTTTGTTCATATGCAGAATATAGAAGAACCAAAAAAAGGTCAGAAAAAAAAACCCAAACCAAAACAAGCCCTAGACATATGATTGCGATTGCGGGAAGGAGGCTACTAGAGGGGGAGGAAGGGGAGAGAGAGTGTGGGGGGCACAGTGGATCTGGGGAAGGACTCTGGGTGCTGGGGTGGAGGGGTGGTGTGGTCACACCGATGAAGAGATGGAAGCCTGTTCCCTACTTGAATTGTAAATCACCGTGACTGCTGCAATTTGAAAAACAGCCCTCAGCAAAGGGACAGGGAGTGTGGAAGACAAAATTACCAACTTTGGTAACACAGATCCGAAGAGATGTGAAATTATTCACCTAAATCACACACAGTACTGTACATCAGTGTTGCTTCAGTTGAAAAACTTAAAATTGGGCCTCCCCGATGGCGCAGCGGTTGAGCGCTGGGTTGCGAAGCTGCCTGCGGCCTCTGTGGCGCCGGTTCGATCCCCGGCTGCTCCCCGGCCACCAGAGGAGGGTCCCGCATGGCGCGCAGACCTCTCCTGCCTCCCGCTGCTCCCCTCAGCAGTGTACTTCGGTCCTTCTGCCTGCTCTGGCTCTGGTGAATTCTCTCACCCTCCCGCGCTTCTGACTGTGCCCAGTGCATGTATAAACAAAACAAACAAACAGATAAAATAAATAAATAAAACATGCCTCTATAAAAAAAAAAGAAAAAAGAAAAACTTAAAATTGCCCTCAGGAAAGGCACAGGGAGTGGAAGGACAAGCATCTGCTTTGCAGTCTCCAGGGTGTGGTCATCAAGGGGCTGCAGAGAGAGGCTGTGGGGAGAGAAGATGGCGCCTCAGACACGGGGCAGCTCCAGAGCCTCCTCTCCTCTCCCCCACTCCCCCCACCCCAGCCTGGTGCCAGGGCTGCTCACAGGGCAGCTCACCCCCTCCCCCAGGGATGCTCAGCCCCAGCTCACCCTCTCAGCCTGAGTCACACACACCCAGCCTCTCCCCTGGCTGCCAGACTAGGACAGCGCCGCAGCGCCCCCGTGTGGCCACGGGGCTGAGGGCTGAGGACAGAACGCAGGTACCCTCTGGTCTCCCAGGTCTTCCTGGGGCTGCCAGAGGAACAGAACTGTGCACACAAGGGGGAACCTCCTTCCAGAATCAGGTTCTGTGTCTGAACTGTTTCCCCAAACACACGCTGACTTAACGGTCCCTCTCCACGAATAACCACAGACTTTGTTTCAGGGAGGAGCAGGTCCCCAGGCCATTACACCTGGATGCAAGGACCAGGATGGCCCCACAAACACACCAGGTCTCAGTCTCCTGTGATGAGACCTGACCCAAGGTCACTTGTTTCCCTGCTGACTCCAGGGTTGAAGCTCCTTCCCCAGGGAATCAACTCTAAACTCTTCACCTCTAGGATGGGCTGGAGGAGGGAAGAGGTCATAGGCTAGCAATAGGGGTGGCTCCTGGAGGGGTGCAGGGAGGGAGGAAATAGGGGCTGAAATACACTGCTGAGTGAAGCAGCGGGTAAGACATGAGAGGTCTGCTGCTCCACGTGGGTCACCTCCCTGGCCGGGGGATCGAACTTGTGCTGCAATGGCTGCAGATAGCTTCATAGTGCTGCTTCTTAACCCTTGTGCCACCAGAGAGGCCCCTAAAAATCAACTTTATTTTGAAGGACAATTTTGGTGGATATAGAATTCTTACTTGGCCTCCTTTTCCTAGAGGGCCTTGAGTATTTCACTGCAGGCTCTTCTGTCCTCAGCTGTTCCGAAGAGAAACCAGCCATTGATCAAATTGTTGCTCCTGGTGCATTAGTCATTTACATGTTTGTAACAATTACTGTAAAAGTATGCAGCTTAAAACAACAAAGATTTGGTATTTCACACATTTTCTGTGGGTGAGGAGTCCAGAGAACTTCAGTTTGGTGATTTCAGCTCGGGGGGTCTCACGAGGCTGCAATCATGATGTCAGGCCAAAGAAAAGGCTTGATGGACATGGAAGGATCTACATAAAGGCTCATGCATGTGGCTGCTGGAAAACAGCCTCACTTCCTCACCATGTGAGTGTCGCCTTATCTGAGTGCCCACTCAGTGCAGCACGGCAAATATCTTACCCCAGAGAGTGAGCAGGAGAGATCAAGCAGGAGATCACAGCTCCTTTTGAGCCTTACTGTGAAGTGGCACAGGCACCCCAGCCTCCTCCATGAGCAGGGAGCCAGCAAGTCCAGGGACTCACAAGAGGGAAACTGGCCTTGACCTCTTGAGCATAAAAAAAAATGGTGGATATTTGAAAAACTTCTACTGTCCATCATCTGGCCACTAAATATTTATATCCTTTTGTCAAAGAGAGAGAAGTATTCTGATACCTTGTAGAGAGTGGTCAGGCTTTATTCAAACAAGCAACATGGAGAAATCACACTTAATTCCAAATACATTAAAGATCTAAGATTTAACACATCTGGAATCTTTTTTATTTTTCTGGGGATTCCTTTTCTTCCCCACTGAAGTTGAACATTTGCCAGAACCAGGCAAAATCTGCCCCTGCAGTGTGCACAGCTGGGCCCCTGCTCTGTTGCTTCAGTCTCCACTTGCTGCATTTCCATCCTGGGTCTTGAATTTGACTTGTCTCCATGTGATTCAATGGTCAACCAAGGTTTTGGACTGGATGTTGGCTTTTACTCACTTGTTCCTGGCGTACCCAAATACCCAAATGCAGCCACCAGATCTGATGTTTGATTCCTCAATTCAGTAAGATTTTTGCTTCTGGTTCTCTGAGCATGAGTGGATTGGGAAAGTCATCAGTCTTAGGTGCAGACTCACAGATTGCACCAGGATGAGTCTGTCACTCAAGGGTAGAATGCCCTCTAAGTTCTTCCTGGTTTTCCAGCAGTTTCTCTTGAGTGTCCCACACCTCAGCACAGTTTAGTGGTCATTCAGGGATTTGACAGAGTTTGTTTTCAGATTTGGGATGTCACCTCTCCATCTGTTGTTGAAATACATGTTGCTTAAACTATCTGGATATGCCATATTTTAAGGATATACCTAAAATCCACGTATAAAAATCCATGACTTCCACACAAAGGTAATTTTTTTATACATTATATTTTATTATACAATTTTATTATACAACAAAATATTGGGGGGCAGATACTGAAACTCAGGTATGTACTGTCAATATGGTAGCTACAAGCCACATATGGCTTTTAATTTAATTTAATTTTTTTTAAACAAACAGTTTTTTTTTAAAGATTTATTTATTTATTATTTATACAAGCACTGGGTACAGTCAGAAGCGCGGGAGGGTGAGAGAATTCACAAGAGCCAGAGCAGGCAGAAGGACCGAAGTACACAGCTGAGGGGAGCAGCGGGCGGCAGGAGAGGTCTGCGCACCATGTGGGACCCTCCTCCGGTGGCTGGGGAGCAGCCTGGGATCGAACGGGCGCTGCAGAGGCCACAGGCAGCTTTGCAACCCAGTGCTCAACCGCTACGCCACCAGGGAGGCCCGGCTTTTTAATTTTAAATGATATATAGTAAAATATGCAATATCTCAGCTTATGAGCCACATTTCAAGTGTTCAATAGTTAGAGGCACCATATTGGTCAGTGCATATATAGAACATTTTTTCGTCCAGAACATTCTGTTGGCCAGCACAGCTCTTCATGCTTTGGGAGCATCAAGACAGATGCATTAAACACATAAAATCAAGGGGCCAATATTATCTCTCTTAAAGATGAGGCGAGGTCCCTGGATGGAAATAATATTAAGCAGGTGAAAAACAAAATCAAAAAAGATTATCAGTGGGTCTGGTACCTCCAGACACAAACAGTCCCAGTTCCAAATGGAAGCACCTGTCTCTCTAATTCCCTTCTCAGACTGAGGACTCTCTCTCATCATCTCTGAGGAATGAGTTCTCTTCCAGGGTGTCCAGGGGCAAAGCTCTAAGAAAAACTTTGGAAATAGGACATCCAAACCAAGGAGATGGATTCTGGGTGCTCAATAAGAGACAAAGGCAGAGAACACTTGGGAAACTCTCCCTAGTTCACTGAAAAAAGCATTTCCAGAGTAGGTCTGTGGAATCCTTGAGATCACCCAGAACCTTTCACGGGATACAGGAGGACAAAACCATTTTTATAACATTACTTTGACACCATTTGCCTTTCACTATTTTGACATTTGCTAAAGTAAAACTTAGTAAGAATGGAAATTATAGTACCAACTGCAGTGTAGTTATTCTTCACCACCACTTTCTCGCAGGAAAAAAAAAAAATCCTCATGGTGCGCAGAATCAGCAGTGTAGCTGGTGAATTCTCTCACCACCACTTTTCAGTGCATGTATAACAAACAGCAAACAAATAAATAAAGCATGCCTCTATAAAAAAAAAAAAAATCCAAACCAGTTTCACTTCAAAATGTCCTGGTTAAATCACGAAAGCATATTTTCTATTTATCATCCTGAAATCCACATTTTTTACAGGTCTGAAACGATGACAAGGACGTGCACATAAGGCACTTCTGCTACAGTCTAAAGGGTCGTGTCCCAGGGAGAAAAATGTATGACATGAATTTGCCTCTTCTTTTAGGCAATATCATTTTTAATTGAAGGAATGAGTTGATAAAACCATGGTTACTTAGACTAGTTGAACTGGCAGACACTTTCCTGAAAACGAATGTGAGTCTGTCCTTTTAAAAATCAACTGAGGGCACTTGTTGCCTTGATAAAATGTAAACTCCCAGAGAAAACCAGAATTATGGAAAATTGAGTCCTATCACTATAAACTTGACAAATTACAGTATGGACTAATTTTTCTTTTGGGATCTGTGGTAAAAAATAAAACATGTGATTTTGGATAACTTGACCCCAGTATAATTAACACTATATATTTATATAAGACATAGTGAAACAATAGGTAACTTTTAAAAAAAATCATACAATTGTACTATATCCATTAATATACAAGAGAGCGCTAGGGAGTTAATATAACAGAATAGGAAATATTCAATGACATTGTTTCAGATTTCACTTTGCAAATAACCTTTGAGAAAATACAACTTATATAGTTATGATTGAGTATGAAAGTTGTAACAAAGTTGAATATCCATAATCTGAAAAGGTTATTAAAAGACTATTCCTACATATTTCCATGAGATTGTATATTTTTTCATAGATTTCAAACAAAACATTCAATGTAGAAGAAACTATGGAAACTAAAATATCTTCTAATGAGACAAAAATGACAGTTGCAAAAATATAAAATGTAAAAGTTCCCCTCTTTTCATTATCCTTATGTTTACAGAAAGTTATTTTCTTAAAAATGCTTTGTTTGGGCCTCCCTGGTGGTGCAAGGGGTTAAGATGCAACCTATGAAGCTGCCTGCAGCCACTGCAGCATGAGTTCAATCCCTGGCCAGGGAACTACCCCACATAGTGCAGCAGACCTCTGCAGCCTAGCCCCTGCTCCCCTCAGCAGTGTGTTTCAGTACATCTGCCTGATGTGCTCCCCACTCCGTCTGTGGTCAATCCTCTCACCCCAAGCATCTCTGGCCTGCACCTCAGCTCTTCTATGCATAAGTAAATAAATCTTTAAAAAAATGCTTTGTTAGCATACATTGGTTATTAATATTCTAAAGTAAGAAAGTAATACCATCTTAAAAGCCTTTATTCTAGTAAATATTTAAAGCTGTAACCCACATAAAAAAATATGCATGGGATCCGTAATAATTTGTGAGACTGTAGAGACATCCTGAAAGAAAAATGTTTGAGAATCGCTGACCCATTTCCTGGGCCTGGACTCGGGGAGAAGGTGTGGGTGTTTCAAAGGTTCTGGTGCAGGAGAGGAGGGTCTCGGGGTGTGGCTGTCAAGGTCTCAGTCCCCAGGGCGCTGTCTGGGGCGGGAAGGTTACTGTTGGGGATTCCTCATCTCCCCAGTTTCACTTCTTCTTTTTTTTTTTTTTTGAATACTTTAAAATTTTTATTTTGAAATAATTGTAAACTCAAACAGATTCTCACAATAGTAACAACTTGCTGTATTGTACAATATTACAACCAGGAAATTGATATGGATATAATCCGTTGACCGTATTCAGATGTCACCAAGCTCTATACTTCCTTATTTGTGTGCTATTGGGTATTTATGTTATTCCATGCAAATTTCATTACTTCTTGCATCTTGCCACCACCTACAAGATATGGAAATGTTACATCACCACAGGGCTCCCTCCTATTACTCCTACACACTCCATTCATCCAGTTTCGCTTCTTACAGCCTGCGTCGAGTCCTTCCTCCTGGATACTGGTGACTCACCCCAGGGCTCACTCCCCATTGCCTGGAGGTCTCCAGAGCAGCCAATCAGCAGCCCCGCGGCTCCCGTTCCAAAGCCCTCCCACCCGCCGGGACTCCGTCTCCCCAGCCCGGGTGGAGGCGCGTCCTGGGGGATGGGGGGCGCAGCCCTCCTGCTCCTGCTCGCGGTGGCCGCGGCCCCGAGGGAGACCCGGGCGGGTGAGTGCGGGTCGGGAGGGGACAGGGCGCTCCCAGAGGCGGGAGCGAGGGCGCGGGCGGGCGTGGGAAAGGCGCGACCTCGCCGCCGCCCTAGGTGTCCCCCCACCTCGGCCCCGCCCCGTCCTGGCCCCTTTCCGTCCCCCGAGACCCCAGCCTCCTCTGGCCCCCCGAGTCCCGGCCATTTTCGTCCCGCAGCCGCTTTTCACTCTCGCTCGTCTTTCACCCACTTTCTGTCTCGTGGGCGCCCCCCGGGACTCGAGCCCCCGAAGGGGAGAAGAATAGCCCGGGTCTCCCCTCCCGCCCCCAGGCCCCCACTCCCTGAGGGTTTTTCACACCGCGATGACCCGGCCCGGCCTCGGGGAGCCCCGGTACATCGCCGTGGGCTACGTGGACGACACGCAGTTCGGGCGGTTCGACAGCGACTCCCCAGGCCAGAGCGCGGAGCCGCGGGCGCCCTGGGCGGAGAGCTTGGGGCAGGAGGAGCGGGACGAGGAGACTTGGCACCAAAGGGACAACATACTATGGTACGGAGCGCAGCTGGACACCCTGCGCGGCCTCTACAACCAGAGCGAGACCGGTGAGCTGGCGCGGGTCCGGGCCGGGTCAGCACCCCCATCCCCACGGACGGGGGTCGCTCAGGGTCTCCCCCTCCAGGCTTCTCTGCAACCTGCCCGGGAACAGAACGCGGGGCTTTCACCCCGTTTCATTCTGGACAGGCTCTCACACCCTCCAGAGGATGTCTGGCTGCGACATGGGGCCCGACGGGGCCTCCTCCGCGCGTACAGACAGTTCGCCTACGACGGCGCCGATTACCTGGCCCTGAACGGGGACCTGCGCTCCTGGACCGCGGCGGACACGGCCGCTCAGATCACCCGGCGCGAGTGGGAGGCCCGGGGTGAGGCAGAGAAATTCAGGAACTATGCGGAGGGCAAGTGCTTGAGGTGGCTGCGCACATTCCTGGAGCACGGGAAGGAGACTCTGCAGCGCACGGGTAAGAGGGGCCTGGAGGCCTCCCGGTCCCCCCTGCCTGGAGTCACTGCGGGAAATGAGTCCTCTCTCTAGTCCCGAGAGGGGGACTCCCCTGGGTTTCATGTTCTGCACGAGAGAGACTCCCAGAGACTCCGGCTTCTCCTGAAGGACAGTGAAGGGATCCCGTCTCTCCTGAGAAAGACAGACAGTCCCTGACATCACACGTCACCGGGTCCTTTTGACCAGGGGCCTGTTTGAGAACCACGAGTTTCTCTCTCAGTCTTGTTTCTGGTCTGAGAACATTTTCAGTTATGTGATTCCTGCTTTTCTGTGTCATTCACCTTCCACCCAGGTCAGGAATAAAAAGTCTGTGTTCCACTCCCTCTGCTTCATCCTACCCTGGGTTTTCGTCCTCATTCTAGAACTTTCTAAGGAATAGGAGAATCTCACAGATTCCCCAGATTAGCCTGTTTTTTACATTTTATGCTTCTTCCTGCCACACCAGTTGTCTTGTCCATTGTGAGGATGGTCTCATGAGGATTCTTCAGTGTCCATGGAGGAAATATAAAGTGAGTTTTCTGATTTACCACCTCAGATCCCCCAAAAACACGCATGACCCACCACCCCGACTCTGAGCATGAGGTCACCCTGAAGTGCTGGGCCCTGGGCTTCTACCCTGCGGACATCACCCTAACCTGGCAGCGAGATGGGGAGGACCTGACCCAGGAGATGGAGCTGGTGGAGACCAGGCCTGGGGGAGATGGAACTTTCCAGAAGTGGGCGGCTATGGTGGTGCCTTCTGGAGAGGAGCAGAGATACACGTGCCACGCGCAGCATGAGGGGCTGTTGGAGCCCCAAGTCCTGAGATGGGGTGAGGAGGAGGATGTGGGCACTGAGGCTGTTCTCAGGGCCATCAGGAGCCCTTCTGGAGACCTTCAGGGGGTCAGGATAAGGTCTGGGGCTCAGGGTATGATCTTCCCTTCCCTTCCAGTGCCCCCTCCTCAGTCCTCCATCCCTACCTTTGGCATCATTGCTGGCCTGGTTCTTCTTGGAGCTGTGCTCACTGGAGCTGCAGTGGCTGCAGCTGTGATGTGGAGGAAGAAGCACTCAGGTAGGGAAGGGAGTGGGGGATCTTGTCCACCGAGGGCTTTCACGTCCCAGGGAGAACTTGCCCTGCCTGGTTAATGGGAAGTACCATCCACACACACGTGTGTTGCCCAGAGGGCATTTGGTCCAGTCCCCCCTCATGTCCTTTCTTCTTTTTTCCCAGTCCTGACCTGGGTTTTTCTTTACTCACAGTTCTGAAAACTTCCCTGTTGTGCAGGATTAAAAGATTCCTTTAGGTCTTCTGACCTGACTGCTCCCTGGTCTCACATGATGTTTCTTCCCACAGGAGGACAAGGAGGAAGCTACAGTCAGGCTGCAGGTAAGTGTGGATCAGGGGTTTGAACCCTGAGCCCCTGGGAACAGTATAAATGGACTCAATGGGGGAGTCACCCTCATCAGTCCCTCCTGTGGTCTCATCTCTGACCAGGTTCTGTTTTGTTCTCAACCAGGCAACGACAGTGTCCAGGGCTCTGATGTGTCTCTCAGCCCCTAAGGATCTTTTACAATGAACCCGATGAGGCTCCTGTTGTGCACACCCTAGGCAGCAGGGCGATGATGTCACTGTTGTTCTTAACTGTGATATTGAGCATTTGTTCATATTTTTACTTTTCTATGACTACAGTTGCTGTTTGTATGGAAGTTTTGTACATTTTTATAGAGGAAGTGCTATCTATTTATTTATTACACTATTTTGTCCTTATTAATATTAGGTTATTTCTTTCTGATCATTGAGTTTTAGGCATTATGTGTAGATACAGTCCTTTATCAGATTCGTGACTTGCAAATGTTTCCCCCCCACACTGTGACCTGAACTCCTTTACTGATGGGAAAACAAACACTATTGCCCAGACAGGAGCATGGAGATTAAAAAAACATAGACACACACACACATATATATGCGTGTGTGTGTGTGTATATGTGTGTGTGTGTATTTTTTTTTTTTAGAAGAGAAAAGATAAATTGCTAACTGGTTTTGAGCAGATACTGGCTCACTGGGGTGTTGGGGGTGGAGGGGAATGACTTATGCATATCCTTGAGTGTTATTTAAATGTCCTTGTATGAGCATGAAATATGCTTTCTAAAGTAAATTACACTTCATTCCTCAAGTTATAAAACTCTTCACACATCATGACCAAATCATGTGTTAAGACCAGACTGACATGTGGGTTACAAGTGATGAACCCGCACATCATAGTTACAAAGTCATGGTTTCCCTTTGGGTTCACTCTGGTGTTGTCAGTTCTCAGGGTGTTGAACAAATGTATTATGTGTAGATACAGTCCTTTATCAGATTCGTGATTTGCAAATGTTTCCCCCCACACTGTGACCTGAACTCCTTTACTGATGGGAAAACAAACACTATTGCCCAGACAATACCTGTGTCCATCATGAGAATATCATGCAGAATATTTTCACTGCCCCTAATGTCTTCTGTGCTCCAAGGAAGCAAAAGCAAAAAAAAAAATGGAATCACATCAGACTAAAAAGCTTCTATGTAGTGAAGGAAACTATCGTTAAAATGAAAAGACAATATCAAATCGGAGAAACTATTTGCACATCATCAATCCAACAAGAAGTTAATATCCAAAATCTACAAAGAATTCCAAAACAAGAAAAAAACTCAAAGCAGGGCAGAGGAGCTAAATAGGTACTTTTCTAAAGAAGACAGACATGTGGCCAATAGGATAAATGTTTGTCATCATGTGCTGTCAGGAAAATGCCAATTAAGACCACAAGGAGTTACCACCTCACACTGTGAGAATGACCCACTGAAGGGTGTGGAGGAAAAGGAACTCTGGCACATGGTGGGTGGGAATGATGTCTGATCCTGTTAGCAGGCTGAATGAGGGGTTCCCTGTACCCTCAAAACTACACAGTCTACATGGGGTCTGCCATCAGCTGCATAAAGACAAAACATAATCTAAAGTGTAAGACCTTCAATAGAAAAGAACTTTAATACAATTAGTATAAAATAGAGAATCAGTGTGCAATAGAGAGAGAGAGAAGAGAAAGAATATAGTTAGAATAGTTCCCAAGTGAAGCATCCAAAGTTACCTGTCCCCTCATGGGTAAGTGCCCAGCCAAACAGGCTTGCCCAAAGCAGGCCCACTGAGGCCCGAAGGCCTGCCACAAGGCTAAAGCACCTACTGGTAGAGACCCATGGGACAGGGCAGGAGGGGCCAGGCAAGTCTGGAAGGACAAGAGCAAAATAAAAATCCACATCAAGATAACAGCTGCCATTGTCAGCTTCCCCATGGGCCTCCCACCCACATCTTTGTCTCTTTCATGTGTCTCTTTCCATGTCCTCAATTCCCTGGCACAAGTCCACGTCTGAGGAACAAGCCTGGCTTCTTCTTCACATGTCTCTCTCTCCATGCTCCTCCTCCAGTCTTCTTTCTGCATCTCACTCCACATCTTCCTCCTCTTCCTTAGCTTCTCATCCCTGCTCAGCCCCACCTTTCCTTGGGTGGGGCGGTAACCTGGAACCTTTCTTTTCTATGGATAGCACAAAGGTCCTGCTACTATAGGAAAAAAAAAAGAAGGTTCCTCAAAATGGTCAAGCATCCCATTCCTTGGTATTTATCCAAAGAAGGTAAAAACACTAATTCTGAGGAATATGCGCCTCCTCTGGTCACTGCAGCACTGTCCACCATAACCAAGCTATGGAGACAATGTAAGTGCCGAACGGCAGATGAGGGGATAAAGAACACAAGCTATATGCACAATGGAATACTATTTGGCTGTGAAAAAGATGAAATATTGAATTTGCAACAACATGGATAGATATGGATGGGATTATGCTAAGTGAAATAAGTTTGAAGGAGAAAGTTAAATACTGGATGATTTCATTCATATTTGGAATGTAAGGAAACAGAGCAGGGACAGACTAAACCAAAACATAAACTAAATCAAAACATACTCTATATACATGACTGCAGAGTTGAAGCTATGGGCTGGGGTAAGAGTAGGAAACAAAGTAGGAAGAGGGCCAATGGACTATGGTGAAGACTATGCGTGCCCTTAGGGTGGGTGTGATGTGGTAACAAACATCTGAAGAGGCTTGACCCTTGTCTCTGAACACATACAGTGTGTAAACCAATGCTAATCTCAACTGAATAATACAATGAGGGGAAAAATAAAAAAAGTAAATTATCTCCTCTCTCAGTCACTGACCTCTGGACTTTGCCTTCGCCTCCTCACTGTCATGCAGGCTGAGGGGCTGTTTTCCCACAAGGTCAGAGGCAGGAGGTGCAGGGATTTCTGGGGCTGCTCAAACCCCGCTGAGTAGAGACACTGCAGAGAGGGCGGCTCTGAGGGGAAGAGAGACAGAGGGTCAGAGTAATCCCAGTGCTGAGTTGAGGATCTGGTTCCCAAGAAGAGGGGAGTGCATGTGTGCATGTGTGTGTGTGTGTGTGTGTGTGTGTAACAGGAATGAAGGATACACAACATAAGATGATGGGAAGTCAATTAACATCAAGCCCCGGAATAAATTAATTCAAATCACATACAGAGTAAAGAGTGTACCTCAATAAATACAGTTCCATGGAGAAGCAGCTTCTGAGTAGGACTGAAAAAGCATTGGACCTGAAGAAGAGGAGGAGGTTTAGAAATATCTCATGGTTGGCTTGAGGTGTAAAGAGCTGGGCAATACCCCTCCCCCCACCCTGGCCCCTGCTGGATGTGGTGGCATCTTCACCCCTGACAGCTCCCTCCCCAAACCTAAACATTCATCTCCTTTGGAGACACCTGTATATGTACATATATGTATATGTGTAATCCCAGCTTCTTCTTAATCTCCCACCTGTCTGGGGCATTTAGGTGGTTCCCATAGCTTGGCTACTGTAAATAGTTCTGCAGTGGTGACTGGAGAGCAGGGTCCCTTCACAGGAGAGTATTTATCCTCTGTGAGGAGATCCTCAGAGTGGAATTGCTGGGTCCAAAGGCAGAACCACATTTACTCCTTTAAGAAACCTCAATACTGTTTCCATAAGGGCTGGCTCAGTCTATATCCAAAAACAATGCAGGACTATCCCCTTTTTTTCCATATCCTTGCCAGCACTTGAGTTTCTGGTCTTTTGGATATGGGCCATTCTCACAGTGTGAATTGGTTTAAACCAGGGGATCATAAAGGCACAAAATGTGGGCAAAAAGAAATCCTGTAACACTCAGGCCAACACAAGGCTGTCTCACACTGTGAAAGAAAATAATCATGAAGAAATTCAGGTGAATGACCTGAGTGTTAACATTATCAATGGTCCACTGCATTCTCAAGATGTCCCTGAAAGCATCCCCATCACCTAGTGCCAGCCTCTCTGCCTCAACCCCCACCCCCACTGCAGTCCTCCAGGGTCTCACCTTTAGGGGCTGAGATACACTTCTTAGCACTGGGACTATGGCTGCCTGGGGGAGAACACAACAAAGCTTGGTCAGAGATGAGACCACGGGAGGAACTGATGAGTGTAACTTCCCCATGGGCTCCAACTACACTGTCCCCAGGGGCTCAGGGATCCAACCCCTGATCCACTCTTACCTGCAGCCTGAGTGTAGTTTCCTCCTTGTCCTCCTGTGGGAAGAAGCATCATGTGAGACCAGGAAGGAGTCAGGTCAGAAGCATCATGTGAGACCAGGAAGGAGTCAGGTCAGAAGCTTAAAAGAATCTTCTAATCCTGTACCACAGGGAAGTTTCCAGAACTGTGAGTAAAGTCCCAGGTCAGGACTGGGAAAAATGAAGAAAGGAGGTGAGGGGGGACTGGACCAAATGCCCTCTGGGCAACACCCGTGTGTGTGGATGGTACTTCCCATTAACCAGGCAGGGCAAGTTCTCCCTGGGATGTGAAAGCTCTCAGTGGACAAGATCCCCCACTCCCTTCCCTACCTGAGCACTTCTTCTATACCCTCACACATAAAGCTACCTTTAGTGTAATCAGCACACCTACAAAGAAAACTGAGCTGGAAATGAGGACCATGGCAAGGATGGAGAACTGAGAACTCCTGGAAAGGAGCAGAGACACACATGCCCTGTGCAGTATGAGGGGCTGCTGGAGCCCCAAGTCCTGAGAAGGGGTAAGGAGGGGGATGTGGGCACACGGCTGACTCAGGGGCATCAGAAGCCCTTCTAGAAACCTTCAGAGGGTCAGATTGAGGCCTCAGGTTCAGGGTCTGACATTCCCTTCCCTTCCAGTGCCACCTCCACAGCTGCCCACTTCTGGAAGTTTCCATTCCCCCCTCCCTGGTCTGGAGTTCACCAGCTCTGTGTGCTGGGTCAGGTCCTCCCCATCTCGCTGCCAGGTCAGCGTGATGTCCGCAGGGTAGAAGCTCAGGGCCCAACACCTCAGGGTGACCTCATGCTCAGAGATGGGGTGATGGGTCATGTATGGTGATTGGGGGGCCTGAGTAGGAAGAATCAGAAATTTCATGCTTTGTGTTTCCTCCATGGACACTGAAGCAGCCTCATGTGACCATCCTCCAGTGGACAGAACAGTATGCTTGGAGGGAGGAAGCACAAACCCCAGAAACCAGCCTGGTCTGGGAGTCCGGGAGAGTAGGTGAGAGCCCAGGGTGGGATGCAGGTCTCTGAGCATTTTGCTGCTGACTTGGGTGGAGGGTGATGACACAGACAGGCAGGAGGGAGATCTCCAAAAATGCTCTCTCACCAAAAAACAAGATCTCGAGAGAGAAACTCGTTGCTCCTAAGATGGCTGCTGGTGAAAAGGGTCCTGTGCAGGGTGATTTCAGGGGTGGTCTCCCCTCTTTCTCAGGAGAAATTGGATTCCTGAACTGTCCTTCAGAAAAAGTAGGAGCCTCTGGGCCAGTCTCCATCCCAGAGCTGGAAAACGTGGCCGACAGCTCCCTCTCTGGCCAGAAGGGGGCGCTTTCTCACCATGATTCCATTTCCCTGCGGGGTGCGCGCCTCAGGGAGATCAAAGCCCCGCAGCCCCTTTTCAGCCCCGCCCTTCAGTCACCCCGTGGTCTCCCGCCCGCACCCGATCTCCCGCCCTGAATAATCCTGAACTTAAATAAAACCTAAAGGGTGAAAGTCCCGCGGGCTCTTCCCTGGTCAAGGGGCCTGGCAGGGGCCACGGCCTCGGGGGTCACGGGGCCCCGAGACTCGGGGCGGGGGGTGGGGCGGGAGCGGTGACCCGCCCCGGCCCGCGCTGCTCCCCGGCCCGGCTCTGGCTGCGGCGGCCGCGCGGGGCCTCCAGGAGCGCTTGGAGCCTCCGCGCCGAGTGTCTGCGGAGCCGCGTCTCCTCGCCCGACCCTCCCGCCCCGCCCGCCCGCCCAGGGGCCCGCGGCTCCGCGCTCTGGCCCGGGGAGTCGCTGTCGAACCCCGAACTGCGGGTCGTCCACGTAGCCCCGCGATGCACCGGGGCTCCCCGAGGCCGGGCGGGACATCACCATTTCTAACACCCTCAGAGAGGGGGAGCCTGGGGGCGGGGAGGGGTGAAAGCCGGGCGGACCCTCCTCCCGGGGCAGGTCCTGAGTCCCGGGGAGATGGGGCAGGGGAGAAAGTGTCCAGGAGGGAGGGAGCTCCAGAGACTGAACATGGGCAGCGGGTCCAGAAGGGGCAAGACTCAGGGGACAAAAGGAGGAGGCAGGTGGGGGGACAGAAAGGGACCAGGACTGAGGGGCCACGGGGGTGACAGAGGGGCCTAAGGCAGCAGCTTCCTCTGCAGAAGCCTTTTCCCTCCACCCTGCACTCACCAG
Organism: Talpa occidentalis; assembly: GCF_014898055.3. Taxonomy (NCBI): domain Eukaryota; kingdom Metazoa; phylum Chordata; class Mammalia; order Eulipotyphla; family Talpidae; genus Talpa; species Talpa occidentalis. The sequence continues at coordinate 41,284,189 of NW_023602073.1, read as the reverse complement.
CCCAGGTGTCTGTCTGGGCCAGAGCCCTGGAGAGAAGCAGCAGGAGGAGGTTGGGGGCCCCATGACCAGCACTCATTTTCAGGACAATGTCTGCTAATTAACCAAATCAAATAGCCACAGATTTTGTCATTCATTCCTTCATGTGAAGATGGTATTGCCTACAAAAAAGAAAAATAGTCCAATTCATCTCATGCAAATATTTTTCTTGGCACATAACAGCTGGGAACGCAGCAGGAGTGTTGTGTGTGCACTTGCGTGTCATCGCATCAGGTGCTGTAAAATGTGGATTTGAGGATGACAGAATAATGAAGATGACTTTTTTTTTAGAGAGTTAAGAAACTATTGTATTCTGGGGATCGCTGATGGGGAGGGAAGCCCAAAAGGAACTGTGAGCAGGATGGCCTTCCCCCAGCAGGTCTGCGCAGCTGGCAGGGCATGGAAAGGCGGCTGGGGAGCGGCCTCAGTTGGGGCTAGAAGCAGGAGAGCTCCTCCTGCCGGGTCCTGCTGGTCTGAGAGCTGGACAGGGACGGGGCTTGTTTTCGTGGGGGAGGCTCCGAAAGACTCGAAGGCGCATGAAGTCTTCCTCGCCCACTTGAACCTTGATGAAGAAGTTCCTCCCGGCGAACAGCTGGCTCTTGAACTCCACAGCCTTGAACCTGGGGAATGTCTGGTTCTCCTTCTCTTCCAGCTGGGCCTTCCCCTGGTCGGGGATGGCCTGGGTCTCAGCGCGGGGCTGCAGGGCAGCGGGCGCGGACAGGAGGCAGTTCCGGCGCTGACTGGGCTGGGGCCCAAGATAATTTTTAATACTTCAACCAAGACACTTTGAAATGGAACTGGCTTGGAGATGTGTTTCTGAGGTAAGTAGTTGTGAAGAAAAACTGCAGTTAGTAATATAAGCTCCATTTTCAGTAATTTTTACCTCAGCAGATGGCAAAATAGTGAAAAAGCCAATGGTGTCTAAGTGACGTTTAGAAAATAGTTTTGACCTCGTGGCTCCTGTGACAGGCTCTGGGTGACTTCAAGGATTCCACAACCACACTTTGAGAAATGCTTTTCTCAGTGAACCAGGGAGCATCTCCCAAGTGTTCTCTGCCTTTGCCTCCTCTTCACTTCCCAGCATCCCTCTCCCTGGCTGGCTCCTGCCTCCCCAAGCTGCCTCCCCTGCAGATACAATGGCAGCAGAGAGAGGACCCTGGAGACATGGAGCTTGCACTGTCGTGAGAGATGGACACTGAGTAAAGGTGACAAAGACACGTGTAAACCCGACCTGAGCCACGTGCTGGAAGGAGTGTGTTTGTTGTGAAAGCAGAGAAGCAGGAGACCTCACACTATTATCAATAGTATCAGAGATGTAAAAAAAATATTAAAAACAGGGCCTCCCTCGTGGCATAAGGTTTAAGTCTGAGTGCTAACACTTCTTAGATCTGAGTTTGATCCCCGGCCAGGAAGCAACCCACAGAGGGCAGCAGACCTCTCCTGTCTCACCCACCCATCCCCTCAGCAGTGGATTTCAGTAGATTGGCCAGTTCTGCTCCCTCCTCTGTGTCTGGTGAATCCTCTCACCCTCTGCACCTCTGGCCTATACCCCAGTTCTTATATGCATAAATAAATAAAAAATGAATCTTAAAAACAAACAAAGAAATAAATTACATGCAGCATCAAGTACAAGATCCATCTCAGACCCAGCAAACAGCAGAGGCTGGGGACCCAGTGGTGGTGTAGGTGAAACAACACACAATGGGGGATTCAGTCAGCTGGAGTCAGGCTTTGTTGTCAAATGAGTTTGATGTAAACTAGAGAGGGTCTGTCTGCCATCCAGCGCTGCCAGGCCAGGAAGTCTGGGCTGGTCTGCAGCCCCAGCCAGTAGTCAGGCACCACCTAAGAGACTCAAGGGATAGCTTTTAAGTTTGGCTTAATCTAGCCCTTTGTTTAATTACTCTATATCCATACCTAAGTGACATATTTGTCTTTCTCCTTTGGGCTTATTTCCATTTGCTCTATCCATGTTGCCCCAGATGGCATTAGTTCATGTTTCTTGATGATTAGTATTCTATTACCTATGTACCACCCCTTCCACAGCTTGGCTACTGTAAATAGTGCTGTAGTGATCAGGGGGGTGCAGTTTTCCTGTGAAGTAGTGTAACGTCCTCTGAAGGTGTGCTGGCGCCTGCCGCCCTAAAGGGAGCCGGAGTCTCTGAGAGCACCTGCTTACTCTGCACAGGAGGTTCCAGGAGGTTAGAAGTTCTGCAAACAGAACTTCTTCCCCAAATGAACTCCTGTTCCCTGAGGACATGCTGACTTGTGGCATGATCCCTACTAACTAGAAAAACTTGTTCCTGCAGTAACTTATTCATTTGTATAAGCATAAACACAATTGCATGCTATTTCCTTATCCCTTTGTTCATATCATTAATAAGAGCTTGGGTTGGGAAAGTGAGAGGCAGAGCCGCCCTAGAGGGCTCTCCCCAGCCTCCCCCTGCTGCTAATTCATTTAGACTTTGAGTCTTCCTTCATAGCTGAGAACTTCTCATGGGCTGTTGAGGCAGGGTAGATACGTTGGAATGGGCCTGCTGGGTCCTATGGCAGGTGCTCAGTTAATTTTCTAAGAAACCTGGTCACCATTTTCCAGCAGGGCTGAACCAGTCTACATTCCCCAAAATAGTGCAGGACTGTTCCCTTGTCTCCATGTCCTGCCAGCTCTTGTTATGTCTGGTCCTTTTGATATGGGCCCTTCTCACAGGTGTGAAGTGGTTTCTCATTGTGTTTTAAATCAGGGGATCTTGAATCAAGAAGATGGGGTACACTTCACTCCAGTGAGAAAGCCCACATGAAAAATGAAAAAAACAGAAACAACAAATGCTGGTGAGGATGTGGAGAAAAAGGAACTCTCCTATATTGCTGGTGGGAATGCAAACTTGTCCAAACATTATTCAGAGCTGTGTGGAAGACCCTCAAATTACTAAAAATGGATCTACCTAATGATCCAGCAATTCCATTCCTAAGAATCTACCCAAAGGACACAAAAACACTAATTCAAAAGGAAAACGGCACCCCTATGTTTATTGTAGCACTATTTATAATAGGTAAGATATGAAAACAACCCAAATGCCCAAAAATAGATGACTGGATGGAGAAGATGTGATACATATACACAAGGAAAACTATTCAGCAATCATTAAGATCATCCTCAATCCACAGTCTAAAATATCTGCTGTGCTGACCTGGAAGTACAAATGGAGTCTTCTGCATTCCCAAGCACTGTGTCCTGGCAATGGGGTGGTCCCCAGGAAAGGGGGTTTCTGGTTTCTTGCCCCACCCAAGAGAGGTTGGAGCTGAGCTGGGAGAGGAAGAAGCTGCAGAAGGGATGGAGGAAGGAAGGAAGCAAGATGGAGCTAAAAGGAAACCTGGAGGAGACACGTGGAACTGACAGACATGTGGACAAATTGCTCTTGCCTTTTGGTCGTGGACTGGGTGACACAGATGTGTGTGACAGACCCGTGGGGAGGTGACAATGGTGGTTCTTGTCTTGATTTTGCTCTTTTCCTCCCAGACTTGTCTGGTTGTTTCTGATCCTTTCCTGTGGGTTCCCACTGAAAGGTGCTTTGGACTTGGGGCAGGCTTCTGGGCCTTGCTCTGGGCCAGTTCCATTTGGGTGGACTTTGTGTGCGTAAGATTATCCTCAAATCCACATTCTAAAATATCTGGTATGCAGGGAGAAGGGCACCCCAGACCCCACAAACCTGCCTGCTCTAAATAGGTTCTGCCATCGGCTGCGTCAATACAAAACATATGAGATTTTAATGGAAAGGAACTTATATTTTTATATATATATATTTTTTATTTATGCAAGAACCAGGGTATAGTCCATATGCACAGGAGGGTGAGAGGATTCACCAGAGACAGAGCGGGGAACAGAACAGGCAGAATGACGAAATACACTGCTGAAGGGAGTAGTAGGCGAGACTGGAGAGGTCTGCTCACCATGTGGGTTGTTCCGAGGCCGGTGGGGATCGAACTGGCACTGCAGAGGCTGCAGACAGCTTCACAGCACTGCGCTCAACCACCTGTGCTACCAGGGAGGCCCTGGAAAGGAACTTTAATACAATTAGTAAACAATACATTGTCGCGAGCGTGATAGATAAGCTTCAGTCAGAAGTTGGCTCTCAAAGAGAAATTTTTTCCTATATTAGTCACACACACTTATGTTCATACAGGCAAGCCAACCCCAAGTTCCCAATGTACATTAGACTGAAGACAGTCGCCGCGAAGTGTGTTAGCCGGGCCTTCCACCAAGGTGGAAGTCCTTAGGCCGTGGAAGTCTCTAGGCTCGAGGGCACGCAGTGCGGATGGTCGTGCAGGGTGTTGAGCTGATAGACCCCTTGGGCTGCTGTCAGGGAGCAGGCCACCGGGGTCACGGGGAGCAGAGCCTGAAAGTGCAAGTTTCCTGGTGTGCCAAACCTGGGAGCGAGCTAGCAGCAGGAGCGAGGAGAGGTTTCAGCTGGAGAGCGAGTCTGAGTCCAAAGGGAGGCAGCGAGCTGGACTCTGGAAGAGTAGCCTCCAGTGAGTCTGTTGCTCCGAGCCAGTTGTTAGGACTGCTCTGAGTCTGCTTCAGGGAGCTGCTCCTTTTATACCTTCTTACCAGGTTTAGGCTCAGGCACCGTCTGCTTTATCAGTCTTTACCACTCCGTATGTGGCCTCAGCTACTTTCTCTCACAGCGCTCGCAGGCACCTTAACATTGTCAATTTTACTTGTAAGTTTTATATGTTCGTTACACCAACTAACGGGGGCACAGAGTCAGCATCCCACGAACCTGATCTGGCCGTCGAGGGGCACAGGCCCACAATCGTGGCATCCCATGATTCCGTCCTGGCCTTCGGTACGGGACAAACAAACGAGAGGGTCATCTCCACTACTCCTTTGTTGCCTAGGATTCGGGCACCTAGTCTGGACGGGCGTCCCCAAAGCCAGGGTCTAGGTGTAACTGGAGTCGGCTGACGTGGACCCACCATGGTTTACGGAACAGCCGACTGAGGAGAGGGGTTAGGTGAGGAGCTGAATACCCAGAGGTGAGGGCCTCCCAGGAAGGCGGGTCAGGCAGGTGACTTACCCCAAGGGTCAAGGCCGGTGGTGGATGTGAGGGTCTGCAATGGAGAGGAGAGTCCCAGGGACGGGAAGGAGGCCCTGGCACCAGGGGACACAGCCTTCCCGGGTTTCAGGCACCAAGATGAAAGGTTCGGTGTGGTAAAGGAAAGAGCCAGGCCAAGCTTTCTCAAAGGAAGGAAAAATTTATTGTGCCCCAGGTGAAATTCACAGACCCAAGGTGGGGACCCCTGTGTGGAGTCGCACACGTTGCCAGGGGAAGGCAGGCTTTACAGGGTGAGGAGAGAGCAGGTGGGAGCCTGGGTTTGCAAGGGTGGGAAACGATTCTAGGGCGGGGAGGGGTTCATTGTCTGAATTTTCTAGGCAGGCTCCTGCGTTCCTGCCCAAGGTGGGCTTCCTGGTGGGCTTTTGCATTCTGGCTTCTTGCATGGACCTTTCAGGCTCCATTCTAAACTCACTCAATCCGAATTTGCCAGCGAGGGGGGAGGAGGGAGGAAGGACCGGGGCTCTGAGCTCCTGCCTTTGTAAACTACTTTCTGGCAGATTCTGCTGCCCAGCCACATGGAGAACCTCTGTACTAAACAGATGACTCATAAGCACCCGTCAAATTTGAAAGGTCTGGCGGGAACCAGAGTTACTAGGATGAAAAGGCATCTGGTAGGAAGCCCACTTAGGGCCGAGAATGAGGACCTGCTGATACCATCAGAAAACAACTGTTCCTCGTTACCTGCAAGCCCGGCTTCCCTCTCCCCATCCTATAAACACCTGCCTTCCCCTGACAATAGGCGCGGCTTCACCGGCCCCCACCTTGGGTCCGTGAAGTTTGTCCAGGAACGCAATAAAGCCCCCTTTTAAACTTATTCTGTCATCCTCATCTTTCCCTCCTCGTCTTCCCCTGACGAACCTTTCAAAATTAGAACATCCCACTGGAAATTAAACTTTGAAGTCAGAGACCAGGTCCTACTGTGTAGCAGCACATGGGATTTTGCCTGATACCTTATATATGTTCCATAAACGCTTGCTGAGGTACGAATGGAACAGCCTAGCATTCTCTAGCTTTGCGCCTATTAAAAATGGTGATATTAAGTGCTCACTAAGCACTCCTTTTGGCTGCTCACTGTGCTGTTTTGTATGCATGATGTTGTTGAGCTTGCACACTAACCCCATAGGACACTGAAGAAGTTGGAAATGTGGAGAGGTTGGCACAAGATCACCTATATAATGATTGCACCCTGGCTCAACCAACACTGATGCCAAAGCCTGTACTTGTTGGTAGAGATGTGATATTCTGATTTACAAACCCTTTAGCACACTGCTAGCCAGAGCCACCTTATCCAGAGAGAGCAGCAGTAATAATAACTATGATTCTATTGAGCCCTGGGAGCTCTGATTTGCTATGTGTGTGGTGTGAATCCTCATAGTGCAGGTGGACATTATCCCCGTTTCGTCAGGTAGGAAACTAAGGCTCAGAACAGGCCAGGTAACTTATGTGGCATCATACCCTCCATCTGTCCCCACTTCTCTCCTTTCAGACATGGTTGCAGTTCTAGGGGAGACCAGTGGACTCCATGCATTGAAGCTCTCAGAGACCAGATTAGGAGGGATCCAGAGGGTACCCAGATGCTACAGTAGGTGCTAGTCCTGCCTGGGGCTTGGGGGCATTCTCTGGGGATCCTGTTCTCTCTGGAGTCATATTGTATCAGACTGTTTCCTCTGGGGAGCTCATCCTGATATTTTGGTCATGGTGCTGCACAGGCTGGGCACTGCCCAACTCCACTGGTGCCATTCAGGTAGACAGAGTGACAACCCCTGGGTAGTGCCATGTGGTGGCCTCCGCAGAGCTCTGTGCCTTCACTGAGCTACTATAACATGTACTAGCTGTACCCCCCACCCCCATGGCAGTGCCTCTGACTACCCTGCCCACATGCCCTGCAAGCAGGAGCCATGTCCTTGGCTCGCGCTCTTCTGCTCAGTTCCTGCCGCTGGCCTGCCAGTAACAGGCGTCCCATTAGGGCTTGCGGCTCCCTTGCTGCTCCGTCACCCCTCATGGTCTTGCTCTAGCTGGACCTTTCGCCTGCTTCATCTGCCCCCTCCCAATACCTGAGTGCCGCCTTCTGCCTGCTGGGAATGTCCCTGGATCTCACTGTCCACCCTCGACCTAAGCAAGCTCCAGAGCCAGCCTCAGGGATCTCTGGGCCACGAGTATCTCCATTTCCTGCACGAGAATGTGAGTTTCCAGCTACTGCACATCTGGCGGTCACCAGGAAGGGCAGAGCAGAGTCTTGACTGCCACTGGGGACAGGAGTGCTTGTCAGCCTCTGTGCCAAGGCTTTGTCATTTTCTCTGGGGCAGGCAGATGGGCTGTGAGCATCGCTTCTATCAAATATATTGGCCAGCATTTATTCACCTCTTACTGCATGCCAGATGCCCAGCATTGCTATCAAGTCTGTTCTATTCTTATCCCCTTTCCATGGAGGAGAAGACAGATTCTGCGCAGTTAAGCAACTTGCTGCTTTCACACAGCCAGTGTTCATGGAGGCAAACTCAGATCATGTTCTTAACTGCTGGTGCAATGTGTCCCCCTATTCTGGGGGTAGTGTTTCTCTCCCTTGGCGATGGCAAAACTGGCACTCCCAGCCCGAGGCAGGAAGGATAGTGGCTGGGGTTGGGAACCCCAACTCCTGAGGAACTCCTTTTGTCTAGCACCTGCCCCTTGCTGGCTGTTGTTCAAGGTGCTGGGGAACTAGACAACCAGCCAGATAGCTCCTGCCCTCGCGGTGCTCATTCTGTAGTTGGGGAGGCAGACAGGAAAGCTGTAAAATAAGAAAATTCACATAAGGATTCAGGCGGATACTAGCAGTAATGAAAACGTGCCGGAACGGTTGGTACGCAGGGAATGAAACCAGCGAAGAGCCTGCCCGTGTGGAGCGTCCATCGAGCAGATGGTGAGGCCGGCCAGCGTGATCGGGACAAGGGCGGGGTGGGAGCTTGGCCGCCTCTCACAGGGGGGTCGGGAGAGGCCCCACTGAGGAGACACAGGAGAAGAGAGGAGCCCGCCCTGAGGAGAGCAAGGAGGAACATTCCTGCCAGTGCCAGGCTGTGCTTAAGGACAATGGGCCTAGAGGTGTGCGCTGGGGGAGGCAGCCAGTGGGCTGGAAGGTCAGCCGGGCCAGGGCCTGCAGCCACGGAAAGGGGTTTGGATTTTGTCAGAGGAGCACTGGGAGACCCAGGAGGGTTCCGAGCAGGACAGTAATGTGATCTAATTTATTAAAGAATTTGGGGTACAGCTGGACCCCTTCCCACTCCCCACACATACCACCTGGCAGAGCACCTCTGGCAAGCGGCGGCCCAGCCCAGCTGTAGGAGCCACCCAGGCTGGAGGAGGCAAAGGACGCGTGGAGGTTGCTTTAGAAAAGGGTTTTTCAACTTTGACACCGATGACATTGGGGGCCAGATGATGCTCAATTGTGGGAGCTGTTCTGTGCCCTGTAGGATGTTGGGCAGCTTCCCTGGCCCCTACCCAGCCTGGCCAGTAGGTTGAGTAGCACTCAGCCGCTAAGCTGTGGACCTCAGACTTTGCAAATGCTCCCTGGTGAACAATTGAGAACCACCGTTCTAGAAGCTACTGTCCCTGAGACACTCTGCCCCCCACGCTGTCCCGACGCCGGCCCCCGGCCCCTTTCACACCCTCTCCCTCAGACTTCATGAGGACCGAGTTGTTTTATCAAGTTGGGTGATCTGCCCCAAGTGCCACCCAGGGAGGGACAGGCTCCTCAAGTTCCCCTGAACCCTTTATCCTGTGGCTGTGGAGGGGAAGGGAAAACCAGCACCTCCCTGGTACCTTGCCCAGTCACACCCCTTTTCGCGGTGACAGCCCTGAGATGATGCTACTTCTGGGACCCAGAACCCAGCAGCCCACAGGATGTGAAGGACACGTTTGTCCCAGCAGAGATACATATCGAGGCTCAAAGTGAGGGCACCCTCCCCAAGGCTGGCACGGCAAGGGTAGTCCCCCTGTGGCATCAAGATGACGGCAGGACTAGCGTTCAGAGCGGCCTGCCGCTCTTCCCTGCTTTATGGCCCTGGGGGAATCATAACACCCCTCTGCACCCAGATCCCTTATCTGAGGGCAGGGGACCTAAGGGTTGTCTTCCGCAGTGTTTCTGGGG
>NW_023602073.1:41207338-41274819 GCF_014898055.3 Talpa occidentalis | reverse complement strand
ACCTCTGGGAGTAAACAGACACACCTGCGGGTAGCAACCAGCTGGGGCAAGAGGGAGCAGCCATGACGGTTGGGTCCACCACCAGCCAGGCTGGTTCTGGTGTAGACATGAGCAGACATGGGTGGGCCAGACCCTCCTTCCTGGAGCACGCACACACTCACTCTCACCGCACGCACACCCGCACTCACAGGGGGAAGGGAGGGGTGGGGGCATCAGAGCCCTGGCGTGGTCTGACCTGTCCCCAGGGCCCCTAGTTACTCAGGGGCAGTGCTGGTGCTGGCCTGAGGCGTACGCACAGGCTCCTCATGCCTTTCGGCAGAGTGTGACACGAGTTTCGGGGACCTTTTTTGGGTCCACTGCGGGGAGACCTGGGCAAACAGCAAGAAAACGTGGGGCCGGGTCCAGGCCCACCAGGCAAGTGAGCTGGGTCAGGTTTGGTTCAGAACCACTGCCTGGGACCAGGGTTCCGAGGTCATGTGTGCCCTGTCATCTCGCGGAGGTGATGTCACTTCCTCTGGGTCCCTTCCCTGGACTTCCTGCTCAGACAGATGCCCCGCTCCCCCGGCCCGCCACATGGCTACCTGGGCCACTTCCTGTTGGCCCTCCATACCAGGCTCATCTCACAACACTGACAGCAGCACAGCCTCCCAGAGACCTTGGATGGAGCCATGCAGCCAGGGACAACCTGGGGACCCAGGTCTCTGGCTGCTGACCTGGCTCATCCTCCTGCCAGGGAGCAGGCCCTGCAGCATCGGCAACTCCAGGCTCCTGTCTCCCATGGGCCCAGAGGAGCTCCAGAGTGTGGAGCCTCTCCCTGGGGAGTGGGCCACTCCTCTCTGCTGCCCTTGGAGGGGAGGCTGGTGTCAGGCTCACAGCACTTGGAGGGTCCACACGGGGAGGGCACCTGCACAGCCTCTCACCCAGGCCTGGCCAGCCCTGCTGGGGGCAGAGACATCTCCCACCGGGGTGCCTGTCCTCCACCCAGTGTACCTGTCAGCCCTGCTCCTCTCTGGCCGTGCCCTACAGGGCCTTGCGGGCCCAGTCAAGGTGCCAGGGCCACAGACAGTGCACACGTGCCGGCCACAGACTTCTCAGGGCCCCCTCCCTGCTCACACACCTGCCCACTGCCTGGAGGTTGTATTGACTTGGGGACTGGGTTCTGACTGGGACGAGGCCACCCAAGGCAGGGGGTCCTCACTCAAAAGTGACTGATGCCAGCGAGGCCTCTTCTGTCTCCTTCCCTGTCCTCACTGGCTGACTCTCTTTCTCTTTCTGTATCCCTCTGATGTTCTCTCTCCCCCTCTTGGTCTGTCCTCATCTCACTCTCTGTGTGTGTCCCTGTCCCTCTCGGCCTCTCTCCCTGCCCCATTCCTCTGTGTCCCTGTCTCAGTCTCTCTCTGATCCCCAGTGTGCAGAGGACCAGAGGGAGGGAGGGAGCACAGGTGGGTGATGGTGCACGGGTGCCTTGGAGAAGGAAACTCTATGGGGACTACACCTGAGGGGGTAGGTGGAAAAAAATAGTCTTTACAAGTGAAAAGTGAAGTTAAAAATAAAAAAAGAAGAGTATAAAAAAAAAAATACAATCACGCCTGCAGGATCCTCATCCTGTCTTGGTTTCTCCAGCAGTGGGGGTGTGAACTGTCCACACTGGGCAGTTCCTCAAGCATCCTGGCCTATACCTGTCTCCCACAGTGGGGCTGTTTTGATCCTGTCTCCTGGAGACAGCATAAAATTGGGTTTTGTTTTTTGGTACAACCAGTCACTCTGTGTCTTTCTCTTTGGTGAGTTCAATTCATTTCCATGATGACATTGACTACTGTGCTTTTGTCTTTAGTCAAATCCAGGCAAGAAATGTGTGGTAGGGCCTCCGGTGGCGCAGCGGTTGAGCGCTGGGTTGCAAGGCTGCCCGCAGCCTCTGCAGCATCGGTTCGATCTCTGGCTGCTCCCGGCCACCGGAGGAGGGTCCCACATGGCGCGCAGACCTCTCCAGCTGCCCGCTGCTCCCCTCAGCAGTGTACTTCATCAGTCTGCCTGTTCTGCAACCTGATCTGGCTCTGGTGAATTCTCTCACCCTCCTGCACTTCTCACTGTACCCAGTGCTCGTATAAATAAATAAATAAATAAATCTTTTTAAAAAAGTTGTATCTCAATAAATTTGCTTTAAAAACATAACAAATAGGGTCTACAAGTTGCCCTGTGTCTGTCCTCCACAGTATCCTCATCAAGGGCTTGTGGGGCAGGGAACTGCCTGAGCCCATGAGGCTGAGCACAGACGGTTTCACTGGACAGAAGCTGTCAAGGCGCCTCCTCTGCGTGGTCCTGAGTCACGCGATGAGATGCTGACATCACGCTGCTTCTGTGATGGGAGAGACTTTAGGGGCCTTGGGTGGGAGGCAGCTTATTTTTCATGTGGGCAGAATGGAAATAATGAGTGTCCAGAAGGTCTACTGTGTTGGTTTTCAATTCTCCACCAGTTCTGTGATACACAGGAGGGGAGACAGCTCCCCCCGTGAGTGTGTCTGACTCGCTGGCTCTTCCTCGTGAGGAGAATGAAGCAGAAGGGACGCGCCACGTCACAGAGTCAGGCTCACAGGGGCTGAGACTTCCCCTCCCTCCCCCTCTCTGGGTGACTCCCTGCACACGGTGGACCCTCAGCTAAGGGGACGCCCACAGGACAAGGACCTGAGGGTTTTCTCCAGGAGCCACATGCAGGAGCTCTGAGGCAGGTCCTTCCACGCTGATCACGGCCATTCAGATCCGCCAACATCTCGTCCCCATCGCAGCCTCGTGGGACCCAGAGCTGGAGCCTCTGAGTGAGGCCCCTCCTGCCGCCTCCCCCTCAGAGACTGTGGAGACGCCAGATCTTTGTTTTAGGTGCAAAGGAGGAAGAGATTTGGTACAAACCAGTAAAATATTCAGGCGATAAAGTGATCAGTGGCTGTTTTCTCACAAGAAACAGTGGAGGCCAGAGTAGCTCACGTGACGGTCAAGGTCCTGATTGCAATGAGCTGTCAGACAAGGAATCCACGTCCTCTGAAGTGTCCTTCAAAATATGTGATTTTTAAAAATCAGTTCTACCGTTTTCAGATTCCCATTTAATTTTGCTGTTTTGTTTTCTTTATACTATCCCCAGAGCGGTGTCTGCAGGGTCACGGCACAGAGGGGCTGTCAGCAGCCTGGAGCTGTGAGCAGGGCTGACTCTAACCTGCTAGCAGGGAGTGGGGCCCTGGAGCCCCAGAATCATTCCCCACAGATGGCCCTCCAGGGCAGCACAGGCCTTTCTCCTCTTAATTCCCCAATCACCTCCTCTTCATTGCAGGAATCTCCCTGCCACCCCAGCATTGGGGAGTTGGGGAGGATGTTGAGGCTCAGGAAATGGGGCCTCCTCCTAACCATCTGTCCTCTCCTCCTCTCTCTCCTTCATCAGCCTGAGTGTGCGTGTTTGAGTCACACCAGCCCTGCACGGACAGGAAAGGCCCAGAACCTAAGTGATTCCCTGGTCAGTTACAGCTCCAGCCCCTCTGCAGTCCCACCAGGGGAGACAGAGACTCTCCCAGCCCCAGCCAGAGCCGCGTCTCCCACACAGACCTTCCCCTCACAGTGTCCCCGATGCTGCCCCTTCCTGGCCCCACCCTTCCTGGTGCCCCCACCACTCCTTTGGGCCCCATCCCCTAGTCCCCATTTTCATCCTCTGCTCCATTTCCAGGAGCCTCCCGTCTTCCTAGTCATGCCCTGGGGGCTCTCCTCAACCTCCCCTCATTCAGGGATGGAGAATTTTTAAAAGATGTATATTTGTTTATTTATTTCCTTACAGCGTGGGTCATCTTTCTATAGTTATTGTTCCTCTTAGGTGCGGCCCTTCCACCAATGATCCACCACACACCACCACCAGCTCCCCGGGTCTCTCCCCGGCTCTGATCACTCCTGCTCCCCCCTGCTGCAAGACGTGGATGGTGGTTGGCCCCGGGTCTTGGTGTTTTCCTGGAACCTTGTCCTTTTCTTGGGCGAGGCCCTGGGCTCCTGGGTAGAATTGAATGTTAATTCCCTGGAAGCAGAAGCAGAAACAAAGTACAGAGACTCTGGAGTCCAAGGATCCATCCGAGACTGAAGGAACCTCTATATTTGGGGATCAGCCCATAGTCTGGGAATCAGCTGTTATGACCTGGAAACCTGCTTTTGTCCTTTGTCCATAGGACTAAGAAAATTTGGGGACTTCTGACCTGACACTGGACTTGGGCGCCCCCTTGTGAGCAGATCCCTGTCCTGCCGCTGGGGGCCCAGGGAGCCTGGGGAGGGCCTGGCTGAGCAGGAGAAAGGGCGGCTCTGGGCTCCTGTGCTCAGCCCTGTGGCCACACGGGGGCGCTGCCGCGCTGCTCCGGATTTGGTGGCGCCGCCAGGACGGGGCGGGGGCTGAGGTGGGCACAGCTGGGGATGCTGGAGGGTGGCGACCTGGGGGTGAGATGCTCTGTGAGGAGTCAGAGCAGCAGGGCTCAGAGGAGAGGAGACTCCGGAGCCTGCCCTGTGTGTGAGGTTTCCATCTTTTCTCCCAGAACCCCTCTCTCCAGTCCCTGGACGGTGATACCTGGGAAAACTGGAAAAGAAAAAAATTTTTCTTTATATAACCTATTAAATATTGAGAGTATTTTAAAAAATAACATTTAAAGAATACTGTTCGATTTACAGAAAAGTTGCAAAGGCAGTACACGTCTTGTTTATCCCACACCATTTCCATTTTGTTAACATCCTACATGAGTACAGATTTTTCTTTTACCACTAATGCAGCAATGTTGACATAATAACTAAACGCCATACTTTAATTCGTTTTTGCTAATGTCCATTTTATGCCCAATAATCCCATCCAGTTTGCCTGGATGACAGTTTCTCAGACTTTCCTTGTTTCCTTGGGAGAGGTGTTGGGGTCACAGATGGGGGTTCTTGGGTCACCTCTAAGAAAAACTTCACCAGAGTCCTCCTTTCAGTGGGGTGAGGGCACACACACACACACACACACACACACACAACATATGAAAAGAAAGAAGTCCATGCTTGCACAGACACAAATTGGCAGGAGGACCTGATCCTGGAGGGGGGGTGGGTGTTGGGGAAGCCTGTTAGTGGAGGCTCATTAGAACTCTGTTGGTGTGTGTGGTGTGGAATTACACATTTTAATAGGTGTGAAGCTGTACTCCAAAAATTTATACAGTGTTATAAACTAGTGTAACACACGCATATATATATTAATTATTGCTTTTGGGTGTTTTGCTTACATTACTGCTAAAAGCCATGATCCATTACGGAGGTCTTACTATGTGGGCCTCTTAGTTGAATCATAGTCTCTGGTTATTATCATCAGCTTTCCAATCCTCAGATATGGAGGAAATTCCTAATTCCATTTATACCACATCTAGGTCATGGGTAAGAAAATGTTTGCTCCTCAGTTGATCTATGTAGCCAACATCTGCATCAGTAATATAGAAAATCCTTGAATTTCCTCAAATTATGTCCTGGAAAATGTTCCTCAAATTATGTCCCCTGCAGTTATTTCATTGTTTTCCTTTCCTTTCCAGTCTGATTTGGCTAATTTTAATGCCATTCCAATAGGGAACAGTGGTAGAGAAAGAAATAGACGAGATAGTAATACATCACTCCTTAATTCTTGTAGCCCTAGGAAAATCAAGTGTTCTCTATGGTGGTGAAAAGAGGAGATTATTTCCTGATGCAGGAGCACTCACAATGTAATGGAAATGCAGGGTTGTATTGCCATGGTTTGATCCATAGCACATTTTGGAATAGTGCCCAAGTCCTGTTTCATAAGCCTAAATAACTAACCTGGACCCGGGTTCCAAGGAGGACCATGAATTTGTGGCTCATGCGTGCACACTCCTCTGCCCCACGGGGGGCATATTGTGGCAACACCCTTGTAGAGACTTTGTTTCCTGTGGTTTCCTGAGGGGAGGTTCCCCGAACTGTGTTTGCATGGAATAGCTGTGAGCCATCTACAAACTTCCATAATGGAGTTTCCCTTCATGTATTTAAGCTGTATTCTGTTGTATAGTGATTTGTGGACCAGACAATGTAGCAGAAGTACACTGAAGCAAGTTGATTAAGAGTTGATAAATGAATGTAATGTAACAGAATTAGCTGACTGCTTTATTCTCAAAATGTTTATACTTCGTTAGTTTATGCTTTAGTTGGAATTACCATGTTAATCCCTTCATCATATTGCTCTGTACTATTCTCAAATAGTTTCTCATTAAAGTCTTTTCTCCTTGATCTGCTTTGCAGACTTTCCAAACAAAGACTGCCACCTTTTTCCAATGTATGTTTTTCAAGCATCACAGAACTGGGGTGTAGACCAGAGGTGCAGTGGTTGAAAGGATTCACCAGAGAGAGTGGGGAGCAGAACAGGCAGATGTACTGAAATACACTGCTCCAGGGAGCAGCAGGCATGACAGGAGAAGGCTGCTGTAACCTATGTGGCTTAGCTCCCTCGTGGGGAATTGAACTCAGGCCACAGCAGTGATAGAGCTGAGACTTACTCTCAAAGCCAACAGCGTGGCCCCTTTCCCAATAATTTCTCACTGCACCATTGGCCATATAGAATTTAATATAAAATGAATGTGTCTTTACTGATCAATGAATCATGTCACAGGCAAGTTTTAGATTTAAATTAATTGGTATGCATGTGTAAGGACTATATACTACATGGTTACTATGAATAGTTTTTTCTGAAATTGAAAAGACTCTTTTTGGTAAATGTCAAAGTAAAAACTAATATGAAAATATTAACCTTTCGTTCTTATTATAACAAAATGGAAAATAACAAATGACAGGGTTTCACATGGTAGCCCTGAAGGATAATGCTTTTCAGATCCCTTTTATCCATCTCTTTTAATAAATAGCCCTTCATTACCTTTTTATGTTACAAGTTTGCATACTGAACCAGATTGCAATGAAATAACAGTCTAATAAAAAACATTATGTTTGAAATAGATGTAGTTCATTCTGTGCCCATAAATTTTTAAGTAGTTGATGGAAAATTGGTCTCTCTAAGTAAGAGATTTTTGTTTTATTTTCAAGTTAGGCTATAGTTTTGGATCTGTGGACAAACCATTTACTCTCCCTGGTATTATCTTTCTTCTAGCTAATTCTGTGAGTCATAGTCTCTTCTGGTACCATCGATATTATTGCAAAGAGGAAGATTTTATCCGGTGGGGTTTTTTTAGTAGCTGAGTAGTATTTGTGTGTTGTGAGCCATATTTTTGTAACCAACTCATCTATTGTTGGACCCTTAGGTTGCTTCTATCACTTTGGTATTGAAAATACTATTACAATGAACATAGGAGTGCACATATCCCTTCATATTAGTGGTTTTGTATACTTCAGAGAGATATCTAAGAATGGGATTGCTGGATCATCAGGTAGAACTATTTTTAGTATTTTCAGAAATACCTATCCTACTTTTCTAGGAAAGGAAACAGTCTTCATTTCCACCAACAGTGGAGTAAAGACATGGATATAAGTTCTGAAATCACAAAATACACAGAAAAACAAAAATGACACAGTTCCTTAATCAGCCTTAGAGATGACTTTTGTCAATTGGATTACATTGGCAAAGGAAACAAAAGCAAATATAAACAAATGGGACAATATTAAACTAAAAGGTTTCTATAGAGTGAAAGAAACCACCATTAAAAAAGCGAATGATTTGGAGAAAATACTTATATATGTCAGACAAGGGCTTAATATAGAAATTTTATAAAGAACTCATTAAACTCATCACCAAAAGAACAAATGTCCCCATTGAAAAGTGGACAGAGATGTTGAAGAGCGCCTTGTCCACAGGAGACAGAGATGGCAGCAGGCCCATGAACGTGTGTTCTTCCTCTCCTATTCAGAAAGCAAATCAGAAGCAAAATGAGCGATCATCTCCTATCTGTTAAGAGGGTTATTATCAAAATAGACAAGAAACAAGTGATGGTAAATTTGTGGAGAGAAAAAATTCTTTGTAGATGTTGTTACAAATTTAAACTGTTCTAATCATGGAAATAGTGTGGCAATCCCTCAACAAAAATTAAGAAAAGAAATATCACATGACCCAGCTAGCTGACTTCTCTTTAGTTGTCAAGCTTTACCACAAAAATATACAAACTTAAATTCAAAGAGATATATGGAACACCATGTTCATCATAACATTATTCACAACACTCAAGACAGAGAAACAAACTCAGAGCCCACTGATAGATGATAAAATAAAAAAAAAGTGATATATATGATATATATATCATATATATATACAGTGGGAGACTACTCAGCTATAAAGAAGATGAAATCCTGCTGTTTGCAACAACATGGACTGACCTAGAGTATCTATATTTTGCTATCTAAAATAAGTCAGAGGGATAATAAAAGCACCATATGATTTTGTTACAGGGCAAGGAGAGGAGCAGCCCAGACACCACAAACCTACCTGCTCTAAATGGGTTCTGCCGTCCACCGCATCACCACAAACATATGAGACTTTACTGGGAAGGAACTTCAATACAATTAGGAAACAATATAGGAAAGGCAGAGACTACAGTTTCTTTTTTTTTAAATATTTTATTTTATATAATTCTTACATCATTTTTCATCTTGGCACAATGTATGCATTTTCATTTTGGTTATATTCCCAATACAATTGCACCTCCCCCCCTTATTTTGACTCTAGTCCTTCCTCTCCCTGCCCTCCCTCCCTCCCCCACCCCGTACCCCCTCCCCCTGCATTGTGTCTCTATAGTTTCTAAATAAAGTATCCAATGTTACCAGTCCCCTTGTTGGTAAAAGTCCATCCAAAAGGGATTGGCCCAGAATAAGGTCCCAAAGCCTGCCACAGGTCTAAGGCATCTTCCAGTGGGGACCCATAGAAAAGGATCAGAAACCACCAGACAAGTCTGGAAGGAAAAGAGTAAATTATCAAAAGCAAGACAAAAACCGCCATTGCCACCTCCCCACGGGTCTCTCGCCCACATCTGTGTCACCCAGTCCACGACCAAAAGGCAAGCGTGGTTTCTTCACGCGTCTCTCTGCTCTACGTGCCTCCTCTGGGTCTCCTTCTGGCTCCATCCTGCTTCCTTCCTTCCTCAGTTTCCTCTGCAGCTTCTTCTCTCCCTCCTCAGCTCCACCCTCCCTTGGGTGGGGTGGGAACCTGGAACCTCCCCCTTTCCTGGGGACCACCCTGTTACAATTTCACTCCTATATGGATGATAGAGAAACAAAACAAATGAACAAACAAAACAAACCAAAAACAACATCTTAGTCTGTAAGAACAAAATATTTGCTGCCAGAGGGAAACAGGTAAAGGGGCTGAGGAATTTGGGTGAAGGAGTTCTTGTATGGTGAAGAATAGAAACTGTTTATTCAAATGTTAATTTTTAATGTACACCAAAACCTATCGCTATATAATGGTACAAACCAGTGGAACTTCAGTAAAAATTAAAAGAAAATGAAGTGAAACACAAAGATGTTTATTAGAGCTCATGAAATTTGTGATAATTCCGAAGCTCCGTTTGTATATATATGTAAAAAAGTAAAAGCTATTCTGAGATATTTTGACTTGCTCTCTTATATGCAATCCTCATACTTTTCCTTTTTTAAATTTTTTCTCCCTCAGCAGTTAATTTTTAAAAACAATGGAATCAACTGATGGCCTATGAAGGGACATTTCAAGGTCTTAATTTCAGAGGACATTTATTCTGATTGCTGTGTGTTCTTTACAGTTTTTGCTCTAATACATGGGAGTCAGAATCTCCAAGATGGATGAGGGTTGCTCAAAGACCCACATTTTGATGCAAATTTCCTAAGTCATCCTAAATTCCAGCCACTTCAAAATTCATGGAGCAAACCCAAAGATGTAAAATTGTGGAGAAAAGGGAAATGATTTCCTTAGAACAAGGAAATGACACCTCAGGCTAAATTCAACCTTGTAAATACAATGAAAAACCAGCCACATTCATTTGTTAATTGTCCTTGACTATCTCCTTGCTGTAGTGCAGATTTTAGTAGTTGCAAAAGGAACTACAATATATGGTAAATAAAGTTTGAAATATTTATTCTTTGAGGAGAGAGAAATTTGTCAATCCTTGTTCTACAGTCATGATTTGTAAACATTCAAGTGCAGCTTCTCTGGCATAGGGAGGGTGAAGAAAGAGATCTGAGCCTGTGTTCTTCTTCCCTTATCAGGTCTCTGAATCTACAGAAAATAAGGGAACTTTTTAGAGTTTGAAAATCAGTGAATTTATCTTTAATTGCCGCATCAATATTAGCTTGCTAATGCTGTTAATAACATTTATATCAGAAATAATAATAATTCAGGGTCATGATATAAGCGATGATTGGATAGTTCATTAAGTGGAACAAACATTATTAAGCAGTCTTTGTGGTGGAACCATAGCTGGGGGAGGCGTGAGATATGGGGGAGTAAGAGTGCAGCAGAGATGGAGTAGAGAACAGAAAAGGAGGATTTATTGAAATACCCTGCAAGGGAACAGGGGGCAAGAGGGAGCTATACAGCTGTGTGTGAAGGATTTGAGACTTTTACACTAGGGTTCCATAGGGTTTCTTACTTGGGGAGCCAGTTTGCACAGGTTATCGGCTGGGGTGTCTGCTCTTGGGTGCAGAGCCTTGACACAGACACATGTGCAGGCCCTGCCTCTGCATTCCTGGAGTTGGGCTGGTTTATCTGCCATGGTGGTCAGTCTAGCGGCCCAGTTCCCATGGCAGCCTTATTGATGCCCTTCTCTGCTCAAGTCTCTCAAACATGACTGTGGGGTAAGAGTGAGAGCTTAGTTTTTAACCTTATGAAATGAAACCCTGACACCCGTGTTGGGCCAGATGTATACTGCAGGAGTGACAACATAATCCTTTCTCTGGAAATCACAGTATTTTCTTTCCTTTTTCCAGAATTTATACTATTTTTGCTGATTTGATGGGCTCATGTTTTAATATTTGGTAATTAAACATGGTTTTGACAGGGAATGAGTAATAAAAAAATAAAGCCACCCAATTCAACCCCCTTTTGCTCTTTTGATTGTACCATAACTTACAACTTAATTGTCAGAAATTCTCTCTTAAGAAAATGTAGAATTGCTTCCGTGTTTAGCCTTTGGGGATTTGGGGTTCCCTTTTTGGTAATTTACTTGACACTTATTGATATAAGAGTGTTAAGTCATAAAGTGCATGCTTTGAATTGTTTCTGTCAGTAGAGACTTCCAAATTTAATGGATGCAGACAGGTGAAGACCAGGAAGAGGGAATGTAAATCGCGTATAGGAAATTATCCACTGTGGCAGAAAAACAGAAACCAAATGGTGGGGTAGTGTTAAATAAGGTTAAAATTAAGCCCCTACCCCTTGCCCAGCAGGAAGGTTTGGGAGGCTTGAACACAGAGAGAACTGATGAGGCTGCTCTGGGTCCCAATCCGTAAGATGGATCCCTTTGACCAGGAATGTGGAGGCAAGGCCAGGACACATTCTGGGTCAAAGATCAAGCCCCCACGATCAGACACCCCTGTACTAACCAGCCCAAAACTAACTCCCCAAAGCAAAACTGACAAAACTATTTATAAAAGGGAGCCCAAAATCTTTCTTCACTTGCAGATCTTTCCTGTCTCCCTAGCTGCTTCTCTTAGCAGTGTATTTGAACAAATGTGCCTTTTCTGTTCTCCAGTCTGCCTCTGGTGAAATTTTTCACCCCTGCACATCTGGTCTGTCAAGGTATCATTAAGAATTTGAAAACCAAGCCCCCACTCCTTGGCCAGAGGCAAGTTTGGGAGGCTGGAATGATAAAGGGAGTGGATGGAACTGCCATGGAAACATGGACCTTAAGCTGGTGAGGCCCAGAACTGATGATCCTCTATGCTGATTCAGATCATCAGTCAGGACACACCCAAGACTAGTCACCCTAACCAGTCAATGGTTCTAAAGCATAGAGACTTGGGACCCAAACTCTGAGCAGTCCACCCTTCCTGTTTCGCCCTCTGCTTCTTTTAGCAGTGTATTTCAATAAATTCGCCTGGTATTTCCCATCTGTCTCTGGTGAACTCTTTCACCCCTGCAACAGGGCCTCCACCTTGATTCTTCCCCACAACATTCTATATCAATAATCTTTGTTAGATAGAGTGGTGTGATTTCTTATAAAAGAAGATGGAACCTAACCTCTTCAACTACACCAATCTTCCATCTACCCAAACCTCTACTCTTTGTTCTCTGAATTCAGCAAATAAAAATAAAACTTAAAAAAAAAAAAGCATGGGCCTCCCCTAGTGGCGCAGGGGTTGAGTACTAGGTTGCGAAGCTGCCCACAGAATCTGCAGTGCCGGTTCAATCCCTGGCCACCAGCGAGGGTCTCACATGGCACCACAGAACTCTCCTGTTGTGCCCGCTGCTCCCCTCAGCAGTGTATTTCGTCACTCTGCCTATTCTGTTCTCTGCTCTGGCTCTGGTGAATTCTCTTACCCTCCCGCACTTCTGACTGTACCCAGGGCTTGTATAAATAAATACATAAATCTTTAAAAAAAAAAAAAAGCAAATAGCAATTACATCTACCAAGTTGCTCAAGATAGAAAGTTTGGCAGCATCTTTAATTTCTGTCTTTCCCTCACTTTCTATATCCATCCACATCAGCCCTATTAGCTAACATCCTAAGCAAAGTACCACTCTGACCCACTCCTCTCTCTTTGTCTACTGCAAGTTTCTCCATTGTTTTCCCTGTTGCATCTTGTTCTCCTACAATCTAGTTTCCCCAATGCAAAGAGATTTTCCTCAAACACAAATTATTCAATTCACTCCACTCGCCAACACCTCTCTCCATGTTCACAATTAGTTGAAGTTCAGGCCATCCCCCTGAATTAGGAAGTTCTGAGTGACTAGTTTCTGGGAATATCTTTGAGCTTGTCTCACAATTCCTTCTCCTTTGTCCACATGAAACACTGACCTCCTTTTTCTTACTGCAGGGTGATTCAGTCCTTTCTGCCTCTCTGTGCTCCCCTCTGCAATTGTGCTTTCTCCCAAACTTTGCTGTATGCATCCTGGTCTGTCAATAGAGTTCATATTGTCATTTATTGAAGTCTTATCATTTCCATGAAAGAATAATGTTGTCATAGCTTTACAGATACATACATTTTATTAAAAATATCCTGATGGGTTTCATATTTTGATGTTATCCTAAATGGCATTGAAAATTCAATTGGTTTGTTTCGATCCTTTGTACAGTTCCTATCACCATTTGTTATTTCTCTGTTGGATATTTTAAAACTTATTTATATTGCTTTTACTCCCTGCCACTGAAAAGTCAGTTTTATCACAACAGTTTTATCACAACAGTTTTATCTCTATATCTTGATCACTAGAACACTATCAATTCTACAAAATTACAGTGTAGTTTCTCAATAATTAGTCATTGTTTCTTTTGAGTGAATATCATATATAGGTAACCTTGGAAAAAGTAATTAGCCTCTCTAAATCTCCTTCCTCAGATATTAATATATATGTAAGTGCACATATTGATATATGTAATATACATAGAATTAAAACAATGATACTTATACTTCCTGATATTTATCACTATTAAATCACTTTATTTTGGTTGAAGTGTTAAAAGCAACCTAAAAAACAAAGTATTCTGAATTTCCTAACATTTTTGTTTAGTTTTAAGCACACTGGTACTGTTATGACCTATTGGATTTGTTAGTATATTCCTTCTCAAAGGAACTTTTGTGCATATAGTATTATTATTTAATGTTATTTTTCTACTAAACTGACTGCATGACACAATTACAGCCCCCCAAAAAGAAAGACAGGCTGAAAAAGAATCCTGAAATTACCTCTTGAAAATTTTAGAATTTAAACCTTACTAGTTCATTGCAACAGCAGTAACTGTGCCTTTTTTTTTTTTTAATTTTCTTAAAGATGTATTTTATTTATACAAGCACCGGGGTGCAGGCCAGATGCGCGGGAGGGTGAGAGGATTCCCCAGAGACAGCCTGGAACAGAACAGGCAGACTGACTGAAATGCACTGCTGAGGGGAGCAGCGGGCGGGGCAGGAGGGGTCTGCGCGCCACGTGGGCCCTCGCGGGCGCGGCAGAGGCTGTGGACAGCTCCCCAGCGCGCGCCCAACCGCCTGCGCCCCCTGTTTGCTGTTCTCCCCACAGTGTGAGCGCGACAGTAAAGCATCTGCACAAGGCGGGGCCAGGATGGGGACGCCTGGAAAAGCCAAAACCCAGGCCGGGATTGCTCAGGACAGATGAAAGGGCCTCTCGGGCATTCCAAGGGTTGTCGTTAAGCGGCAGCTTCTTCCTTAAAGCTGAGAAACCGCTGGGGGTTCCCTCTGCCAATGGCTGTGGCCTCTGGCTCTGACGCCACAAAGAGCCCTTGTGACGGCACCGGCACCGCCTGCATCAGGCCCGCCCGGACTGCGCCTGTGTCCTCAGGAGCCGGGAAGCTCTGGACAGTGACCTGTGCACTCCGGACGCCGAGAGAGACAGTGGAGCCTGTTTTGGGGTCTTTGGTTTCCTTTGGGCTTATTTATTGTTTATTTATTTAATTATTTGTTTAGGCTATTTATTTTAGTTATTTTATTTTTCTTTCTTTGTTTTTTACCTTATTTTCCTTGTTTTTTTTTTTTTTTTTTTGTATTTGCTTATAGTCAGGGCTGGTGAGGGTGGTCAGCGTAGTCAAGCGCACAGGCGCTATGTCCCAGGGACGGCAAGGGCAAAGCTACCTGGTGCTGCGGGAGCTGGGGCGGGGCTCCCACGCCAAGGTGACGCTGGCGCTGCATGCGCTCACGGGCACGAAGGTGCTCATCAGGGGCGTCCGCAAGTCCGAGGTGCCCGACCTCCGCCTCCTGGCCCGCGAGATGGGGTGCATGAAGGCCCTTCACCACCCGAACATCGTGGAGCTCTTCCAGGTGGTGGACACCGGGCCGGAGCTGCAGCTCGTCATGGAGTACGTGCAGGGGGAGGACCTGCAGGCCTTCCTGGACAGGCGTGGGCGCCTGGGCGAGCGCGAGGCTCGCCCGCTCTTTCGGCTGATCCTCGAGGCCCTCAGCTACTGCCATGCCAAAGGCATCACGCACAGGGATGTGAGGTCTGAGAACATTCTGCTGACCCGAGAGGGGAAAGTCAAGCTGGTGGACTTTGGGCTCAGCGTCCAGGCCTTCAACCGGGCGCTGAGCAGGTGCTGCTGTCGCCCAGAATACAGGGCCCCCGAGGTCTACCTTGGCCAGCGCTACAATGGCCCCAAGGTGGACGTGTGGAGCCTGGGCGTCGTGTTCTATAAAATGGTGACCGGCACACTGCCCTTCAGGGGCCCAAACCTCTGGGCGATCAGGGTGCGCGTCGTGGGCAGGCGGGTCCAGCTGCCCGACTATCTCACGGAGCAATGCCAGGACCTACTGGCCAAAATGCTGGCACCAGACCCCTGGAGGCGCAGCACCCTGGAGAGCATCCGGCAGCACGCCTGGGTAGCAGAAAAGACTGAGGGACTCCTGCCCTTCAGCGAGCCGTCCCTCAGCCCCCAGGACCCGGCCATAATCAAAGGTATGGAGCGCCTGGGCTACCAGAGGCAGGAAATTCGGGAGGCCATTGACGCTAACAAGTACGACAAGGTCATGGCCACCTACCTGATCCTCCGCTCCAGGAAGCAGGCGGGGGAGGAGGACTATGAGGAGGAGGGCCAGGAGCGGCCCAGGCACGTCACTTTCCAGGTGCCAAAGCTCGTCACCTTCCGGGAGCCCGGTGACCCCGATTCCAAGGACAGCCTCCCGCAGCCTGAGGTTTCGGGGAATACCCCAAGGCCGGGTATCCTGCGAAAGCAGGAAGTCCAAAAGAGGGCAAAGGATGCCACCCCGGGCACCAGGGTCATCTCCGCAGGAGTCCCTGAGCTGGAGGACGCCCAGAAGCACACCACCGCCGCAGGGCCAGGCCGCCTGTTAGATGATGCCCCGAAGGGCAGACCCTCTGCGCTAGGCCCGGTACTGGAGGACGCCTGGGGGGACACCAGCACCTCTGTGGCCAGACCCCAGCAGGAGGACACCAGGGAGCACAGTAGCACCTTGGTGTCAGTCCTCCAGCTGGAGGACACTGGGGAGCACGGCAGCACCACTGAGACAGGCCCCCAGCTGGAGAGGGACCAGGAAAGTAGGGCCAGCACGATCTGTCCAGCTCCACAGGCCTCCAGCACCCCCCTAAGACCTCCCCCAAGACGTGGCTGGCCTTCCAGTGCAGTGGCCCCTTCAGCAATCATCAGGGCCAGAGATAGAGTATTAGAAATTATCCTAGAATTTTGTTGCTGCTGTGCAGCATTGGAACTGGAGAGCAACAAAGATTAAAAATAGTGCCATACCCGGCAGAAGACCCCCCCCCCAAAGAACAAGCACTCAATGGCCATGGTGAACAGGAGTACACCAGGGAAGGTTGAGGCTCTGGAGAGGCTCCGGGGCTGGGCCCAGTCAGAGGGGCCAAGAGCAGCATGAGACTCACAGGACTGTAGCACAGAAGTCTGGGCAGCACTGATGTCCCTGGAGCAGAGCAGGTGAAGGACCAGGCAGGGAACGAAACTGGTGAAGCATCTGGAGAGGAGCAGAGTGGGTGAGGGTTGGCGTGTGGAGGGGTTGGGGAGAGTTGAGCAGGTACAGGACCAGGAGAGGGGTGTGGGGCTGTGTGGGCAGAGCCTCCAGAGGTCCCAGGGCCACAGGCGAAGAACCCTAGGCCTCTCTCCCCCATCTTAGGTACTGCCCCCTTGGTGGGAGAAACCTGCTGCTCACCCCTGGGCACACAGATGGTGCAGAGGATGCAGGAGCTCTTGCAAAGGCTTGGGCCTGGGTGGTAAATCGTGCAGATTGCAAGGAGCACATAGATAGGCTCTCTAGCTCCCCTTAAGAAAGACTCTGGGACCAGTATATTAGAATCCAAACGGGACTCTCCAAGGTGGGCAGAGGTTATTCACAGAGCAGCCCTAATCCACCATGACCTGCTCAGCTGGAAAATCCGCACATCTTCCTGCTCCACGAAGCCTAGGCTATGATCAGTCTCAGTCCCGCAGTGAGCACACCTAGGTGTCCAGTGTCCCCTGGGCCGAAGCTGCAGCTCGTCATGGAGTACGTGCAGAAGGGATTTTGCAACTTGGGATTCTTACACAGTGTCAGTCCAGCTGGAATTTCTCCTTTTAAAAATCCTCTCCAGACGGCTACCCACCCTTCCTCCTCCCTGGATTCAAACCCCACAGTGTGACCTCAGCCAAATTGGAAACATTAATATCGCCCAGCAGATGCAGGCTTTGGACACCATTCTCTGCCAATTAAATCACTGGGTACAGGAATGAAAAACTACAGGGGCTGTCTACCTTAAATTTGTGTTTCTTCATCATTGTTTAGATGGTGTTCAATTCCCTTCTAAAACTAAGGTTTTGCTAAGTCTGGTAAACGCAAGTGAGGTGAGGTATGAGTGTTTGAAAAAAGAAATGTATGGAAGAGGGATATTCTGAAGGGCCTTAAGATAATGTAAAGCCGGAAGGGTAAAATGAAATGGCATTAGAATGAAAGCAAGCAAAAGAAAGTGTTGAAGGTCTGAGAGGGAGGTTTTGGTGAGAAATCGTGTGTACTCAGGTGTCTCCCCCTCCTCCAACACATTCATGGGCTTGCTCATCTGACCAGCAAAGCCCCCTCTGACTGACATTTTGTCAGCTGAAGCTGGGGCCAGGACATCCAAACTTGGACCAACTCTCCCTTACTGCCATGGATCCTTCCCATAGTAGGCCTGGTGATCATGATCATGCTTTTATTTGTTTCTACACCCCATTTTCTCTGCTTTATCCAGGAAAAGCTCTCTGAGATGAGCCTTCGCACTCCCAGACCCGGGAAAGCCATTCCTGTTATTGACAGATGAGCAACAGGGCGTTGCTCTAGGGGTTCTGGGCCAACCTACGCCAGTCCAGCGAGCAGTTGCTTATTTCTCTAAACAAATGGATCCCACTGTAAGAGGATGGCAGCCCTGCCTGCGTGCACTTGCGGCAGCTTCTCGTCTCGCTAGACCTAAGGCCTTAAAACCCACACTGGGCCAACCTGTAAATGTTAGTTCTCCACATTGGCTCCAGGACCTGCTCACTCATCAGGCTCTCTCCCCTCCATCACCCTGTTGTCTGTTAGATTTCTACTCTCTTTGTCAAAGACCCTCTCATCTCCCTCTCCCAATCCTCGACTCTCCATCCTGCCAGGCTTCACGGGTGTTCCACTCCCTAACGCAGGTAACACCCTCTTCTTACTACGGTGGACACCATCACCAGTCGGACAGTGGACCTGCCTTTATCTCAAAGATTACTCCACAGGTCTCCTCCCTGGGCATCACCTGGAAACTACACATTCCCTCCCGACTGCAATCCTCTGGTAAGGTAGAACGGGTAAATGGTCTGACCAGAGACCACCTAGCCAAACTCTCCACAGAGCCCACAAATCCTGGGTGGAGCTGCTCCCACTTGCTTTAGTGCACCTCCGAACCACTCCCCATGGCCCCTTGTTCCTGAGCCCCCTTGAACGGATGTATGGCAGACCTCTTCTTACTAACCATGAGCTCTGCGTCCAACCTACACTGTTGGCTGGATATTTTCCATACTTCTCTTTGCTCAGACAGCTGCTCCAAGAACACGCAGACCTTTGTCTGCCACAACCTGTGCCTCCGTCCCCTGATGCACCTGTCAACCTGCTGTGCCCTGGAGACCAGGTTCTTCTGAAAGCCATCTCTCCAAAACCACTTCCGCCAAAGTGGATGGGTCCACACACGATCATCCTGACTACACCAACGGCTGTCAAGGCATCAGCTGTCCAGGGTCAAAGCGGTCCCTGTGGACAAGCAGTATGTATACAAGCACATGGGCCCAACTCGGGTTTGCATCAATGCATCCCTGGTCCACATCCCACTCAGCCTATAGAGTAGAGGCCCTCTGATTCTCCTTCCTCTGTTTTTTTTTTTTTTTTCTTTAAAGATTTATTTATGCAAGCACTGGGTACAGTCAGAAACACAAGAGGGTGAGAGAACTCACCAGAGACAAAGCGAAGAGCAGAACAGGCAGACTTGACGAAGCACACTGCTGAGGGGAGCAGTGGGCGGCAGGAGAGGTCTGCCCGCCATGTGGGACCCTCGCCTTGAGGCCAGGGATTGAACCGGTGCTGTAGAGGCTGTGGGCAGCTTCACAACCCAGTGCTCAACCGTCAACCGCTGCGCCACCGGGGAGGCCCCTCTCCTTCCTCTGTTTCTAATCCCATCTCTTCAAGCCACTTCCAGTTCTTCTGTCTATGCCCAGCAATTCCAGATCAGCACAGCCTCGGACCAGGTATTACCACTCACAGGGCTTCTTATCCTAATCTCCTCATTTTTTCTTTTTGCCCCATGCTTAGTCCATTTCATCCAACACCGGATCCAAGAACCGTCCCATACCACCTTTAACCAACTCCTTCTCCACCCATATCCTCGCGCTGCAAAGACTGTCTCATAACCAGGCCTGAGCGCCCACCCTGGTCTTTGCCCCTGTCCAGCAGGAAGTAGCCAAAGAAAGAACCGTCGCCCCTTTTCAACAAAAGGCTGGTATGAAAGGTCGATGCAGGGGCCAGGAATGGGGAAGCCCACATACAAACAACAAGATGGCCCTGACACCAGTACCCCTGATTCCATCAAACCAAAACTGAAGCCATAAGCAGGAGAAAACAACTCGGCTCCACGAAAAAACAACTTAGTTCCCCCTAAGCCTGTTTCCCCCCGCTACCAACCCAGTTTTCCTGCCTAACCTCTCCTCACCCTATGAAATGACATCTCCCCCCACAACGTGCACGATTTCAGGGACACCCATCTTGGGTATGACGCTTGCCTGGGGGCGCAATGAATTGTCCCTTCCTTTGAGGAAGTTTAGCTTGGCTCCCCTTTTCTTTACTGCGCCAAACTGTTACAGGGCAGCCCTGGTATGAAAAGGGTTGTCTGACTGTTTCCCGATTCTGGTGGAGTGTTTCGGATTCTGGTGGAGCTGCCCGGACAGGGCCGGTTCTGAGATGGGCAGAGTTGGGGGTCCTGGAGGGCGGTGTCCTGGGGTGAGATGCTCTGTGAGGAGTCAGAGAAGCAGGGCTCAGAGGAGAGGAGACTCGGGGGAATGCCCTGGGTGTGAGGTTTCCAGCTTTACTCCCCAGAACCCCTCTCTCCAGCCTCTGGATAACAAAACCTGGGGAAACAGGAAAGTAGATCATTTTTTCCTTTTACAACCTATTTAGTATTGAGGACTTAAAAAAAAAAAAACATAACATTTAATGAATACTGTTAAATTTACAGAAAAGTTGCAAAGATAGTACAGTTCTTATTCATCCCACACCATTTCCACTTTGTTAACATCTGACATGAATACAGTTGTCTTTTTTTTTCACAGCTAATGAAGCAATGTTGACACAGTTACCAAACTCCGTGCTTAATTTCATCAGTTTTTCCTAATGTACATTGTATGTTCCATAATCCGAATTGCCTCACTCAGTTACAGCCAGTTCTCCTCGATGTGCCTCTTGCTGACTGTTTCTCTGACTTTGCTTGTTTTTATAACGTTGACATTGGTGAGGAGTGATATTTTGGAGAGGTGTTGGGTTCACAGTTGGGGTTCTTGGGTCACGTCTGAGAAAAGTTTCTCCACCCTCCCCCACCCACTGAGTAGGCTCTCTCCGACCAACGGAAAGGAGGGAAAAAAAAAAACTGCAAGAACGAACTACAGATCAAGTGGGACACTGAGTAGAGAGGAACTATTTCAGGCACCGCACCCCACAAATGGGAACTGTGGAGAACGGTGAAGAAATCACCACAGAGGTGACCGAGCGGCTCCGGGCGCCATCAGAGGAAGACAAGGATTCCACGGTGACCTACAAATAGCCTAAGGCCAGCTGAGAACCACTGGGAAAAAGCAAAGGTCAGCAAGGACAGGTCTCTGGTGCCACCTCATGACCAGAACAAAATCACCAACTAACTGATTCCCTGTTGGAACTAAGTAAATACAGAGGGAGGGAACTGTAAGGGACAGTGCCCAGCAACACAGCATCAACACTCTGGTGGAGTGTTGTCTCCAGTGCTAGTCTCAGTCTGGTGAAGAGTTTCCGACACCCCTAAAGGAGCACTCCAAAGAGATGGAAGCCACCCTTAGGACAACTTGGATCCTTCTCCTTTGGGGACTTGCTGGCGCGGGGTTGCACAGAGAGGAGGGGGCAGATCTTGCTGGCTTTTAGGGCTGCTTCAGAACCCAGGGGTTCTCTGAGCCCCTCTGGCTGCCCCCCCCCAACAGTAAATGGACTGAACGGTGAAGAGGAGGAGGAAGAGGAGGACAAGGGTCCCCTGACAAAACTAAGCATCCCGGACGATCTAGACAGCTGCGAGGCCATGGTGAGCTCGGCCCTGGGGCCCCTTCCCTGCCCCACCTTCCCCCTCCCACCAGCACACCCTTCTTCTTGGTTTCCCTCCCTTTGATTAAGCTTTCACCCACCTCTGCTGGGAGCTAGTGGGTAGACACCAACACCATCCTCGAATCTCAGGTGTGCCCACGGAGGCCCTGAGAGGTGTGCCTCCCAACCTCCTGCCGGGCCCACAGGGGCACCCTGCACCTCTGGCCCACAGGTGGCATTTTGTGACTCGGCCTTGGCCAGTGCTGAGGAAGAACAGGCGCGGCTACACAGACAGCTAAAGGAGCAAAAGCTGCTCTGCTGGCTCCTGGCTCAGCAGACAGCCCCATGGGACCAGGAGCCTGAGAAGATGGAGGCCCCAGCCCCCGGGGGGAAAGTGTGCCTGGGGAGACCCACCAGGCCCTTCAGGGAGCCTGGTGAGAAGAAGAAAATGCAGGTGAGTGTGTGTAAGGCAGGAAGGAATGGCCACAGGGCAGGTTTTCTGATCCAGCAGACCAGGTACAGGAGAAGTGAGTCCTGGAAGCCTCAGTGAATTTTGCAGACTTTATTGGGATTTACCAGATACATGGCAGGTAGGGGTGCTAGGGGGCCAGGAGGCTGACAGGCCTCCCAGCCCGCAGCAAGTCTTCACTCTTTCTGGGCTCTCTGGCGTTCTCTGGTGGTCTCTGCTGCTCTGCTCTCTCTGTTCTGCTTCTGCTTCTCTGCTTCTGCTGGCGTCCCCGTGATGCCACCCTTAAAAGTCCATCTTAGCCCAGGGGAATCCCATCTACCTATGCCCACACCCTACTCCAGGTGCCCGCATCAGGCATGCATTCGGGACCACAGGGTTCCATCATCCATCCTATGGGCGGGAGAGCAGAAAAGCCTGATACTTTTACCGTACCCTACAATCCACCCCCTCAGGGTTTTCTGCCAGACAGTCTATACAAGTGATACACACGTTTCTCTTGACGAATAGGAACACTGCAGCCATGGCCCACAAAAGCAAATGAAATATATCACAATGAAATATAACAGAACACAAATAAGTCCAGGCAGGGCATCAACCTAGTGGCAAAAGACAATTATTGGCACCAGTAGATGATCCACCACTTCCGCTGCCGAAGGCACTGCTCATGCGAGGGAGGGAACCACTCAGGCATCAGCTGTCACACGCCGGGAGCCATCAGGCTTCCCGGCCCCCTCCGGCTGCAGTCTCGGCCACAAGCCGCACACCGCATCCACCCCCAGGATGCACTCACTCTTGGGTTGGCGATTCTGTACTCTTTGGGGGTAATCGCCCATCCCTCAGGGTTTTCTATCTGTGGTTGCTCCAACGCTCCAACATTCAGGCCCCTGCACTCAGGCCAACCCACTGCACAAGCACATGGGTCGGGGATCCGTGGATGCAAGTCCACATGCGGCCTCTCTTGGGTCCCCTCTTTGGCTGTGGGCTCCACCACAAGCCACGTTCCCTACCCATCCCCCAAAGATGGGCTCCTCAGCTCCTCCCCCTCACTCAACTATGAGCAGGGCATCACCCACAGGTGATTTTAAAAGACTCACTGGCCTTTAGCTTACGTAGTGCGTAACAGCCGCTCAGGGCTTCCCGAACTTAGCTCTAGCTTTTGCCTTCTCAGTTGGCTTTTCTCCTCTGCTTAGCTGCTGGGCAGTACACCGGCTGCCTTTGACCACCCCAGTGCTGAGCGAGGATCTGGTTCCCAAGGAGAGGGGAGTGTGTGTGTGTGTGTAACAGCAGAGACAGGATACACAACATAAGTTTATGGGAAGTCAATTAACATCAAGCTCCAGAATAAATTAATTCAAATCACACACAGAGTAGAGAGTGTCAGAACAACACCTCAGTAAATATAGTTCCATGGAGGAGCAGTTTTTGAACAGGACTGAAGAAGCATTAGACCTGAAGAAGAGGAGGAGGTTTAGAAATACCTCATGGTTGGCTTGAGGTGTAAGGAGCTGGGCAGGACCCTCCTCCAGGCACCGCCTACAATATGGTGGCACCTTCACCCTGACAGCTCCCTCCCCCAAACCCCAATTTTTTTCTCCTTTGGAGTCACCATAGAAAACCCACTGGCCTCAGAGTCAGGGAGCACCATGGGCTGCAGCTACTTTCTCTCTAGACCAGAGCTGGAGGGAGCCACACAGGGGGAGGGAGTGTGTGCCCTGCTGGCCTGGCCCAGGGGCAGGATTAGCCCAGGTCACCCCAGTTCCTGAGCTGAGCCTTTGTCCACAGTCCAGGAAGGGAGGGAGAGATGGAGCAGGGTCTCCCTCAGCTCCTGGAGGAAGGTGTAACGTTAGGTGGGTGAACTTAGGTTTCTTTCTCATTCTGGGCTCCCCCAACTCCCCAGGTAACCCTCCATGTGCAGCAGGGAGAGGATCTCAGATAACCCCAGGCTGGATCCCGCACCTCCCTCCCCACTATAGTGTTCAGGATGAATCCCCTTGTATTCATGGCTATACTGGAGGAGAGCACAGAAAGGTAAGTATTATTATTGTATTTGCAAGTGATTAGAAGTAAGATTTTTTACTGTAAATGCTCTTTTATTTTTGTTGTTGCTGTAACAGTGCTGTGCAATCAGAAAAAAAACCTGGGAGAGGGAGAAAGTGTGGAATTGAGTTTTCATGATGCAAACAAACAAACAAAAAAAGCGCCCTCCTTGCTCGCAGATGTCTGCTGACCCTGCCCGGCAGTGTTATTTACTGAGGGCTGGGTTACGGCTGGATGATGAGGCCCGAGGCATGGGGTGTCCACTCCTACAGTGATTAGCTCCTTGCTGTCCTGTCCACGCTAGCTGACTCTCCCTTTCTTCTGTCTCTGTGTTCCTCTGACTCTGATTTTCTCTGCCTTTTTGGTCCATCCTCAGCTCCTCCTCTCTGTTTGTCCCGGTCCTTCTCTTCATGCCCGTTTCTGCCCCAGTGTTCTGTGTCCCCCTCTGTTTCTCTCTGGGTTCCCCGAGTGGTGCTGACTCTAGCTCAGCTCCCCTTAGGTGATCAGACAGTCCCCAGGCCCTGCGGCACCCTGTGAGAACAAGTTGGAGACGCCAGGGTTCTTCTGCCGGTCGGGCAGAGTTCATACAGCTGAGGGGCTGTGGGGCAGGGTTGCTGGGAGGGGAGGGCTGGGTGTGCCCTGTGCTCTCCTGCTGCACCCCCCCCTGCAGTGACCCTCAGGGCTAATGGCTGTTGCCATGGTCCCTGAGGCGTGGGCAAGGAACCATGCGCGCAGGGGGAGAACAGCAAACTCCCTAAGATGCAGAGAAACTGAATGCCTGCCAAGAAATAATGACCACCAGAAGCCGCCACAAAGATGATTAAAAGAAATGCTGACCACCTGGAACCTTATCTCGCTTTCTCAAGGCCCACAAACTTTATTCTGCTACAACTGTCTTTCTAAAATCTTTCCTTTTTTCTGGTCATTGATTGCTAATTAAAAAACATACCTAATTTAATAATTAGGTTAATGCAAATGAAACATTACTAAACACTGTGTTATAATAGAATTG
Organism: Talpa occidentalis; assembly: GCF_014898055.3. Taxonomy (NCBI): domain Eukaryota; kingdom Metazoa; phylum Chordata; class Mammalia; order Eulipotyphla; family Talpidae; genus Talpa; species Talpa occidentalis. The sequence continues at coordinate 41,249,872 of NW_023602073.1, read as the reverse complement.
TTAGTTTAATAATCTTTCTATTATGTGCTTAACTTTAGTACCTTTGATATTAACTGCATTATAAAATAAATTCACCCATGACAATTAATTATGAGTAAAAATGATAGTTAGTGCAACTAGAAAATAATTATATAAAACAGTAGAAAGAATTTATAGCCTGTCCAATTAGGAATGAGGCTAGGTCCAGATGTAACTTCGGACATAAATCACTGCCCTGTCAATTAAGCTAAGTCTATGAGCAAACTGATCTCTTTGATGTTCACTGTTCCTATGCTTTTAGAAAAACATATATATACTGACCACTAGCTTAATAAAGACGCACTCAGATTTTCACTCTCTTCTGGTGTGTCTGTGTGTCATTTATTCATCGAATCCCTGACCACCCTGCGCAATCTCTCAACCCTGAGATGGCCTCATCGTCCATCGCTGTGCTGGTCCGCGGCAGGTGGCGCCCAAACGTGGGGCCCGACCTTCATTTCATTGTTTTCACCCAAAGGAGAGGTAAGTAACGAAGAGGTTGCGTTGGGTAAGCTATCTCCTTCTTGTGTGAGTGTGTGAGTGAATTTCTCCTAAAATACCCTTCTTTTTTAGACAGGGATAGAATCCTCACTGGGGCGTCCGGAGCTCGCTGATAAAGGGTGATCAGTTTGAGACAGTGAGAAGTTTTTCTAAGTTTGAAAACATACTCGTGGTGCTGAGTGTGTGAGAGAGTGCATGATTACGGCTCCACAGCCTTAGGGCTACGGAGTCTGAGTGGGCTGCACCCGCGGTTCCCGTGGAGGACGTCATAAGGCATAACGGTCATCTGCTCCTTGGAGCAGCCTGATCCGGGGTTTATACGGACAGACCTTAGCTAAGACGCCTCCGCAAGTTCCCGCGAGGGACACGGGCTGGACAGCACAGTTGAAATAAAGCTCTTGTGTGAGTGAACAAAGCACCACGAGGCCATGGGTCAACAACAGACCAAAAACAAGAGATCTTTTCCTTTCTATACTGAAAAATATGATTGAAACACGTGGTATTAAAGTAAATAAAAAAGCTTTGTTGCAACTTTATGAATTTATAATATGGGTATGCCCATGGTTTCCAGAAGAAGACAGTTTATCACTAGAAACCTGGAAAAAAGTAGGAAAAGAAGTACAAGAATTCTATGCCCTTCATGGCCCATTACTAATTCCTCATCTACTTTAATTGGTTTAGGCATGGCAGACAATGTAGCTCAAAGCTCTCAGGTTTTACATTGGCAAATGAATGAGCATTCTGGTTTCTTTCAGCCATATGTGATTCCTTCCTCGCCCTTTTCGTTATGGGGGCGTGATGTGATGGAATCTATGGGGTTAACTCTCACCGCTCCTGATTTAATTGATGAACAGGCTTTTTCTTAGGGGCCATTGCGGAAAATTTATTTGCTGATAAAATTGCTTGGAAAAACAATGATCCTGTCTGGATACCTCAATGGCCCCTTACATCTGACAAAATCCAGGCTATACATGACATTGTCTCTGACCAATTACAAAAAGGGCATTTAGAGCCCTCTAACAGTCCGTGGAATACTCCTGTCTTTGTAATTAAAAAGAAGTCAGAAAAATGGAGGCTTCTTCAGGACCTCCGCTCAATTAATGACACTATGCATGACATGGGAGCCCTTCAACCAGGCCTCCCCTCCCCTGTAGCTGTTCCAAAACAAAATCATATTGTAATTATTGATCTGCAGGACTGTTTTTTCACTATTAAACTTCACCCTGATGATTCTCCTCGGTTTGCCTTCAGTGTTCCCTCTGCAAATTTTCACCAATCCTGGCAACGCTTTCAATGGAAAGTCCTGCCTCAAGGCATGAAAAATTCTCCTACCTTATGTCAAAAATTTGTTGATCAGGCTTTACAAGCTACCAGACATAAATTTCCTGATGCATATATCATTCATTACATGGATGACATTCTCCTGAGCCACTCCTCTAAGGAAGGTGTGGAAACGCTTTTACAATGTTTAATTACTGACCTAACCTCCTTTGGTCTTGTCATTGCTCCTGACAAAATTCAGTGTGAGCGACCACTTAACTATCTGGGAAAAACCATTCATGATGATTTCATCATGACTCAAAATCTTCAAATCCGCCTTGATAAACTTTCCACATTAAATGATTTTCAGAAATTGCTTGGAAACATTAATTGGATTTGTCCTTATCTTAAAATTACTACAGGTGATTCACACCCTCTTTTCCAGATTTTACAAGGAGATCCTAACCCTAAATCACCTCGGTCCTTGACGCCCGAGGCCATTTCAAAACTGCATTTGGTTGAACAAAAACTTTCTGAAGCTAGAGTTTCTCAAATTGATTATTCATCACCATGGGAATTACTTATTTGGCGCACAATCAAACAAAAATGGTCACATCTTATACATCTATGTGTGCATTTCTCATAATGAAAGGGCTGACATGTTCTAAAGAATTGTTTGCCAGGCTTCCTGCCACTATTACTGTCCCATATACTAAAACACAGTTTGAATTTCTGCTTCAAAATGACGATGACTGGGGCATAGCCTTGCTCAATTTTCCTGGTCAGGTCAAATTCCACCTGCCACAGCACCCTATTTTAAAATTTGCGACGGAAACTGCTTTTACTTTTCCAAGAATTATTTCCTCACAGCCTCTGCATGGAGCTGCCGTTGTTTTTACTGACGGTTCCTCCTCTGGAATTTCGGCAGTATATCATCCTGATCAACCTTCTATACAGCGTTTCTCTAAAGGAATTTCTGCTCTCCCGCCCAGCCACCACTCTTTTCCCAGTCGTTACTAAACCTACAACTGCATCACATAAAAATTTTGTTCATGAAAGTTCCCTTAAATGCTTCCCCCGTGGCACTAGATCAAGGGTCTGAATTAGAGAAAATAAATAAAAAACTCAAAAACTTATGGCTGTCTGTATCCCTAAATAACATCAAAGAGGACTCAGCTGACAGCCCCATATTAATAAAACAATTGCCTGAACAAATAGGTCGTTTTTGCCTGGCTGGAGACAAAAATAAAACATGCAAAACAAAAGGTAAAAGAAAAAATAGCCTGCAGTATTAGAAAAAGTGATCAGGATTATTGGGATAGTGAAACTGTTTTTCAAAAGCCAAAAGTTAATTCTAGAGCCAATACTGACCTCTTTGCAGAGGCATCGGCTCCCAATTATGAGACCATTCCAAAATCCAGCCCAAATTTCCAGCTCAAACTTGGCTAAAATTGTTGAAATAAAAATAAAAACTCAAAAACAAATAAGAAATAATGTGTCATAATCTTAAATAAAACAAACAAACAAAAAAAATGCTCCAATCTTTTCCTGTTAATTATTTGGGGAGGAAGCTAGGTTCCCCCTGGTGGAGTTTTGCCATTTGTTTCTTTAAAAATAAATAAATAGATAAATAAGGCATTTATAAATTCAAAGTTCATTCACAATTGTTAAAGTGATAAAAAATGGTTAAATATGAGTGTATGAGACTATATGACTATAATATGAATAAAAAGTTTTTATTAAAATAGTATAAACCCACTGCAGTGGGCTGGTGGGGGCTGCCCTTGATCTCAACAAGCAGCTGCCTGGACTTTTTCTCCAGTGTTGGGATCACTGACAGGTCTCTACTACCTTCCTGCTGTGGAGGACTGAACTTTTCTATTATCCACCTTAAATAACTATTTTGGTTCATTCTACCAAAAAGTTCCATTTCCCTGTGTTTCTCTGATTTTAAAATCTACATTGTCTTAGGCAAAAACTGCTGAGTTACTTTTGACCTGCTAACAAGCTATACAGAATGCTTATTGGTTGAATAAAAGCTTTTAATTTTACTTATGGGACCTGTAAAACATTAAGTTTCTTGTTAAAACAAACTAACCTGGTAAAACATAAAGTAATAATACAAACATTTTTGAGCTAAATTCTAAACCTCAAATTTTACAGGCAGACTGTAAAAATTTACCTCTTCTGTTCTCAAAATAAGTGTTCTTTTATGTTTTAATATATGACCGTTCCCAGTGACATAATGTGTTAACAACCTAAAGCCAAAAAATCATTTCTTAAAAATGTAAACTCCAAAAATATTTTCTTATCAAAAAAGTTAGTAAAAACTGCCATGACTGCTGTGGTCTCGAGCCCAAGGCCTTTGGTAATAATTAAGATTAGACACTTATTCTGTGTACAGATTTTAGCTGTTAACTCATTAAAAACCTCAGTATCTTCACACATATTGATAAAATAACTATGTTTCAAAATATATGCACATGGCCAAAATTTTAAATGTATATCAAGAGATCTCTGTTTCTGTTTGTCTTTCTTTGTGTTTGTTTTGTTTTTTACCTCCGGAGGACTAATTATAGATGGCGCCTTTATAAATTATCACAAAACAAATCTTGACATCTTGATCAAACAATTTTTTAATAAACAAAAACTAGTTTAAAGTTATGTTAAGTATTAATACTTTGTTTAAATGTGTTTATTTCAAAAGAAATTTCTGGTATAAAAGGTACTTTTGTCTTTCCTACTGAGTCACATGTATGTGAAAAATGTACATAGTATCTATATGGTGCTCTGATTTTTTTTGTTTTTATTGATTTGCCTAATTGCTTCTTTATTAGCCAGCCTGTAAAAACCTAGGTATGTGCCATTATGTTATTAACAGCCATGCAAAATGGAATTCCAGTCATAACAGAAACTAAAACTACAACTAAACTTTCAGGTTTACTTTTTGCACCTATTTGTAAAAGCTAAAAATTCTAATGTCATATTACCTTGTGTGTTCACATTTAAGTCATCTAGTTCAAAGAGATGACAGTATTATATTAAAATGCCTTACTGCTAATGAAAGATGTGACAATCCTAAATCAATGTAATGTGAAATGTGTGTTTAAAAAAAAAAAACATGTATTAAAAATAGATATTTTATGGTCTTAAAAGTAAAGTGATAAGTGTTAAAACAAATATTAAAAGGTCTAAAAGAATTAAAAGTAACAAAGCTAAGTAAAGTGTTGAACATCTGAAAAAGGAATTTTAGGAAAACAAATTTTGTATACTCAAATGATTTATATTATTTTAGTGTTTTGGGAACACATTAGCTGAAATAATTTTTGGTTAATAGTAACTGAGTTATAATCTAATGGGTTGTTTCAAAACATGTACTTATACACTAGCATTGGGTATAATCTTGGCCCTTGTCTAGGTTAATAATGTTGGGTACATAATGTCTTTTAGTGTCTAAAGAACTAAGGTTTTTGAGATGACAATTAAAGGTTATGATTTAATTGTCAATATTATCACTTAGGGCTAGAATTTTTATAGAGATTAAATATGGTTGTTTTTGCTGTTTTCTAGTATTTATGACACAGCTTCCCAAACATTTAATTAAAGTAAAATTTGGTAGCCTGTCATTTAATCAATTAAAGGAAATTTTGTAGAACCTCAGCAAAGCTTTAGAGACATTCCACAAACTTTCTCCCTTTCCTCCTGGGAAGGACATTAGATAAATTTATCCTATCTGGTTTACCTGGTAAAGTTACACTACAAGGGAAGCACTGTCACTTGGGAAAATGGAAAAACTCTAATATGTACAAAAATGTTAACATTGGTTTTCTTAAACAAAATCTTTCAATACCTGATATGTATGTAAATTGTCAATGATTATTGTTGCCTTGCAGTATTATATACTTCAATGGTTTAATGTCTGCAGGACTTGTTTCTACACACACACACACACACACACACACACACACACACACACAAAAGGCCTCAATTGATTCAAAATGATAAACTTTTGAGAGTAAAAATCTTTCTACAAAGGACTGTATAGACTGTTGGAAATACACCTGATTTTTACTGTTTTGTTTGGCATAACATTGAAAATGTTTTTTTACATTTTGCCTTGATTCAACAAAGTTTTCTTGTTTTGACTGACCAGACTCTACAACAATGTTATAGATATATATATTTTTTTCTTTTTCTAGCAGAGCTAACCTTTTGTGTGGCTTTGAGTACAATTCTTCCAGGAAGTTGACATAGAGCTAAACTAAAATGTGGAGAAACTGCTGCTTTGTTCGTAGGGTTCCAGAAATCTCTGAAAATGATGACAAAGCTTGCCTCCATTGGCAGGACTGAATAACCCGGTTCCCTGAACAGAAAGCTCTGTCATAAAGCCTAAACTTTTTCGTCTTTTCACTGCCATTAATGATGTACACTTCAAACAACCTGGACAGGACACCGATAAGATCCCAGTGCGTGCCTACGTTGGATACCCCTTCGTTATACTTCTGGGGAATGCCTCAGCTACACGCATTCAATTGAGTGGGACTTCTTACTCCATTCATTGTTCTGGCTGCATTGTTACTAATTGTATTACCCCCTCTCTTGCTCGTATATATCCTGTGGTGGTCTTACTTAAAAGACCCCCCTATGTTATGTTACCTGTTGATTTACATGATATGCCTTGGTATGATAATACTGCCATGCAAGTTTTAGATGAAGTACATGCCCTTCTTCGTCCTAAACGTTTTATTGCCACCCTTATTCTAGGAATTGCTGCTCTAATTTCCCTGGTTACCTCCTTAGCTACTTCCTCTGTTGCTTTAATTCAGGAAGCTAAGACAGCTTCTTTTGTAAATGACCTTACCAAAAATGTGACCATGGCACTCTCTGTGCAGCGGGACATTGACTACAAGTTAGAAAGAAAGATAAATGCCCTGGAAGAAATTGTTATTGCCATTGGAGATGAAGTTCAGCTGCTTAAGCAGCAATTATCCACTCGCTGCCACGTTCACTTTCGTTTCATTTGTGTTACACCTTTGCGTTATAATTCCTCTCTACATTGGAATCTTACTAAACATCACCTATTGGGCATCTGGCATGACAATGACCTCTCTCATGACCTTGCATCTCTTTAGTCTGAAATCTCTGCTGTCAGTAAATCTCACCTAGATACTTCAGTCTCTTCCTTTGCCCATTCTCTGGCTTCCACTCTCCAATCTTTAACTCCTACTCACTGGTATCATCTTGTTCTCTCCTTCCTTGTTCTTTCCCTACTTGTCCTGCTTCTCTGTTTGTTTATTCCCTTCTGTGTCCGCTCACTTCACAGGTCCATCTACCGCATCCAGTGTGACATGTATGCTTACCAACTTCGTTCTAAAATCAAAGGGGGACCTGCTGCACCCCACCCCTGCAGTGACCCTCAGGGCTAATGGCTGTTGCCATGGTCCCTGAGGTCCGGCGTGGGCAAGGAACCATGCGCGCAGGGGGAGAACAGCAAACTCCCTAAGATGCAGAGAAGTCGAATGCCTGCCAAGAGATAACGACCACCAGAAGCCGCCACAAAGATGGTTAAAAGAAATGCTGACCACCTGGAACCTTATCTCGCTTTCTCAAGGCCCACAAACTTTATTCTGCTACAACTGTCTTTCTAAAATCTTTCCTTTTTTCTGGTCATTGATTGCTAATTAAAAAACATACCTAATTTAATAATTAGGTTAATGCAAATGAAACATTACTAAACACTGTGTTATAATAGAATTGTTAGTTTAATAATCTTTCTATTATGTGCTTAACTTTAGTACCTTTGATATTAACTGCATTATAAAATAAATTCACCCATGACAATTAATTATGAGTAAAAATGATAGTGCAACTAGAAAATAATTATATAAAACAGTAGAAAGAATTTATAGCCTGTCCAATTAGGAATGAGGCTAGGTCCAGATGTAACTTCGGACATAAATCACTGCCCTGTCAATTAAGCTAAGTCTATGAGCAAACTGATCTCTTTGATGTTCACTGTTCCTATGCTTTTAGAAAAACATATATATACTGACCACTAGCTTAATAAAGACGCACTCAGATTTTCACTCTCTTCTGGTGTGTCTGTGTGTCATTTATTCATCGAATCCCTGACCACCCTGCGCAGTCTCTCAACCCTGAGACGGCCTCATCGTCCATCGCTGTGCTGGTCCGCGGCACTCTCCAGTGAGGGCAGTGAGAGTGAGTGAGGGGATGGCTGCACCCCATGGGGACAGAGGCCCTTCCTGGCTCCAGGTTGCCTGAATGTTGATGAAAATGACCTGGACGGCCACAATCCATGTTGGGTGTAAACAAACTGGGCCCTGGGAGGAGGCCCTGAATTTGGCCCTGGAGTCTAAGGTAAGGATTTATTGATGGAACCTCCGTCTAAACACGTGGGCTGAGCTATCACGAAGCACAGAACCTGAACAGAGGGCCTGCTGGGAGGCACAGGACAGCTCTGTGCTCTGGCTGTTCTGGCCAATATCCAGGCACCAGCCCTGAGGGCTGCTGATCCAACTCTGGCCATGCGGAGCCACTGTTTGCAGGGATTGACAACAGGGTTCAGCAGAAACATGGCCCAAGAGGCTGTTTATCTTCAAATATTAACCACTGGATGTTTCCGGATCTGCAGACTAAATCCGGCACTATGTGCTGCCATCTACACGTCACAAGCTTTACCTAATGACCTACAACCTGGCATCAAGACATCTATAATTCAACAATGATCATTTGTGTCCTAATAATTATAATTCCATAATAGACAACAATCTAGTCAATGAAATTGTAAAGTTGGGATATCCCATTACAGCTCCACTCTGGATGACACCCTCTTCCTAAGCTACATTCTTCTATGGACACATGTTCATAACATGGACTGTTGGATACAATAGTAATACTGTCCTGATTACACTGATGTCGTTATATAAATCTGATTTGATTAGCTATTAGTCATGGATGGCGCTGGAAGGGATCATGCTCAGCGAAATAAGCCAGAAAGAAAAAGAAAAATACCGGATGGTCTCACTCATAGCAGGAATCTAGAAAACTTAAATAAGGGACCAGGAAAATGAATAACTATAAGAAAGTGAAAATCAAAATCAACAAAAAACTATGAACCAGAGACACTTTTAGGGGGGCGGGGGCGGGAGGGAAGGGATTGGGGTCAGAATGGGGGCGCTGCAATTGTATGGGGAATATAAAAATAAAATTTATTATTTAAAAAAATTAAAAAAAAATAAAAAAATAGTTGATAAATGAATGTAATGTAACAGAATTAGCTGACTGCTTTATACTCAAAATGTTTATTCTTCAGTTAGTTTATGCTTTAGTTTGAATTACCATGTTAATCCCTTCATCATATTGCTCTGTACTATTCTCAAATAGTTTCTCATTTAAAGCCTTTTTTCCGGGGCCTCCCCGGTGGCGCAGCAGTTGAGCGCTGGGTTGCGAAGCTGCCCGTGGCTTCTGCGGCGCCGGTTCGATCCCCGGCTGCTCCCAGGCCACAGAAGGAGGGTCCCACATGGTGCGCAGACCTCTCCTGCCGCCAGCTGCTCCCCTCAGCAGTGTACTTCGGTCCTTCTGCCTGCTCTGCTCCCTGCTCTGGCTCTGGTGAATTCTCTCACCCTCCCGCGCTTCTGACTGTACCCAGTGCATGTATAAACAAAACAAACAAACAAATAAATAAATAAATAAAACATGCCTCTATTTAAAAAAAAAATAAAATAAAGCCTTTTTTCCTTGATCTGCTTTGCAGACTTTCCAAACAAAGACTGCCACCTTTTTCCAATGTATTTTTTTTTAAGCATAGAAGAACTGGGGCGTAGTCCAGAGGTGCAGTGGTTGAGAGGATTCACCAGAGAGAGTGGGGAGCAGAACAGGCAGATGTACTGAAATACACTGCTCCAGGGAGCAGCAGGCATGACAGGAGAAGGCTGCTGCACCCTATGTGGCTTAGCTCCCTCGTGGGGAATTGAACTCAGGCCATAGCAGGTGCAGAGCTGAGACTTACTCCCTAAGCCACCAGCGAGGCCCCTTTCCCAATAATTTCTCACTGCGGTATTGGCCATATAGAATTTACTACCAAATTAATGTGTCTTTACTGATCAATGAATCATGTAATAGGCAAGTTTTAGATTTAAATTAATTTGCATGCTTGTGTAAGGACTAGATACTACATGGTTGATATGAACAGCTTTTCTGGTGTTTAAGTGACTCTGAAATTGAAAAGAGTCTTTTTGGTAACTGTCAAAGTAAAAACTAATATGAAAATATTTAACCTTTCGTTCTTATTATAACAAAATGGAAAATAACAAATGGCAGGGTTTCACATGGTAGCCCTGAAGGATAGTGCTTTTCAGATCCCTTTTATCCATCTCTTCTAATAAGCAGCTCTTCATTATCTTTTTATGTTACAAGTTTGCATACTGAACCAGATTGCAATGAAATAACAGTCTAATGAAAAACACCACGTTTGATAGAGATGTAGGTCATTCTGTGCCCATAAATTTTTAAGTAGTTGAAAATTGGTCTCTAAGTAAGTGAGTTTTGTTTTATTTTCAAGTTAGGCTGTAGTTTTGTCTGTGGGCAAACCATTTACTCTCCCTGGTATTACCTTTCTTCTAACTAATTCTGTGAGTCATAGTCTCTTCTGGTTCTACCGATATTACTGCAAATAGCAAGATTTAATCCGGTGGGGTTTTTTTAGTAGCTGAGTAGTATTTGTGAGTATGTGCACCGTATCTTCTTAACCAACTCATCTGTTGTTGGACCCTTAGGTTGCTTCCATCACTTTAGTATTGAAAATACTGTTACAATGAACAAGGGAATGCACATATCCCTTCATATTAGTGGTTTTGTATACTTCAGAGAGATATCTAAGAATGGGATTGCTGGATCATAAGGTGGAACTATTTTTAGTATTTTCAGAAATACCTATCCTACTTTCTAGGAAGGGAAACAGTCTTCATTTCCACCAACAGTGGAGTAAAGACATGGATATAAGTTCTGAAATCACAAAATACACAGAAAAACAAAAATGACTGAGTTCCTTAATCAGCCTTAGAGACGACTTTTGTCAATCACGTTGGCAAAGGAAACAAAAACAAATATAAACAAATGGGACAATATTAAACTAAAAAGTTTCTATAGAGTGAAAGAAACCACCATTAAAAAAGACAAGCTAATGATTTGGAGAAAATACTTACACATGTCAGACAAGGGCTTAATATAGAAATTTTATAAAGAACTCATTAAACTCGTCACCAAAAGAACAAATGTCCCCATTGAAAAGTGGACAGAGATGTTGAAGAGCGCCTTGTCCACAGGAGACAGAGATGGCAGCAGGCCCATGAACGTGTGTTCCTCCTCTCCTATTCAGAAAGCAAATCAGACGCAAAATGAGCGATCATCTCCTATCTGTTAAGAGGGTTATTATCAAAATAGACAAGAAACAAGTGATGGTAAAGTTGTGGAGAGAAAAAATCTTTGTAGATTGTTTGTTAGGAATTTCAATTGTTGCAATCATGGAAAATAGTGTGGCAATCCCCAACAAAATTAAGAATAGAAATATCGGGCCTCCCCTGGTGGCCCAGCGTTTGAGCGCTGGGCTGCGAAGCTGCCCAAAGCGTCTGCAGCGCCAGTTCGATCCCTGGCCACCTGGCGAGGGTCCCACATGGCGCTAAAGACCTCTCCTGTCATGCCCGCTGCTCCAATCAGCAGTGTATTTTGTCACTCTGCCTATTCTGTTCTCCACTCTGGCTCTGGTGAATTCTCTCACCCTCCTGCACTTCCGACTGTACCCAGTGCTTGTATAAATAAAAAAATCCTAAAAAAAAAAAAAAAAAAAAAAGCAAATAGCAATTACATCTACCAATTTGCTCAGGATAGAAAGTTTGGCAGCATCTTTCATTTCTGTCTTTCCCTCACTTTCTATATCCATCCAAAGCAGCCCTATTAGCTAACATCCTAAGCAACTTACCACTCTGACCCACTCCTCTCTCTTTGTCTACTGCAAGTTTCTCCGTTGTTTTCCCTGTTGCATTCTTGTTCTCCTACAATCTAGTTTCCCCAATGCAAAGAGATTTTTCTCAAACACAAATTATTCAATTCACTCCACTCGCCAACACCTCTCTCCATTTTCACAATGAGCATGAAGGTCAGGCCATCACCCTGAATTAGGAAGTTCTGAGTGACTAGTTTCTGTGACTATCTTTGACTTTATCTCTCTGGTGGCCTAGGGGGCTTTCAAGCAATACTGGTTGCCTTTACTGGTTAATGGGACGTACCATCCACGCATGTGTGTTGCCCAGAGGGTATTTGGTCCAATCCCCTTCACCTCCTTTCTTCATTTTCCAAGTCCTGACCTGAGGCAGGCTGTGCCTCCCATGCTGTCTCTTGACATGGTCTGGGCATTGGGGGAGACTCCTGAGAAGCGGGGAGTTCCTGTGCTCCCCCGAAGAGGGAAAGTTGTACTTCCCAGAAGAGGGGAGTTCTTGCACTTCCCAAAGAAGGTCTGAACTGGGGAGTCTCCATGGCAATGCCTGCTAAAGCTCTCCTCTTTGTTCTTGGTTAATGCAAAAGTAAGTTAGTTATTAACTGGCATGTGAAAACCTAATTCGGACCCAGGTGACAATTGGCTCATTGTTCTTACACATGAACTATCACAAAATAAGTAAAAATTGTTAAAGTTATAGTTAGGAAAGAAATGTTTCGGCCCTGATAACTATGGAGAACAAGCTGCCCTGAACCAGCTGTGCTTGGAAACTATAGCCTAACCTGGGGGGTACCTGTTTGCAGCAACAATACATCTCTTGGTGTATGCGAAGGGCCAACAGTTCGCAGGTTGTGTGGATGTTAGGAATTTCTAGTTAAGAGTTAGACTTCAGTAGAACTTACATAGAATTAATGAGTTACTTTAGACCACTTTGAAGTAATTGATAATAGGCTAGATGAATTGAGTGCTAGAAAATGGGTTGATTTTAGTAATATAGCCTAACAATGGACTTTCATGTCTACTCCAAAATCAGGAAGGCTTGACAGGATGATTGATTGTTACTGAACATTGTACTGTCTTAGACAATTGATAATGTTAGAAAAAGAGTTATACCTAGGAGAGTAATTGTCCCTGTTGATTTTCTTAATCAGATTAAAGATCTGTCCTTTTGTAGTATGAGATCAAGAGGGTCTTTTGTATATTCATGAGAAAATATGTAATGATTGTTTCTGTTCTGCTTTGATGCTTATGCTGATGTAATCTTACTGCTCTCCTTAAGGTATAAATAAAGACCTGCTGAGACCCTCAGTAGGAGATACTTGCAAGAACTAAAGTGTTTGTGTCTTTCTCACTCCTACCTCGCTCCACTTCCCCTCAGCCCTTTGAGAGAAAACTTTCACCAACTCCGTCCTCTCCTTTCTGAGATCCCTGACAGGACTTCTAGCTGGGGCTGGTCTCCAGCACTGACCTGGGTCTTTAGTCACAGTTCTGGAAACTTTCCTGTTCTGCAGGATTTGAAGATTCCTTTAGGCTTCTGACCTGACTGCTCCCTGGTATCACATGATGTTTCTTCTCACAAGTGGACAAGGAGGAAGCTACACTCAGGCTCCAGGTGAGTATGGATAGGAGTTTGATCCCTGAACGCCCCGGGGACAGTGTAGATGGAGACCATGGGGAGTTACACTCATCAGTTCCTCCTGTGGTCTCATCTCTGGCCAAGTTTTGTTGTGTTCTCCCCTGGGCAGTGGCAGTGTCCAGGGCTCTGAAGTGTATGTCAGCCCCTAAAGGTGAGACCCTGGAGGACTGCAGTAGGGGTGGGGATGAGGCATCGAGGCTGGGACTAGTTGATGGGGATGCTTTCAGGAGGACATCTTGAGAATGCAGTGGACCATTGATAATGTTAACACTCAGGTCATTCACCTGAATTTCTTCATGATTATTTTCTTTCTTTCACAGTGTGAGACAGCCTTGTGTTGGCCTGAGCATTACAGGATTTCTTTTTGCCCACATTTTGTGGTTTTATGATCCCCTGGTTTAAAACGCTTCACACCTGCGAGAATGGCCCATATCCAAAAGACCAGAAACTCAAGTGCTGGCAAGGATGTAGAAAAAAGTGGACAGTCCTGCATTGCTGTTGGATATAGACTGAGCCAGCCCTTATGGAAACAGTATTGAGGTTTCTTAGAAGAGTGAATGTGGACCCAGCAATGGGACCCAGCTATTCTACACTGAGGATCTACTCACAGGATAAATACTCTCCTGTGAAGGGCCCTGCACTCCCATCACCACTGCAGCACTGTTTACAGTAGCTAAGCTATGGGAACCACCTGAATGCCCCAGACAGGTGACAAATCAAGAAGAAGCTGGAATTACAGGTATACATGAATGTACATATACAAGTGATGTATGTCCCGGTATAATGAAATAGCATCCACGGTCAGAAAACATAACTCATGCCACTGCAGCAACATGGATGGAAGAGGGGTACATCAAAAAGATAAAGAGAAATCCCTCATATATGGATGGAGGGAAAGCAAATGAAGGGCCAGATTAAGCCAAACTTCAAAACTAACCCTTGAGCCCCACCAGGCTTCGCCTATTGCTGACCAGGGCTGCAGACCAGCCCAGGCTTCCTGGTTCAGCAGCGCTGGATGGTGGACAGACCCTCTCTAGTTTGGCATCACTCATTTGATGACAAAGCCTGACTCCCGCTGACTAAGTCCCCCATTGTGTCTTGTTGCACCTGCACCACCACTGGGTCCCCAGCCTCTGCTGTTTGCTGGGTCTGAGATGGATCTTGTACTTGATGCTGCAGGTTATGACTTTTTAATGCCACTTATATATCCCCCACATGGCCAGAAGAAACATCTTCCAACAAATTTTTGTTCTCCTGATAGTAACAAATCTTGGTGCCTTTAACCTGTATTTTCTTTTTTCAACAATGAGTTATTATTTATCTATAATTCCCTAATGAAACATTCACATTTTTTTTAAGTTTTTTTTTTTTTTAATTTTTGTGTAGAAGTACTGGGGTGAAGGCCAGAGGTACGGGTGGTGGGGGTGGGCGCGGAGGGAGGTGGTGAGAGAATTCACCAGAGACAGAGTGGGGAGCAGAATAGGTGGATATACTGAAATGCATTGCTAATGGGAGTAGTGGGCAAGATGAGGAGGTCTGCTGTGCCATGTGGGTCAGCTCCCTGGGCCAGGATCCACTCAGGCTGTTGCAGTGGACCTTCTCAGTGGTAGTGCTGAGGCTTAACCCCTAGGCCACCAGAGAGGCCCAATACCCACAATTTTTAAAGAATCAAACTTGCAAGAAATTGTTTACCATGGATTAAGTATTCCCACCATCTCACTGTTCTTGCTATAGCTGAGAGGATACAGCAAATTATGTGACAACATAGGAGAATTCCCAAATGGCTAGATTCAACTCATTATTAGTGTATGGTCCACAAGCTGGCTTATTTAGTGCTACATCTTGGTCAATATCTGGACAATTTCTATTCATGATGATGACTTTTGTATCGTCAAATCTTTTAAAAAAATATTTATTTATTTATGCATACAAGAGTTGGGGTACAGGCCTGAGATGCGGGGGGTGAGAGGACTCACCAGAGACACAGCGGGGAACAAAACAGGCAGACTGACTGAAATCCACTGCTGAGGGGAGCAGTGGGCAAGACAGGAGAGGTCTGCCTCACCATGTGGGTTTCTCCCTGGTCGGCCAGGGATGGAACTCGTGCTGCAGAGGCTGCAGATAGCTTCATAGTGCGGTGCTTAACCCCTTGTGGCACCAGGGAGGCCCTGTAGCTTCAAATCTTAAGGCCGTTTATTAATGGCTCTGCTCATCATACACACCTTCACCTCTTCTTTGACTATAACTCTGGGCAATATTTTACATTGCGGGATTGGATTGGAGGCTCATTTAAAAATTCTTACTCCTTTCAAGGGAAAGGCCCACAGTTATGTGAAGGAGACAGAAGGAAAGCACAGCAGCCAGCAGGGAATGGTAAAAATGAGAAGTTATTCCATGGAGAGACTACAGAGTTTGGGCAGATGATTTCCCAATTATTAAATTATTTTTAAAGATTTATTTGTTTGTTTGTTTGTTTATACAAGCACTGGGTACAGTCAGAAGTGAGGGAGGGTGAGAGAATTCACCAGACCAGGGGGCAGAGCAGGCAGAAGGACCTAAGTACATTGCTGAGGGGAGCAGCGGGCGGCAGGAGAGGTCTGCGCGCCATGTGGAACCCTCGCCCGGTGGCCGGGGACTGAACCGGCGCTGCAGAGGCTGCGGGCACCTTCACAACCCTGCGCTCAACAGCTGCGCTACCAGGGAGGCCCTATTAAATATTTTTAATGAAGGAAAATAATCTACATCCAGCCAGGAGATTTGGTAGCATTTGAAACTCCGCATTGAGGGCCCTGCTGAGAGATGGTCATGCTGAGAGACCAAGAGAAACCAACCTCCTGCATAAACACCAGGGGTGACCTAAGAGGTGACTGTGTCTTTCCAGCAAGTGAATATGTAACTCATATTGTCGGAACACTAATTTTTAAAAAGGTGGAGAGAAAGTAAATGATTGAGGGGACCAGGTTATGTCCTTTTCTGTTAACCCACCACGTTCATTAAGAAAATCGCATTGTGGAATCACAAAAACCCCGAATAGCCAAAGCTCTCCTGAAAAAAAAAAGAAGGGAATGGAGGCATCACATTCCCAGCCTTCAAACTATACTACAAAGCCATAATCATCAAAACTGCATGGTATTGGAACAAGAACAGACATACAGACCAATGGAATCGAATAGAAAATCCAGAAATAAACCCACAGATTTATGATCAACGAATCTTTGACAAAGGAGCAAAGAAAGTCTGTTCAATAAATGGTGCTGGGAAAACTGGGTCACTACATGCAAAAGAATGAAGCTTGACCACTACCTCACACCATACACAAAAATCAACTCAAAATGGATTAAAGAACTAGATATAAGACCTGAAACCATAAAATACATAGAAGGAAATATAGGCGAAACACTACGTGATATGTACATCAAAGACATCTTTATAGACACATCACCCAAAGCAGTGATAGTGAAGGCAAAGATAAACAGCCAGGACTACATCAAATTAAGAGCTTCTGCACAACAAAAGAGACAATAACAAAAACAAAGAGAAACCCCACCAACTGGGAGAACATTTTTGCACACAACACTAATGATAAAGGACTGATCACAGAAATTCTGCAAAGAGCTGATGAGACTCAACAACAACAAAGAAAATAATCCAGTCAAAAAATGGGCAGAAGAGTTAAAAAGAAACTTCTCTGAAGAGGAAATGCAAATGGCCAACAGGCATATGAAAAAATGTTCAACATCACTTGTAATCAGGAAATGCAAATCAAAACTACCATGAGATACCATCTTACACCAGTGAGAATGGCACATATTAAAAAAACTAGCAACAACAAATGTTGGCGAGGGTGTGGAGAAAAAGGAACTCTCCTGCACTGTTGGTGGGAGTGCAAACTGGTCCAACCACTATGGAGAGCTGTGTGGAGATTTCTGGACCTACTAAACATAGAGCTTCCATATGATCCAGCAATTCCACTCCTAGGTATTTACCCAAAGGACACAGAAACATCAATTCCAAAGAACACCTGCACCCCTATGTTTATAGCAGCACTGTTTACAATAGCTAAGCTTTGGAAACAGCCCAAATGCCCAAAAATAGATGACTGGATCAAGAAGATGTGGTACATATATATCATGGAATACTACTCAGCATTCAAAAAAGATAAACACATGCAATTTGCAGCAACATGGATGGCGCTGGAAGGGATCATGCTCAGTGAAATAAGCCAGAAAGGAAAAAAAAAATACCGGATGGTCTCACTCATAGCAGGAATCTAGAGAACTTAAATAAGGGACCAGGAAAATGAATAACTATAAGAAAGTGAAAATCAAAATCAACAAAAAACTATGAACTAGAGACAGTTTTTGGGGAGTGGGGGGTGGGAGGGGAGGGATTGGGGTCAGAATGGGGGGGTTGCAAATGTATGGGGAATATAAAAATAAAATTTATTATTAAAAAAAAAAGAAAATGGCATTGTATTTAATAACACCAAGGCTCAGCGCCATAACAAGGAAACACAAACACATGATTCAGGTGGTGCCTGGTGTCAGGAGTGAGCTCCATCTTCCCTGCTGGCCCGGCAGTGACCACTTGTCATACTTTGCTCACGGGGAAGCCTCAGCATGACAGCAGGTCTGATAGAATCCAGTAGTGACTGTGCAAGTGACCCACTTCCTAGCAGGTGTGATGACACTGTCATCTCCCTACACACAGGAAGCTTCTTCTCTGATCATTGTCAAATGTTACATGTTACTGATCAATAAATAAACTGGAATTTAAAAAAATATCCATACTACCATTCAGTCCAGGTGTGGGATTATTTAGCTAAAGATTTTGATGGTTTTTATTTAAAACCTTCATGTGATAAGCTTAAAATTATGTGAATCTAAATGTACTTACAAAGGGAAACTTGACGGCCACGTAGTATATTTGGCTGCTGGAGTTTTCACTAAACTGATACTCTGGGCTTTTGCTATGTTTCAAGGTGAAAAAGCTACACTTTTCTATAAAAGGAAATAATTGCCAAATATTTGGGCTTGTCACTGAAGATTGGTTTGGAATTCATCATCTTTTCTCTGAGTAAGATGTGGGATTAACAGACCTTTCTGGACAGACACGGTGCAACTTCTCTTTAGAAGCCTCCGTCTGGCTGCTGTGCAGAATCAAGAGGTGAAGGTGAGAGGTGGGAAGATAGATGTAGGAAACTAGCACAGATTCTAGGATGGAAAATTTGGTAGCTTTATGGGGTGTGATCAGGAAAATAACAGGAAGTCGTTAGATCTGGATATATTTAGAGGTGGACTTTACAGCATTTCCTAATGTAACATCTGGGTTGTAAGAAAGGGGTGAGGATGCCACCCAACATCTCAGTCTGTGAAGCATGTGAAGGAGAGATGCGGAGGGCCTGCTACTATCCCTAGATGGATTTCTCACTCATTTGATACAAATTTATGATGCAATTTTTTCAAGTAAAGTTTACTAAAGGCATTAGTAGATACATGTGAATGTGTGTATGTTTGTATATAATAGTATAGTGTGTGACACTGACTCCAGACCCCTGTGCCTTACCCAGCTCTGTCCTGCCCCCTGAGTGGTGGGACATGCGGGCTTTGTTGGTGCAGCTGCCCCAGTGGGCACAGCCAGAGGCCAGTGGGAGCAGGAGTCTGAAAGGGCTGGCAGCAGCAGTGGGGGTTTCCTGCCCTGGCACCCTGTGTGTGCAGGTGGGAGCTGGTGGGCACAGCTCTAGAGGTGGTGGCAGAGGGGGGTTTCCTGCCAGTGGCAGGCAGCCTTCAGAGGGCCCCTCCCCCAGAGCAAGCCAGGGTTAAGCACAGGAGCCCCTAGGGCTTAGGCTCCCCCTCCCCTGCCCCCAGAGGAGCTGCTTCTGGGCAGCTCCAAGGCCGCCCTGCAGTGGGTGCCACGGGACAGCTTCGCTGAGGCCACCTCGTGGGCTAGGGATGATAGCTATGGGGGCCTCAGCTGGGTTTGAATGGACCCCACCTGCCCTGGCAGGCTCCAGGAGGCTGCTGCTTGAGGACAGGGCCCAGGACACCCTGACAGCTGTGTCCACTGCAACCAGCAGAGGGAATGGCAGAGGGTGACAATAGGTGGGCACTTCACCACCAGCCCCCATTAGTGTCATGGACAAAGGCCGCAGCCAGTCTGGCAGCAGAGGCTCTCTGTCCCCCCCACACCACCCCAGGGCATGCAGCCCACTGGGGCTACAGCAGCAGGTTCCCCTTTGAGACCTGTCATGCTGCTGTCTGTCTGGCACCACCTCCTATTGCTGTTGCCTCCTTCTAGTCCAGCCTGGAATTCAGACTGTGGCTGTGCCTGTTGGGGTGTCACCTCAGAGGGGAGCACCCCCTGCGAGCACCTCCCGATGCCACTGTGAGTTGGATCCTGGCCCAGTGCTTGTGGCTGTCCCCCACCTCCAGGCCCTCCCTGACAGGACTGTACCACCTTGCACGGCAGCCTTAATTTGGGACTATTGGACACTGCGGACACTATCTGGGGTGAACAGCTGCCACTGAGCCCTTAGAAACTCCTTATTTCCCTGCTCTCCTGTTCGTTAATGAAACCTCATTGCTGTTCCCTGAGCCTGAGTGGTTGCAATTGAGCACATGGGTGAGAACCACAGACAGTGCCCTGTGCTCTACCTCAGCTCTGTCCTTCTGAGAGGGGGCCAGGGAGGAAGGGCCCATACCTAGTACAGGAACCTGCAAACACACAGGCTGCACACACACACTACATGACTCATGATCTGTTTTCTTTGAACTAAAGCTCTTGTTTTAAACTGAGATCCTGCCCTGCTGATGCCCCAAAGAGTGCCGGACACTGACGCCCTTTGATGTACCAGGGGCAGGATACCCAGGAGGCTGACGGCAAGTTCTGGGGCTGAACAGGACGGACACCAGGAGGGTCAGCTGTGACGGGCTGTTCTGGTGGGCTGTTTGCTCAGAACATAAAGGTTTGTCAGTGCAGAGAGCACCCGGAGACGCACAGGAGAGAGACGTGTGGAGAAAGCCCCTTGCTTCTTGGCTTTGGACTTGCACCAAGAACTTAGAGACGTGGAAGGAAACACCTGGAAGAGACACCGTGATGGCCTGAGATGGACCCCTGCCAGGGAGCTGCCCACATGGTGCAGCAGACCTCTCCCTACTTGCCCGCTGCTCCCCTCAGCAGTGTATTTCAGTAGATCTGCCTGTTATGTTCCCCACTCTGTCTCCGGTGAATCCTCTCACCAGCCTCCCCACCACCTCTGGCCTATACCCCATCTCTTCTATGCATAAATAAATCTTTAAAAAAAAAGTTTGCTTAAATCCAGTAAAGTTCTTTTCCCCCTTCTCTTAAATAGACAATTGGAAATACGGATATGTTACCTAGGCTTTGTCTGGAATGTTGTGTTTCCAGAAACCAGACTGATCTCAGAGGCTGCAAGACAACAATAAACTGGCACCTGTTTTAGGGGTACAAGGGTCTGTCATGAGGGTAAAGAAGGCAACCCCTTGGCAGGTCCAGAAACCCCAAATGTCATGGGAGCCTCATGAGGAATTTTCCCAATGATACAGGTACTGCAGGCCAATTCTGGAGGTGAGAACTTGGCGTGGTCCTGAGCCCTGACTCCTGGCTGTTAGGAGCTCTCAGTCTGAGGGTTCCTGTATGAAGGTCTGACAAAGCAAGATTAAAAAGTCTGCATAATAATTTCTGTTCCTGATGAATTCATGCAAACTGACTGTGGCAGTGTAGTGTCTGGGTGAGGCCGGGGGCTGATAACCAGTACTGGAGGCTGAACGTAATGGATACCAGGAGCACCAGCTGTGACGGGCTGTTCTGACGGCTGTTTGCTGTGACTGTCTGTGTGTGACTGATTATAACGAGGCCAGCTGGAGATGAGATGGGGAAACAGGCCCTTCAGGGTGCGATGCCCCCCCATTTTCTCAGATCAATGGCCTGTAATCTGAGAAGTGAAAGTGTTACAGGGAATCCCCGATATAAAATGGGTTGCCTGACTGTGGGTCTTCACCCGCGCGCTTAAAAGGGACCTATTAATACTCCACTGCAGGCACACACAAAGGTTAATAAAAGGTTTATTTACAAGGGAAGGGGAAATGAGGAAATGTACAACTCGGGAGAAAAGAGGGAGATAAAGTCTTAAATGCATCTTACCCGTGTTCGCTGACCTGGAATCCCAATGGCACACTGAGAGCTGGAGGTGAGCCAAGAGCCATGAAGACAAGGGACGCCCCCCCCCCCCGCAAGGACCATGTGTCTGGTTTTATACCAAACCTGGCTGCTTAACTCCACCCTCAGGTCCCAGCAACCCTCCCTTGGGTGATGATGGGATTTGTAGTTCCCAGTGTCTTCACAGCTTTGACTGGAGTGAGGGTGGGGTCCACAAAGCCTGTATGGAATTAGCTCAGGACATCCTTTCCCCCCAGCAATTCCCCCCTTTCACTTTTTGCCACCATTTCCATGGTGATGAAGATCAGTTATATGGATGCTGGGATACAGTCTCAGATGAAAATTTTTCAGGGTTCCAGTGTGAAAGAAAACCAGTCTTTCCAGGTATAGTCCATTGTGGAAAGCAAAAGTCCTCCATTCCTAGAAAAAGAGTTCATCAGTGCAAGCCAAAACAAAAAACAAAAACAAACAAAAAAAAATCTGGAGGCATTAGTCAAAACAAGACAGCAAACATGTCAAAATCACAAGAAAAAAGCTTAAAATTGGTTCAAATTATGTAAAAACCATGTTCTCTCAACCTTGAGCCCAAATTCTTTTGACGGCACAGCAAAAGTTTGCAAACTAAATCTACTTGTAAGCCATATTACCTATTTTTGCATAAAATCATAGGGCAGAATAACTAAACAGCAATTTTAGCTGGCTTTTGGAATACTCCATATAGGATCAGAGTGAACTCTTGACATTTGGTCCATGTAGGCTTCAGGAACAAAGTTGGTCTCATCAGACTCCACCTGGGCTTTCCTCTTCTTGAGGGTACCAGGACTTTTTCATTTGCCAGGTTGTCCAGTCCTGCCAATGGAGGCAAGCTCCCTCACCTTCTTTGGAGGTCTCTGGAACACTATGAACAAAGCAACAGGTTCTCCTCTTCTTGGTTCAGCTCTGCTTCAACTTCCTGGAAGAACTCCACTCAAAGCCACACAATGAAACTCATGTCCAATTTTTTTAGTTTAAGCAGACAAAATCCCTACAGAAGTTATGCAAAAACAGTCTCTGAGATAAGTAGTAAAAAAAATTACTACCACTATTTTTATGCTGTGTTGGTATCAAGGGGAGAGAAAATGTGAACACAAGTTAGCTCTGCTGAAAAAAGAAAAAATTCAACATTGCTGCACATCCTGGTCAGTCAAAACAAAATTTTTGTGAATTCAGAACAAAAGGCAAAAAAAAATTTGCCGATATTATGTCAAAACTTAGTAAAAATCAGGTGAATCTCCAGATCAATTTAGTCCTTTGTAGGAAATTTTTACTCTCAACAATTCCATCAATAGGAATCTGTTGAGGCCTTTTACCCCTATTTTCTCCAGAAACAATTTCTGTTGATAAACAATTGAAGTGTACAATATTACAAGGCGACAATCACCATTGACAATTTACATACATAATCAGGTCAAGGTGTTACCCGCTTTCCCAAGTGACAATGCTTCCCTTCTAGTTTTCTCTACTAGGTAAGCCAAATAGGACAAATTCATCTAATACCTTTCCCAGGAGGAAAGGGAGGAAATGTGGAGTGTCTCAGGAGCTCTACTGAGGTTCCACAAAATTTCCTTGCATCGGCCAATGACAGGCTACCAAATTTGTACTTGGATTTAGATTTCTGGGAAGCTTTGCCATAAATATCAGACAACAGCAGAAACAACAATATTCAATCTTATGAAGGCACCGGCTTAGTTCAGTTTTATAATGTTGACAATCAAACCATAACCTTTAGCTTTTCCTCATAACTGAAGACTTTTTTTTTCAATGTCTATAGGAATTATGCATACCAGTTTGTCAACCACTAGAGGCCAAGACAAGGACACAAGGAAAGGACATACAGACATACAACATATAGACACAAAGAGCTCTTTAGTAACGATTTATCACGCATGGGGTATCTTATACAACTGCAGTTTCACTCAGACCAAAGTAACAAAAACAAGCAGAAAATCAACCTTGAAGTTAAAAAAAAAAGCAAAAAGTTAAAAGGAAATACCAAAATCAAGATTGAAAGTCTATCTGTGTAAAAAAAAAAAAAATACTGCCAGCATATGCATGATTCTAGATGTTATTTCACATCTCTTAAATTTTGAAAGGAAGAAGATTGGTTTGATCATGTTAGTCATCTTAGGGTTTCTTCAGAAAAGTGAATCCGGGCCTCCCCTGGTGGCACAGTGGTTGAGCGCTGGACTGTGGGGCTGCCCTCAGCCTCTGCAGTGCCAGTTCAATCCCCGGCCAATGGGGAGGGTCCCACATGGCATGACAGACCTCTCCTGCCGCACCCGCTGCTCCCCTCAGCAGTGTATTTCGTCATTCTGCCTGTTCTGTTCCCCGCTCTGGCTCTGGTGAATTCTCTCACCCTCCCGCACTTCTGACTGTACCCAGTGCTTGTATAAATAAATAAATAAATCTTTAAAAAAAAATCCAGAAAAGTGTATCTTTGGACATCCTGCAACAATAACTGGAAAAGAAGTCAGTAACATTCAAGTTTTTGTCTTTTTCTTAAATATACATCTCAAGTCCTCAATGAGTTCACAAGACCAGTGGGACTTTGTCTCTGGGTCAGTTCCTTCTGGTGCTTGCTTAACTCTGGAATGATGTACCCAGGGTTTTATGCCTGCAAGTTTCAAAGAAGTATGTATGCTCAGCAAAACGTCATGTGGACCAGTGCATTTTTCTGACAGCTGGTTTTTGGCATGCCCACTCTGCCAAGTCTTGAGTAAGATCTGCTCTCCATGTCGGAAGGGATACAATGGTTGATCAGGAGGCATAGAGATCCTTAAGGTTGCAAAGTTGTGCCAGAACCTCCTGGATATGTTTCGCATATTGTATGATCCGGCAATCTTGTGCTATTTCTGGACCGCCTTTCCGAACTGAGGCCTGGAAAGGTCTTCCAAACACAGTTTCAAAGGGGTTTAATTGTAGCCCACTTCTAGGTGCTACTCTTATCTGGAGGAGGGCAAAGGATAGTACTTGGTCCCAACGAAGGTGTGTTTCTTGGCACCGTTTTGCCAAGGTTTTCTTTTAGGTGTGGTTCATTTTTTCCAGAAGACTGTGGTCTCCATGCAGCATGGAATTTCCAGCTGATCTGTAACACATTGCTTACTGCATGAGTAAAGTCAGAGATGAATGTTGGCCCATTATCACTCTGGATGGAGCTGGGCAACCCAAAGCGAGGGATTATCTCCTTCAGCAGCTCTTTTGCCACCTTGGAAGCTTTCTTCGTCTTTGTGGGAGAAGCTTCCACCCATCCGGAGAACGTGTCCACAAAATCCAGTAGGTATTTGAAACTGCCTGTTTTTCTAAGTATTTGTGTAAAGTCCACCTGCCAGTCCTCAAAAGGGCACTTGCCCCGATATTGAACCCGAATGGCTTTAGGGTGGGAGTCAGTCTTGGGGTTATTCCTGGCACATAGTTGACAGCCCCAGGTGTGCTATTTTATGTAAATATGGGTCCTTCAAATATGGGCGCACTGTTTCTAATAAGGCATCTCTTCTATAGTGAGATCCTCCATGAAGACGTCTTAGCATCGGATATACCAGGGCCTCAGGGAGGAGTATCATCCCATGGGAGTTTACTCTCCAAGTGGAGCTGGGGTCAAACTCAGTAAATCCCCATGCACAAGCTCTCTCCTCATCCCGCTCAGTGTAGTCAGGAGCATACTGAGTCAGGTCCACAAGAGGGATGAGTGCACTCTGAGGAAAGGGGAAATGAGGGAATGTACAACTCAGGGAGAAAATAGGGAGATAAAGTATTAAATGCGTCCTACCCGTTCCGCCGACCTGGAAACCCAATGGTACTCTGAGATCTGGCCGCGAGCCAAGAGCCGTGAAGCCAAGAAGGGGGCCCCCAAGACCCATGTGTCTGGTTTTATATCAAACCTGGCTGCTTAACTCCACCCTCAGGTCCCAGCAACCCTCTTTTGGTGGTGATGGAATTTGTCTTTCCCAGTGTCCTGATGGCTTTGGTCTGGAGTGGGGGTGGAGTCCACAAAGCCTGTATGGAATTAGCTCAGGACTTCCTTTCCCCCTAACACTTTGATGGGCACATGTTTTAATATTTGGTAATTAAGCATATGGCTTTGACAGGGAATTAGCAATAAAACATAAAGCAACCCTATTCAACCCCTTTTGCTGCTTTAGATTTCACCATAACTTACAATTTAATTGTCAGAAATTCTCTTAAGAAAATGTAGCTTCCGTGTTTAGCCTTTGGGGATTTGGGGTTCCCTTTTTGGTAATTTACTTGACACTTATTGATATAAGAGTGTTAAGTCATAAAGTGCATGCTTTGAATTGTTTCTGTCAGTAGAGACTTCCGAATTTAATGGATGCAGACAGGTGAAGACCAGGAAGAGGGAATGTAAATCGCATATAGGAAAGTATCCACTGTGGCAGAAAAACAGAAACCAAATGGTGGGGAAGTGTTAAATAAGGTTAAAATTAAACCCCACTCCTTGCCCAGCAGGAAGGTTTGGGAGGCTTGAACACAGAGAGAACTGATGAGGCTGCTCTGGGTCCCAATCCGTAAGATGGATCCCTTTGACCAGGAATGTGGAGGCAAGGCCAGGACACATTCTGGGTCAAAGATCAACCCCCCAGGATCAGACACGCCTGCACTAACAGCCCAAAACTTACTCCCCAAAGCAAAACTGACAAAACTAGTTATAAAAGGGAGCCCAAAATCTTTCTTCACTTGCAGATCTTTCCTGTCTCCCTAGCTGCTTCTCTTAGCAGTGTATTTGAACAAATGTGCCTTTTCTGTTCTCCAGTCTGCCTCTGGTGAAATTTTTCACCCCTGCACCTCTGGCCTGTCAAAGTATCATTAAGAATTTGAAAACCAAGCTCCCACTCCTTACCCAGCAGGCAAGTAGGGGAGGCTGGAATGATAAAGGGAGTGGATGGGACTGCCATGGAAACATGGTCCTTAAGCTGGTGAAGCCCAGAACTGATGACCCTCTATGCTGATTCAGATCATCAGTCAGGACACACCCAAGACTAGTCACCCTAACCAGTCAATGGTTCTAAAGCGTAGAGACTTGGGACCCAAATTCTGAGCAGTACACCCTTCCTGTTTCGCCCTCTGCTTCTTTTAGCAGTGTATTTCAATAAATTCACCTGGTATTTCCCATCTGTCTCTGGTGAACTCTTTCACCCCTGCAACAGGGCCTCCACCTTGATTCTTTCCCACAACATTATATATCAATAATCTTTGTTAGATAGAGTGGTGTGATTTCTTATAAAAGAAGATGGAACCTAACCTCTTCAACTACACCAATCTTCCATCTACCCAAACCTCTACTCTTTGTTCTCTGAATTCAGCAAATAGAAATGAAACTTTAAAAAAAAAGCAAATAGCAATTACATCTACCAAGTTGCTCAGGATAGGAACTTTGGCAGCATCTTTAATTTCTGTCTTTCCCTCACTTTCTATACCCATCCACATCAGTCCTATTAGCTAACAACCTGTGCAATGCACCACTCTGACCTACTCCTCTCTCTTTGTCTACTGCAAGGTTCTCAGTTGTTTTCCCTGTTGCATTCTTGATCTCCTACAATCTAGTTTCCCCAATGCAAAGAGATTTTTCTCAAACACAAATTATTCAATTCACTCCACTCGCCAACACCTCTCTCCATTTTCACAATTAGCATGAAGTTCTGAGTGACTAGTTTCTGTGAATATCTTTGACCTTATCTCACAATTCCTTCTCCTTTGTCCACATGAAACACTGACCTCCTTTTTCTTACTGCAGGGTGATTCAGTCCTTTCTGCCTCTCTGTGCTCCCCTCTGCAATTGTGCTTTCTCCCAAACTTTGCTGTATGCATCCTGGTCTGTCAATAGAGTTCATATTGTCATTTATTGAAGTCTTATCATTTCCATGAAAGAATAATGTTTTCATAGCTTTACAGATACATACATTTTATTAAAAATATCCTTAAGGGTTTCATATTTTGATGTTATCCTGAATGGTATTGAAAATTCAACTGGTTTGTTTCGATCCTTTTTACAGATCCTATAACCATGTGGTATTTCTCTGTTGGATTATTTTAAAACTTATTTATATTGCTTTTTTTTTCCCTGTCACTGAAAAGTCATTTTTAACATTCTCTCTATATTTTAATCACTAGAACACTATCAATTCTACAAAAGTACAGTGTAGTTTCTCAATAATTAGTCATTGTTTCTTTTGAGTGAATATCATATATAGGTAACCTTGGAAAAAATGATTGACCTCTCTTCTCAAAATCTCCTTCCTCAGATACTTATTAATGTATTTGTAAGTGCACATATTGATATATGTAATATACATAGAATTAAAACAATGATACTTATACTTCCTGATATTTATCACTATTAAATCAATTTTGGTAAAAGTGTTAAAAGCATCGTAAAAAACGAAGTATTCTGAATTTCCTAACATTTTTGTTTAGTATTTAAGCACATTGGTATTGTTATGACCTATTGTGTTTGTAGTTTGTTCCTTCTCAAAGGAAATATTGTGTATATAGTATTATTATTTAATGTTATTTTTCTACTAAACTAGACTCCATGACACAATTATAGCCCCCCAAAAGAAAGACATGCTGAAAAAGAAATCTGAAATTACCTCTTGAAAATTTTAGAATTTAAACCTTACTAGTTAACTCCAACAGTAGTAACTGTGCCTCCTTTTTAAAAAAAAAAAAAATTAAGATTTATTTTATTTATACAAAAACTGTGGTAAAAGCCAAATTCGCGGGAGGGTGAGAGGATTCCCCAGAGACAGCCTGGAACAGAACAGGCAGACTGACTGAAATCCACTGCTGAGGGGAGCAGCGGGCGGGGCAGGAGGGGTCTGCGCGCCACGTGGACCCTCGCGGGCGCGGCAGAGGCTGTGGACAGCTCCCCAGCGCGCGCCCAACCGCCTGCGCCCCCTGTTTGCTGTTCTCCCCACAGTGTGAGCGCGACAGTAAAGCATCTGCACAAGGCGGGGCCAGGATGGGGACGCCTGGAAAAGCCAAAACCCAGGCCGGGATTGCTCGGGACAGATGAAAGGGCCTCTCGGGCATTCCAAGGGTTGTCGTTAAGCGGCAGCTTCTTCCTTAAAGCTGAGAAACCGCTGGGGGTTCCCTCTGCCAATGGCTGTGGCCTGTGGCTCTGACGCCACAAAGAGCCCTTGTGACGGCACCGGCACCGCCTGCATCAGGCCCGCCCGGACTGCGCCTGTGTCCTCAGGAGCCGGGAAGCTCTGGACAGTGACCTGTGCACTCCGGACGCCGAGAGAGACAGTGAGAGCCTGTTTTGGGGTATTTGGTTTTCTTTGGGTTTATTTATTGCTTTACTTATTTAGTTATTTGTTTAGGCTATTTATTTTAGTTATTTTACTTTTCTTTCTTTGTTTTTTCCATTATTTTCCTTGATTTTTTTTTTTGTATTTGCTTATACTTTTTTCTTTTTTTTTCTTTTTCCTTTTATTTCCTTGTTTATTTTCCTTTATTGTTTTGTTATTGGCTTGTTTTTCTTTTTTATGTCAGTTTTTAGTTTTTTGATTTTATTTTTTGAATGATTTCCCCCATTTTCCCTTCTGTTCTTGTTTCATTGCTTGTTCTTTCTTCCCCTTTGTCGTTTCTATGGTTTTTTGTTCGTTTGTTTGTTTTTTCCAGTTTTTAGTTTCTAATTGTGGTTTGTTCTGTTGTTTATTCTATTGGTCTTTGTTGTTCTGTTTTATTCTTCAATTTAGTGGTTAGTTTGTAATTGGTTTGTTGTTATCATATTTTTACATTTTTGTCTCATTTGTAATTTTTTTTGATTGTGTATTTTTATTTATTTGTAGTGTAGTTAGTATTGCTAGTAAGGTTAGTGAAGTTAGTATTGCGGGTTAAGTTAGCATTGTTAGTATTTAGTGAGGTTTAGTGAATACTTTTTGAGTACTGTTAATACTAGTACATTTGTTAATATCGTAGGAGAGTCAGTTGTCAGCGGAGGTAGCGCAAGGGCTGTGAGCACAGTCAGGGCTGGTGAGTGTAGTTGGCTTAGTCCAAGTGCACAGGCGCTATGTGCAATCGCCTCAGTCCCCAGGGACATAAAGTAAAAAGCTACCAGGCGTTGCGGGCGCTGGGGCGGGGCACCCACACCAAGGTTATGCTGGCGCTGCACGCGCTCATGGGCATGAAGGTGCTCATCAGGGAAGTCCGCAAGTCCGAGCTGCCTGACCTCCGCCTCCTGGCCCGCGAGATGGGGTGCATGAAGGCCCTTCACCACCCGAACATCGTGGAGCTCTTCCAGGTGGTGGACACTGGGCCGAAGCTACACCTCGTCATGGAGTACGTGCAGAGGGAAGACCTGCAGGACTTCCTGAGCGAGCGTGGGCACCTGGAGGAGAGCGTGGCCTGCCAGCTCTTTCAGCAGATCCTCGTGGCCCTCAGATACTACCATGCCAAGGGCATTGCACACCGGGATGTGAGGCCCCGAGAACGTTGTGCTGATCTGAGAAGGAAAAGTCAAGCTGGCAGACTTCTGGCTCAGCGTCCAAGGCTTCCCCCAGGCACTGAGCACGTGCTGCTGTCACCCAGAACACAGGGCCCCCGAGGTCTACCTTGGCCAATGGTACAACGGCCCCAAGGTGGACGTGTGGAGCCTGGGCATATTGTGACCGGCATACTGCCCTTCAGGGTGCCAAGCCTCAGGGCGATCAGGGAGCGCGTCCTGGGCGGGAACGTCCACCTGACCTCCTACCTCACAGTCCAGGGCGGGGACCTGCTGGCCAAAATGCTGGCACAGGACCCCTGGAGGCGCCGCCCCCTGGAGAGCATCCAACAGCATGCCTGGGTAGCAGAAAGAGCGAGGGACTCCTGCCCTTCAGCGAGCCATCGCTCAGCCCCCAGGACTCAGCCATAATAAAAGCTATGGAGCGCCTGGGCTACCAGAGGCAGGAAATTCGGGAGGCAATTGATGCTAACAAGTACGACTAGGTCATGGCCACCTACCTGATTCTCCACTCCAGGAAGCAGGAGGGGGAGGAGTACCACAAAGAAGAGGGGGAGGAGCGGCTGAGGCACATCACCTTCCGTTAGCCTGGTGACCCCGATTCCAAGGACTGCCCCCCCACCCCCACAACCTGAGGTTTCGGGGAATACCCCAAGCCAGTTATCCTGCGAAAGTACCCAGTTGAAAAGAGCGGAAAGGATGCCCCCACCCCACCTCCTGCAGCCTGAGGTTTTGGGGAATACACGAAGGCCAGGTATCCTGCGAAAGCAGGAAGTCCGAAAGAGGGGAAAGGATGCCACCCCGGACAACAGGGTCATCTCCGCCAGGCACCTGAGCTGGAGGACGCCCAGGAGCACACCACTGCTGCAGGTCCTAGCGCCCTGCTAGAGGACACCCCAAAGGGCAGACCCTCCGCGCTAGGCCCAGAGCTGGAGGACGCCTGGGGGGACACCAGCACCTCTGTGGTCGGACCCCAGCAGGAGGACACCAGGGAGCACAGCAGCACCTCGGTGTCAGTCCTCCAGCTGGAGGACGCTGGGGAGCACAGCAGCACCACTGAGACAGGCCCCCAGCTGGAGAGGGACCAGGAAAGCAGGGCCAGCACGATCAGTCCAGCTCCCCAGCCCTCCAGCACCAACCTAAGACCTCCCCCAAGACGTGGCTGGCCTTTCAGTGCAGTGGCCCCTTCAGCAATCATCAGGGCCAGAGATAAGGTATTAGAAATTATCCTGGAATTTTGTTGCTGCTGTGCAGCATTGGAACTGGAGAGCAACAAAGATTGAAAATAGCGCCATACCCGGCAGAAGACCCCCACCCCCAAAGCACAACCACTCAGTGGCCATGGTGAACAGGAGTACACCAGGGAAGGTTGAGGCTCTGGAGAGGCTCGGGCTGGGCCCAGTCAGATGGGCCAGGAGTAGCATGAGACTCACAGGACTGCAGCACAGAAGTCTGGGCAGCACAGATGTCCCTGGAGCAGAGCAGGTGAAGGGCCAGGCAGGCAACGAAACTGGTGAAGCACCTGGAGGGGAGCAGAGCGGGTGAGGGGTGGGGTGTGGAGGGGTTGGGGAGAGCTGAGCAGGTACAGGACCAGGAGAGGGGTGTGGGGCTGTGTGGGCAGAGCCTCCAGAGGCCCCAGGGCCAGAGGCGGGGAAACCTGGACCACTCTCCCCCATCTTAGGTTCTGCCCCCTTGGTGGGAGAGACCTGCTGCTCACTCCTGGGCACATGGATGGTGCAGAGGATGCAGGAGCTCTTGCAAAAGCTTAGGTCCAGGTAGTAATACGTGCACATTGCAAGGAGCAGATAGAGAGGCTCTCTAGCTCCCCTTAAGAAAGACTCGGGGACCAGCATATTAGAATCCAAATGGGACTCTCCAAGGTGGGCAGAGGTTATTCACAGACCAGCCCTACTCCTCCACAACCTAATCAGCTGGAAAATCCGCACATCTTCCTGCTCCATGAAGCCTAGGCTATGATCAATCTCAGTCCCGCAGCGAGCACAACTAGGTGTCCAGTGTCCCCTGGACCGAAGCTGCAACTCGTCATGGAGTACGCGCAGGAGGGATTTTGCAGCTTGGGATTCTTACACAGTGTCAGCCCAGCTGGAATTTCTCCTTTTAAAAATCCTCTCCAGATGGCCACCCACCCCTCCTCCTCCCTGGATTCAAACCCCCCAGTGTGACCTTAGCCAAATTGGAAACATATCACCTCATAGATGCAGGCTTTGGACAACATGCTCTGCCAATTAAATCACTGGATACAGGAATGAAAAGCTACAGGGGCTATCTACCTTTTTTCATTATTGTTTAGATGGTGTTCAATTCCCTTATAAAACTAAGGTTTTGCTAAGTCTGGTAAATGCAAGTGAGGTGAGGTATGTGTGTTTGAAAAAAGAAAATATGGAAGAGGGATATTCTGAAGGGCCTTAAGATAATGTAAAGCCGGAAGGGTAAAATGAAATGGCATTACAAAGAAAGCAAGCAAAAGAAAGTGTTGAAGGTCTGACAGGGAGGTTTTGGTGAGAAATCGTGTGTACTCAGGTGTCTCCCCCTCCTCCAACACATTCATGGGCTTGCTCATCTGACCAGCAAAGCCCCCTCTGACTGACCCTTCGTCACCCGAAGCTGGGACCAGGACATCCAAACATGGACCAGCTCTCCCTTACTGCCATGGATCCTTCCCATAGTAGGCCTGGTGATCATGATCATGATTTTATTTGTTTCTACACCCCATTTTCTCTGATTTATCCAGGAAAAGCTCTCTGAGATGAGCCTTCGCACTCCCAGACCCGGGAAAGCCATTCCTGTTATTGACAGATGAGGAACAGGGCGTTGCTCTAGGGGTTCTGGGCCAACCTACGCCAGTCCAGCGAGCAGTTGCTTATTTCTCTAAACAAATGGATCCCACAGTAAGAGGATGGCAGCCCTGCCTGCGTGCACTTGCGGCAGCTTCTCGTCTCGCTAGACCTAAGGCCTTAAAACCCACACTGGGCCAACCTGTAAATGTTAGTTCTCCACATTGGCTCCAGGACCTGCTCACTCATCAGGCTCTCTCCCCTCCATCACCCTCTTGTCTGTTAGATTTCTACTCTCTTTGTCAAAGACCCTCTCATCTCCCTCTCCCAATCCTCGACTCTCCATCCTGCCAGGCTTCACGGGTGTTCCACTCCCTAACGCAGGTAACACCCTCTTCTTACTACGGTGGACACCATCACCAGTCGGACAGTGGACCTGCCTTTATCTCAAAGATTACTCCACAGGTCTCCTCCCTGGGCATCCCCTGGAAACTACACATTCCCTCCCGACTGCAATCCTCTGGTAAGGTAGAACGGGTAAATGGTCTGACCAGAGACCACCTAGCCAAACTCTCCACAGAGCCCACAAATCCTGGGTGGAGCTGCTCCCACTGGCTTTAGTGCACCTCCGAACCACTCCCCATGGCCCCTTGTTCCTGAGCCCCCTTGAACGGATGTATGGCAGACCTCTTCTTACTAACCATGAGCTCCGCGTCCAACCTACACTGTTGGCTGGATATTTTCCATACTTCTCTTTGCTCAGACAGCTGCTCCAAGAACACGCAGACCTTTGTCTGCCACAACCTGTGCCTCCGTCCCCTGATGCACCTGTCAACCTGCTGTGC
The DNA here is from genome assembly GCF_014898055.3 of Talpa occidentalis. NCBI lineage: Eukaryota > Metazoa > Chordata > Mammalia > Eulipotyphla > Talpidae > Talpa > Talpa occidentalis. The sequence goes on along the minus strand of NW_023602073.1, from coordinate 41,216,124 downwards.
CCTGGAGACCAGGTTCTTCTGAAAGCCATCTCTCCAAAACCACTTCCGCCAAAGTGGATGGGTCCACACACGATCATCCTGACTACACCAACGGCTGTCAAGGCATCAGCTGTCCAGGGTCAAAGTGGTCCCTGTGGACAAACAGTATGTATACAAGAACATGGGCCCAACTCGGGTTTGCATCAATGCATCCCTGGTCCACATCCCACTCAGCCTATAGAGTAGAGGCCCTCTGATTCTCCTTCCTCTGTTTCTTTTTTTTTTTTCTTTAAAGATTTATTTATGCAAGCACTGGGTACAGTCAGAAACACAGGAGGGTGAGAGAACTCACCAGAGACAAAGCGAAGAGCAGAACAGGCAGACTTGACGAAGCACACTGCTGAGGGGAGCAGTGGGCGGCAGGAGAGGTCTGCCCGCCATGTGGGACCCTCGCCTTGAGGCCAGGGATTGAACCGGTGCTGTAGAGGCTGTGGGCATCTTCACAACCCAGCGCTCAACCGTCAACCGCTGCGCCACCGGGGAGGCCCCTCTCCTTCCTCTGTTTCTAATCCCATCTCTTCAAGCCACTTCCAGTTCTTCTGTCTATGCCCAGCAATTCCAGATCAGCACAGCCTCGGACCAGGTATTACCACTCATAGGGCTTCTTATCCTAATCTCCTCATTTTTTCTGTTTGCCCCATGCTTAGTCCATTTCATCCAACACCGGATCCAAGAACTGTCCCATACCACCTTTAACCAACTCCTTCTCCACCCATATCCTCGCGCTGCAAAGACTGTCTCATAACCAGGCCTGAGCGCCCACCATGGTCTTCGCCCCTGTCCAGCAGGAAGTAGCCAAAGAGAGAACCATTGCCCCTTTTCAACAAAAGGCTGGTATGAAAGGTCGATGCAGGGGCCAGGAATGGGGAAGCCCACATACAAACAACAAGATGGCCCTGACACCAGTACCCCTGATTCCATCAAACCAAAACTGAAGCCATAAGCAGGAGAAAACAACTCGGCTCCACGAAAAAACAACTTAGTTCCCCCTAAGCCTGTTTCCCCCCCGCTACCAACCCAGTTTTCCTGCCTAACCTCTCCTCACCCTATGAAATGACATCTCCCCCACAACGTGCACGATTTCAGGGACACCCATCTTGGGTATGACGCTTGCCTGGGGGCGCAATGAATTGTCCCTTCCTTTGAGGAAGTTTAGCTTGGCTCCCCTTTTCTTTACTGCGCCAAACTGTTACAGGGCATCCCCGGTATAAAAAGGGTTGTTTGACTGTTTCCCGATTCTGGTGGAGTGTTTCAGATTCTGGTGGAGCTGCCCGGACAGGGCCGGTTCTGAGATGGGCAGAGTTGGGGGTCCTGGAGGGCGGTGTCCTGGGGTGAGATGCTCTGTGAGGAGTCAGAGAAGCAGGGCTCAGAGGAGAGGAGACTCGGGGGAATGCCCTGGGTGTGAGGTTTCCAGCTTTACTCCCCAGGACCCCTCTCTCCAGCCTCTGGATAACAAAACCTTGGGAAACAGGAAAGTAGATCATTTTTTCCTTTTACAACCTATTTAGTATTGAGGACTTAAAAAAAAAAACATAACATTTAATGAATACTGTTAAATTTACAGAAAAGTTGCAAAGATAGTACAGTTCTTATTCATCCCACACCATTTCCACTTTGTTAACATCTTACATGAATACAGTTGTCTTTTTTTTTTCACAGCTAATGAAGCAATGTTGACACAGTGACCAAACTCTGTGCTTAATTTCATCAGTTCTTCCTAATGTACATTTTATGTTCCATAATCCAAATTGCCTCACTCAGTTACAGCCAGTTCTCCTCGATGTGCCTCTTGCTGACTGTTTCTGACTTTGCTTGTTTTTATAACGTTGACATTGGTGAGGAGTGATATTTTGGAGAGGTGTTGGGTTCACAGTTGGGGTTCTTGGGTCACGTCTGAGAAAAGTTTCAACACCCTCCCCCACCCACTGAGTAGGCTCTCTCCGACCAACGGAAAGGAGGGAAAAAAAAAACTGCAAGAACGAACTACAGATCAAGTGGGACACTGAGTAGAGAGGAACTATTTCAGGCACCGCACCCCACAAATGGGAACTGTGGAGAACGGTGAAGAAATCACCACAGAGGTGATCGAGCGGCTCCGGGCGCCATCAGAGGAAGACAAGGATTCCACAGTGACCTACAAATAGCCTAAGGCCAGCCGAGAACCACTGGGAAAAAGCAAAGGTCAGCAAGGACAGGTCTCTGGTGCCACCTCATGACCAGAACAAAATCACCAACTAACTGATTCCCTGTTGGAACTAAGTAAATACAGAGGGAGGGAACTGTAAGGGACAGTGCCCAGCAACACAGCATCAACACTCTGGTGGAGTGTTGTCTCCAGTGCTAGTCTCAGTCTGGTGAAGAGTTTCCGACACCCCTAAAGGAGCACTCCAAAGAGATGGAAGCCAACCTTAGGACAACTTGGATCCTTCTCCTTTGGGGACTTGCTGGCGCGGGGTTGCACAGAGAGGAGGGGGCAGATCTTGCTGGATTTCAGGGCTGCTTCAGAACCCAGGGGTTCTCTGAGCCCCTCTGGCTGCCCCCCCCCCAACAGTAAATGGACTGAACGGTGAAGAGGAGGAGGAAGAGGAGGACAAGGGTCCCCTGACAAAACTAAGCATCCCGGACGATCTAGACAGCTGCGAGGCCGTGGTGAGCTTGGCCCTGGGGCCCCTTCCCTGCCCCACCTTCCCCCTCCCACCAGCACACCCTTCTTCTTGGTTTCCCTCCCTTTGATTAAGCTTTCACCCACCTCTGCTGGGAGCCAGTGGGTAGACACCAACACCATCCTCGAATCTCAGGTGTGCTCACGGAGGCCCTGAGAGGTGTGCCTCCCAACCTCCTGCCGGGCCCACAGGGGCACCCTGCACCTCTGGCCCACAGGTGGCATTTTGTAACTTGGCCTTGGCCAGTGCTGAGGAAGAACAGGCGCGGCTACACAGACAGCTAAAGGAGCAAAAGCTGCTCTGCTGGCTCCTGGCTCAGCAGGTAGCCCCATGGGACCAGGAGCCTGAGAAGATGGAGGCCCCAGCCCCCGGGGGGAAAGTGTGCCTGGGGAGACCCACCAGGCCCTTCAGGGAGCCTGGTGAGAAGAAGAAACTGCAGGTGAGTGTGTGTAAGGCAGGAAGGAATGGCCACAGGGCAGGTTTTCTGATCCAGCAGACCAGGTACAGGAGAAGTGAGTCCTGGAAGCCTCAGTGAATTTTGCAGACTTTATTGGGATTTACCAGATACATGGCAGGTAGGGGTGCTAGGGGGCCAGGAGGCTGACAGGCCTCCCAGCCCGCAGCAAGTCTTCACTCTTTCTGGGCTCTCTGGCGTTCTCTGGTGGTCTCTGCTGCTCTGCTCTCTCGGTTCTGCTTCTGCTTCTCTGCTTCTGCTGGCGTCCCCGTGACGCCACCCTTAAAAGCCCATCTTAGCCCAGGGGAATCCCATCTACCTATGCCCACACCCTACTCCAGGTGCCCGCATCAGGCATGCATTCGGGACCGCAGGGTTCCATCATCCATCCTATGGGCGGGAGAGCAGAAAAGCCTGATACTTTTACCTTACCCTACAATCCACCCCCTCAGGGTTTTCTGCCAGACAGTCTATACAAGTGATACACACGTTTCTCTTGACGAATAGGAACACTGCAGCCATGGCCCACAAAAGCAAATGAAATATATCACAATGAAATATAACAGAACACAAATAAGTCCAGGCAGGGCATCAACCTAGTGGCAAAAGACAATTATTGGCACCAGTAGATGATCCACCACTTCCGCTGCCAAAGGCATGGCTCATGCGAGGGAGGGAACCACTCAGGCATCAGCTGTCACACGCCGGGAGCCATCAGGCCTCCCGGCCCCCTCCGGCTGCAGTCTCGGCCACAAGCCGCACACCGCATCCACCCCCAGGATGCACTCACTCTTGGGTTGGCGATTCTGTACTCTTTGGGTGTAATCGCCCATCCCTCAGGGTTTTCTATCTGTGGTCGCTCCAACACTCCAGCATGCAGGCCCCTGCACTCAGGCCAACCCACTGCACAAGCACATGGGTCGGGGATCCGTGGATGCAAGTCCACATGCGGCCTCTCTTGGGTCCCCTCTTTGGCTGTGGGCTCCACCACAAGCCACGTTCCCTACCCATCCCCCAAAGATGGGCTCCTCAGCTCCTCCCCCTCACTCAACTATGAGCAGGGCATCACCCACAGGTGATTTTAAAAGACTCACTGGCCTTTAGCTTACGTAGTGCTTAACAGCCGCTCAGGGCTTCCCGAACTTAGCACCAGCTTTTGCCTTCTCAGTTGGCTTTTCTCCTCTGCTTAGCTGCTGGGCAGTACACCGGCTGCCTTTGGCCACCAAGGCCCACTGACACCCCAGACTCCCATCTCTGGGGGTGGACAATCCCATCCTTCCTCAGGGTCCCCAAAACATATCAAACTTGCCAAGGTCCTCCCCCTTCTGGCGGGATTGTTAGTCCATTAGTCCAAGTTCATCGGTTTTTCCCTTTGTCCACACTGGGGAGCTCTGAGTCGTGGTCCTTTCTCCCCCGACGATTCTTGCTGCCTAGGCGGGGATTGTTGGCTGGTCCTCTCGGGCATCTCCTCCTCCAGGCGAGGTCTCATCCCGCAGCTCCCGGACTTTGCCCTTCCCCTGTCCCGCCATGACACGTCCAGCGCTGTCACAGGCAAACACTGTCTGCTGCTCCTCAGTCCCTCCCGGTCTTCGGAGGGCTCCATACCGGTCTACATGGATCATCTTGCTGACTTACACCAATTGTAAGAGAGGAAGGAATGGACACGGGGCAGGTTTTCTGATCCAGCAGACTGGGTCCAGGAGAAGAGTGTCCTGGAAGCCTCAGTGGCTTTTGTAGGCTTTTATTGGGATTTACTGGATACATGGCAGGTAGGGGTGCTAGGGGGTCAGGAGGCTGGCAGGCCTCCCAGCCCCCAGCAAGTCTTCACTCTTTCTGGGCTCTCTGGCGTTCTCTGGTGGTCTCTGCTGCTCTGCTCTCTCAGTTCTGCTTACGTTTCTCTGCTTTTGCTGTGAATGCCACCCTTAAAAGCCCGGTCTTAGCCCAGGTGAATCCCATCTACATATGCCCACACCCTACTCCAGGTGCCTGCATCAGGCTTGCATTCAGACCACAGGGTTCCCTCATCTATCCTAAAGGCGGGAGGGCAGAAAAGCCTGATAGTTTTATCTTTCCCTACAGTGTGGTTGTCCGGAGGGCTGGGCGGGCTGGGTGCTGGGCAGGCCGGCACTGCTGAGCCCCTGAGCCCGCTGTCTGGCCGAGGGCCAATTTATCGAGCTCATGCAGGAGAAAGTGGGCTTACAGGACTGGATAGAGGAGCTGGAGCATCGATGTATCCAGATGTCTGGAGAGACTGACACCATCGGTGAGCAGGGAGGCTTGTGCCCTGCAGCTGGGGTGCTATGCAGAGGCTGGGGAGACCCCAGCAGCTGAGCTGTCTGCGCGCCCTCCCCCTAGGAGAATACATCACTCTCTACCAGAACCAGAGAGCAGTGATGAGGGAGGAGCACCAAGAGAAGGAGGAGTCCATAAGCCAGCTGGCCCAGGACAAAGAGGAGATGAAGGTAGTCAGAGCTCTGGCTCCATGGTGGTGCGGCTGGGGCAGGGCGGGCTTCTGAGCATCTCTGCTTCCAGGTGAAGTTGTTAGCGCTGCAAGAGCTGGTTTTGTGGCTGGTGGAGGTGCACAACGAATGGCGGGCGAAGCCCTGAGCACCCGCCCAGAACCCTGCTACTGAGCCCACTAGCGCATGCCTAGTCCCCAAGAAGCTTGGCACCGCCAACGTCCAAGGTGAGGAAAGCCCCTAACGGGGCTTGTTCAGGAAGAGCACACTCCGCCAGGCACACAGCATCCTGTCTCTGTCTCTCTGTAGGGTAAAGAAAATATCAGGCTTTTCTGCCCTTCCGCCATCAGGATAGATGATGGATCCTTGTCCTGAATGCATGCCTGATGGCGGGCACCTGGAGTAGGGTGTGGGCATAGGTAGATGGGATTCAGCTGAGCTAAGACTGTGCTTTTAAGGGCGGTGTCACGGGGACGCCAGCAGCAGCAGTAGAAGCCGAAGCTGAAGCCGGTAGAGAAGCCGAGATCACCAGAGAGCCCAGATAAAGTGAAGATTTGCTGGGGGCCGGAGGCCTGCCAGCCTCCCAACCCCCAGCCAGCACCCCTGCCTGCCATATGCCTGGTGAACCCCAATAAAAAACCTGCAAAACCACTGAGGACTCTGACTCCTCCTTTACCTGGTCTGCATGGGATCAGAAAACCTGCGCTGTGCCCTGCTCCTGCCCTTACTCTCTCTAAAGAACCAAGTAAGGCCCTGCTCCTGCCCTTACTCTCTCTAAAGAACGAAGTAAGGTGAGCCTTGTCCACGATGTGCAGCCGACCCAGGGTGAGGCCCAGCTGGGCCTGACTCCCCTCAAGAATGCCTCTGCGCAGCAGGTCGTTCAGCTGCTTCAAGAAATGCAGAACCCCCAGGAAGGCGTCACCATTGGAAACAGCCCATGCCTTCCCTTCTTCTACCAGGCTGACGACAACGAGGTGAAGATAATGGTGGTCTAGGCCACCGGCATGGGGCCGGAGGCTCTGCCCCCACCTGGCCCTCACCAACCCATCCCTGTTCCCCAGGCTTTCCCCCCCCATCCTTTGGCTCTCCTTCCCAGTCGTCCTTTCATCCCTCGTCTTAAAAAAGGGGTCCAACAACTCCCCTATCTAATAGGGTGAAATAGGTGCAGACCCTAGCCTCTGAGGTTAGGGCTGTGTCTTCATTTAACTCTGGACTAATCATACTTCCAGAGGCAAGGAGCTAGAAATATCCAGCTAGTTATTTAGGGGGCTCCGTTCTACAATATAGGGGCTCCTTGAATGACCAATTGAATCCTTACCAGGCCTTCTTGCAGAGGGCCTAGGTTATCTTAGGCAATTTTGGGCCACGTGCCCCCACCTCACCCCAACCATGTCGAGCGGGCAGCACTTTGAAAGCCCAGCACGGGGGGCTAAGTCCAGACAGAGATACCAGCTGGGGCAGGTGGGCACCAACACCTGTCTAGAGTGTAGCCTCAGAGATAGCAGTGGTTTATTTGAGACCACCCAGATCCACAAAGGGGTGGCCTCCCCTGCTCCCTTTTGAAATTTCCCATGGGCCTTTGCACCCAATTTTGTTTTGTTTTTCTTTGTTTTGTTTTGTTTTTAATTTTTGTTGGACCCAATAATTGTTTTGATTTTTCTTTATTTTTTTTATTTTTACTTTTTGTTGCACCCAATTATTCTGGAGGTGATCCCTATCTGCAAAGGGGAGGCCTCTCCTACTACCTAGCAAAAGTCCCCATGGGAATGTGTGCCCGATTATTTTGTGGGAACCCACCTGTTAAGGGGGGGCTCTGCTCACTACACATGTCTTGCAGCTTGAGGTTACCCTGTCCCACTCACAAAAGTCCCGCGGGCATGAGGCCACCACAGTCCTCAAAGGGGTGTCCTCCCCTGTCCCCGCTCACAAAAGGTCCGCGGGCATGAGGCCACCCCAATCTGCAAAGGGGTGGCCTCCCCCATCACCCCTCAAGTCCTGCGGGCATGAGGCTACCCCAATCCACAAAGGGGTGGCTTCTGCTATCCTCCTCACAAAAGTCCACGGGCATGAGGCCACCCCAATGTGCAAAGGGGTGGCCTACTCCTTCCGCCTCACAAAAGGCCCATGGGCATGAGGCCACCGAATCTGCAGAGGAGTGGCCTCTCCGTCCCGCCCCTCACAAAAGATCCACAGGCCTGAAGCCACCCCAGTGCACAAAGAGGTGGTCTCCCCCTTGCCCCTCACAAAAGTATGAGGCCACCCCAATCCACAAAGGGGAGGACTCCCCCATCCCCCTCCTCACAAAAGTCCTGCAGGCATGAGGCCACCCCAATCCGCAAAGGGGTGGCCTCCCCCGTCGCTCTCTCGAATGTCCCACAGGTATGAGGCCACCGCAGTCACAAGGGGGTGGCCTCTCACTTGCTGTCTTTGCAAAAGTCCCGTGGGCCTCTGTGCCTGATTATCTTGGGCCACCCCGGATTTGCAGAGAGGTGGTCTTCACTGCTTCTTTTACAGAAAGTCCCCATAGAGGGGATGCATGGCTTACTGAGGCAATTTGGGGGTACACACTCCCCAACCCTGTGGAAAACTGGGCTTGGCCAGAAGCCGGCTGGGGTGGCTGGTGGAGGCCAGGCGGAAGGCGCGCGGCGCCCCACCGTGTACATACTGTGCTGGGACGTGTGTACATGGGCTGAGACGGCCCCTGTATCACAGCGGAGCTGCGGTGGCCCCTGGGAGAGGGAGTTTCTATGAATCAGTTGACATCGAGGAAACTTATTATAGATCGCCCAGGACAGAGGAAGGAGGCAAGCCAGGGAGTGGTTCCTGGTGTTTCACTTTTGTTTCTGATTAAACCGAACTCACCACTTGGTCGGGCCTGGGTTCTGAGCTCAGGGCTGCGCTGGGTGTGGGTCCTGCCAGCAGAGGGCAGGCTTCGGGGTGCAAGGTGCGCATTGGCGCTGCCTTTCAGGGCATCCAATCCCCCTCAGCTCTCTGACCTGTCAGGCCTGTGGGCTGCGTGCCGCCCCGGGAGGGCCAGAGTACTGGCTTCCAGCCTAGGCATCTCCTCTCACCCTGTTCTTCTGGGGCTCCCACCCAGGCCCCATGAGTCTCCAGGCTGGCACTCTACCCTGGTGGCCACAGCAGGGTTCAGATGAAGACCAGCTAAGTTCA